>NC_041341.1:29904003-30226503 GCF_004354835.1 Perca flavescens | reverse complement strand
AAAAATTGAGAAGAGAAAAGAAGGAAATATTATCCTGAATGAAAACCGTATATTATTCGGCAGTACTCACAATTTGAATGGCTTGAAGTATACACAATGTGATGCAAAAAGGAGCTTGCACTACAAAAGTGTAAAAAAGAAAGCACTCATGAATGGTTATCCCTTAGGGACCATTCTGTATTTATAGAATGGACCACCGGAGGAAAATAGGGGAGGGTCGTGTCTTTTTATTCTTTGTTGAGGGGAGGGTCATCCAACAGTTTTTTGTCCAGAGGGGTGGGTTACCCAACTTTTGTATTCATAGAAACAGCAAAATTTCACAGTGGCTTGTTTGGTGCATATTTTTCCATGTAGCTCTTAGTCTCGGCCCTCCTTCGCTACCAGATGGGTCTGACCCATGAGTTTGGCTGTGGGGTACGGGGAGTACTGCCCCCGTGGTGGCTGAAACGGGTAATTGCATTGTTTAAAAAATGAGTGGAATAATTACGTCTGGCATGACCACATATTTTATAAATATCTTAACTAAATAACACAAAACAACAAAATGGTGGTAGATAATACATCTGCTTTCATATACTGCTTTAGTAAAAAAATGCCACATTTCATGTCAGCTTACTAATTGATTGCGGGTTTTGTGTAGATTTGGACTTACGTTTATTCCACTTTGTTTAAACGGCGAAGTGGAGGAAGCTATAGCAACCAGTTTGTGTGTTGAATGTTACCCAGAGTGTTTTAATAAATGGTCTCAATATTTTATTATTTTGTTTCATGTGAATACTAGTTTACTAGAGGAGTAATTTATTATGTGTAGTAATGCAGTAATGCAGGAAGTGTGCATTTAGTTTCCATGGTTATTGTGTTTCCACAACATTAGTGAGTAAATCTACTGAAATGGCCACCACACCATAACAGAGGAGTGTGATGCGTAAGATGAGAAAGCAGAGGTTAAATCACGTATGTCATTGCTGTAAAAAAATAATGTTAATCTGTATATATATATGCCAAACACAAACCAGTGCAGAAGGTATTGATAAATTGTTGGGGGAGGTAGTGATGGAACAACCGACTCTTGCACGGGAGTCGGTTCAACCGGACGGTCGTTGGTTGGCCTACCGAGTTAATAGATTCAGTCACCGGTGATCGCGTTTAACTTTACATAACTATCAAGATAACATGTGTATTTGTATGTGATATAGGCCTAATACGTTCCCCTTGGTAATGTAGCATATGAATTTCCATGAACACAATTCTAAAATGCACGAGACATAAAGGCTTCTGCTATCGGTTGATAAGTCAAACTTGCCGAGAACCTAGACACCCGTTTGAATATAGACTCATGCAGTAGCCTCGGTTTCGGTCCTTACGGTCTCGTTCAGTAGCCTGGTGCGCGGTCTCCTTGTGACAGCCTAGCCTAGCTACCACGTAGCAACATTCACTTCTCTAACATTTAACTTAAAATAACTACCAAAATAACATGACGTGTATTTGTATGTGATGTACTGTACTTCCCCATCCATAATGTGTGAATTGCCGTGAACACAATCCTCTAAGATGCACAAGAAACAAGGCTTGGTTAATAACTCAAACTTGCCGAGAACCAAGACACCGCTTGATTACATTAGACTCGAGCGGGCCGGCAGGTTGCACGGTTACATCAGACTCGAGCGGGCCGGCCGGTTGCACGGTTACATTTGGTCTCGTTCGGCATAGGGTCTAGTAGGTAGCTCATTTCCTGATTGATTCTACCACCACCACTCCAGTCCAGTGGAGGCGCTAATGAGCTAGATTACTACACACACAGTAGCAGAAGAATACCAGCTACACAACGGCCAAATGAAGTAAATGAAAAAAACAGGAGTGAGTCGGTTCATTGACGTATGGCACTCAATTCTCCCGAGCTCAGTGACACGAGTCGGGTTAATTAACCGGTCTTCGGTCAGTTTGTCAACACTAGGGGGAGGGCCTTTTTTCTGAATCGTTTTGGAGGGTCTTAGAAAAATTATTACTGATGAGGGGAGGGACATGTCTATTTTCACTAAAGGTCCCAAAACTCCTCCGGTGGCCCCTGAAATAAATAACGAACAGTCCCTTAGCAGAAGAATAGGCACGTGTTGCTGTTTTTGATAGTCAACAGTGTAGAGAGAGACAGGTGTATAACATACAAAAGAGTTCCAAAACAGTTTAGCGATTGACCCTCCGGAAACTACACCACCCCTAGCGTTCTGGCGGTGAAATGCACCGCGATGCTAAGAAACCCGGTCAACCCCGACACAGAACTCCGAAAGGGTCACGACGCCGTAGCGACGTGGAGTTTGCGCACAACTGTAAAGCGGTAACTGACAGTACTGCAGAGATAAGACCTAACAGAGTTGAGTGTACCTTCCCAGCGTTTCTAATACTATGCAAAAGTTAAAACCTTTAATTTTCAAAAACTCCAGGGGCCAGATGCATTAAACTCTATTAGAAATCTTCTGACTCTGACAGAAATACGCATATGCATTCTATTTATTTATTTTTTTTAAGATTATTTGGCATTTTTAGGCCTTTATTATGACAGGACAGCTTAGACATGAAAGGGGAGAGAGAAGGGAATGACATGCAGCAAAGGGCCACAGGTCGGAGTCGAACCAGAAGGCTTGAACAAGTTGTCAGAGTTGTATTGGCTCCCCGCAGCTGTCACCAGATATACAGTACATAATGCTAGACTAATGCACATGCTGCCAGTATCCATGATTAAAAGTTGATAATTCCTCAGTGGTAAGATTTCAAGTTTTAGAGTATGAGAATTCTCTCTCTGTTCTTATGTTGGTTTGATCTCCAGAAGTCATACTTTAATAGTTTTCAAACAGCCATTCAAAAAGCATGCTGCTTTAAGGAATGAAATGAATTAATAAAAAAATAATAATAATAAAAAAAGGGCTTTTTTTAAACAATATACTCATGGGCATTGATGGTGGAAAAAAATGTAGAATTATACAGGTGTTCTCTTTGATAGGTTGTGTCAGATAAGCTCATATCTGCTCCAAAGTTGTTCTACCTCTCCATCAACTGCCAAAATCACTTAAAGTTGGCAGGAATGCTGACCTCCCTGAGCAGTTTTCCCTCTCCTGTATGTCAATCAAGTCAATGCTGTTTTAGTCAGGTTGCCCTCACATGAGTGAGGTCATGTTATGTATTATCCTATTATGCCAAGGACAGTTTTCGTTGGGACTATTTCTTTGACAGAGGCTAGTTCAAATGAAAACTGTTTACAGCAACTGAGGAAACCTTGACAAGCTGGGTTAGGGTTAGTTTTTTCAAACAGTATTTTTAAAAGTAGTTTTACAAAAACAAAATTCTTAAAGGATGAAGACCAACTAGTTGGTTCGGCAAATGTATGTGTTTTTTAAAGAACTACATAGCTGCTTCCTTGACGTTTTCTATGGAACAATCCAGGACTGTTTCCCAAACCGCAGCAGTGCATAATGGAGAGAAACTGAAACTAAAGTATTGTTCTCATTACACTGGTATTAATCCATATCCATACCAACGTTGCTATTGAACAATATCAATACCAACGTTGCTATCGATATATTATCAATATATGGATCAATCTGCCCACCACTAGAGTGATTACCTACTCTGAGATGCTTGTTAATAAAAACAGACTGTAACCACACTACAATGGCAGTGGACATTGTAATTCTGTGTTTATTTGTATAGGGACAAGTACAGTATGTAGCATAGACCTATGCCACACACCACAGCATTTAAAGCCTAAGCTAATTTGCAATGCACGCCCCATTTATTAAAGTCTTATGTTGTGGTGTCACCCGGATTGTGGTTGCAACTGCTGCCCTGGTCCTCCTCAAGCTGTTCTCATGAACCATTTGTACAAATAGCAACGAGAAGTAAAACACTGTAATTCATAAGCATTCCACGGTATTTTTTTTCCTGTATGCACCACAATGACAGCTGCTGTATAAGAACACTGTGTGCCGCATAGAGACGTGGACGGGGCGAATAGCTGGGTCATAAAATGCACTGCTTTCAAGCCACAGAGCAGAGTTCTCTTCCTGGAGAAAACAAAATACTTTTCCCTCAGGCAATGCGTGTTTCTTGGTTTTAATCCAAACCACAATCTTTTTCCTAAACTTAACTAGTCGTTTTTGTCGCCTAAACTTAACTGTAATGTCAGTCGAAACAAGCGGCAGCTGGCAGTGCCCTGTACCCAGCTCACAGTCACCTTTATCAGGTAAACTGAACTACCAATTGCTGCTGATTCGACAACAGCTTACGGAGCTCTGTAGCTGGCATCACATGACCAGCTGGTGGTCGACTATTTTTGTTAGATATACGAATCGGTGTGCATACATTTTCGTATGATATCGTATGAACCCGTTAATGAGAATGCTTTGTCCTGCTCGACGCCCACTGGTACTACTATTATAAGTGATAGTTCTACTATCTTTACTGTTACTATATTTACCACTGTTCATCATGTCATTCCATTATACCTACTGCTATAATTATCGAGAGTCCTAGTTCTGTATTTATTGTAGTAAGGTATTACTAAGAGTTTGAAGTTTTTGCCTGTTAAATGGAAATTGTTCCTTGCCGCTGTAGCACATAATGCTTGCTCCTGGGTGGAATTGATGGGTCTTTTATAGAGTGTGGTCTGGACCTACTCTGTCCGTATAGTGTCCTAAGATAGTGTCTCTTATGATGTGACACTATAAATTAAATTGAATTGTTCTTATCTTGTCTGTTATATTTCCCCATCTTGTAAATAGAAGAATGAAAACTAGTACTATAAAATACCACTATATTACTGTGTTAACTAAGCCTCAATATTTAATACCCAAAATAAGCTAAAGAGATAAAGAAAACAAACCAGCTGGAATCATTCTTAGCTAAGCAAGGTTATTCCATTGACAAATGATGATGACAAATTACTTTTTGCCAGGTCAACACCTTAAAGAATTTCTCTTCCACTTTGAGCAATGTAGCGGACTGCAGTTGAGGACGAGGCAATGAAGCTTGGTGCTCTAGAAATATGTAAAGCGACAGGGGACAAAATTGCCCAACGGCTTCACCTTGTAAAAAAAATGCTTTGTGTTTCTGTCCCATCCTGTAGTTGGTGTGTATGAATATTGTTGATATAAATAAAAACAAGCTTCCTGTGTGCTGGTTATATGTATTATTAAATCTATCCTGACACCAGTCCAAGCTTCACCTTCCCTTGACCTGTCCTTTCTTGTGGTATTTCTATACTTTTCCAACATTTCCACAAGGCACTCCCTCAGCTCTGCTCATGACACTAGCTCGACTGTATTTTTTTCCTCTTGTCACGCGTGTGGACAGTGAAAGGTAACATTTATTTTTAGAGGTGCCAACCCAAACAGATAATGAGGGCCTGGTGCTCATTACCGCCGCTGGAAGATGGTGAACTGTCACATATGGGTGAGACAAATGTAGAGCAGCCCCCCACTGTCTCCCAAATGAAAATAATTACACTCCAGAGCCCCCTCACCTTGTCCTCATTACTCACTGGGTGTAAGGTTTCAGCAAGACACAAGCACAAGGCATATAGAATGGAGATTACACCAAAATACAGACTGGATTGGAACCTTTTGATTGCCATTTTGTTAATGTTAGTGTTTTTAAAGAACTTGAGGATTTGTCTCGGACAGTGAGAAGAACTAAATAAAGAAAAATTATGGAAATGTGAGGATGTGTGTGTCAGAGAGAAGAATCAAAAGACAAAGTGAAAATGAGGAAAAGGCAGTTTAATTTCAGGTTTAGAGTGCATAAGGTGATAAAAACATTCTTTCACACTAACTTTGAGAGGTAATCACACATGCAATTATGAATTTTTCCACCACATTGCCTTTTAATCATTTTCATACTAAGATAAACCTAATGTCACAGATTGGTTTTAGGCATAGAGAATGTTCATATTGTAAAAATGAAAATTTACACTGGCAATGTTTGCATTTCGTTATTCTTACAACATCTATTTCTTCCTAATGCCATGAAAAGACCAAAGGGGGCGCGGGGCCAGATCTAGAATTTCTCAATGAGGGAGAAAGGGTAGAGGTGCTTTCAGACCCTTTTCATATTATTATTTTTCTGCTTTCTATGTGTGAAAAAACTCTTTAAACACGTTAAAATGTATCTGATTTCAGTTCATGGCTAAATAATAAAGGCAATGCTAATATGAGTGTCAAAGCTGGGATTTGATATTTAGGAAAATTTTCACATATAATGAAGTTTTCACTTTATAATAAATAGTTCCTACGTTGGCACCAAACACTACCACTGATCATGAATAGCCTCCTGTACAGCAGTGGTGGAGCCAGATGTTGCATACATTCGGGGCTAAACCCAGACCATTTATTTATGGCAGCTATATGCACTTATTTTTCAAGATATTTGATAAAAGAATGCCTAAAAATCTGTACATTATTTGGAAAAAGCATGATAGTTGCCAAAGAAAAGAATCATCCTGTAGAGCCTGCATCGTATTTTGTATTTAAATGTTCTCCAACTGTCTTCAACATTCTGAAACCAGAGGACAACAAATGTTGATTTTCACTCCTACCACCTAAAAAGAGGCAAACATTGTCTGATGTTACTATTTTTTATTTATGCTACATAACATAGGTGGTGGTGGTGGTCAGCCACAGGCATGACATAGGGGTCTTCTCCCACAGAGACGGTTTCAAAGTCTCCTTGACGTGCTGACGTTTACGGTAAGCGTATTGCCTCATTTCCGGTGCTCCCGTCTCACGGACACTACTTTGCTCCTCCAGCACAAACTTACTCAACTCTGCTTTATTGTTTAATTTAGCGGCTAAGTGCCTGGATTGCATTTAAACTACACTAGTTATACTCAAGCACTTATAGTTCTCTTCTCGTACAGCGACTGCCTCGCTGATCTCACAATTGTTTAAACGCTGTTAGCTACTTTAGCTTAGCCATTAGCAATGGCTTATTCCTCTCCCTCTCCTGCTCTGTGTCAGATGTTTAGCTATTCCTCTGTCTCCTTTAGCGATAAAGATATATGTAATAAATGTAGTATATTTATAATATAGTCTTATTTGTATTTTGTATATTATGTTGATATGTGCCTATATGTATATTATTGTCTCTATTGTACAGTATGTTACTACTATGTGTCTATTTGTTGAATGCATAGAGAGTTAAGACCTACCCAAGTCAAATTCCTTGTGTATGTAATAGATGCACAGATTACAACTTTCTAGGCCGATTCTGATTTTCATTGAGTTACGCCAGCCGATACCGATTTTAGCCGATTCGGATTTCATTTTTTCTAACCACTTTACAGCACACACAAATATTTATTTTCTATCTTTTCTTTAATAGAACATTTTGCACAGAACATAGATATTTTTTTGAACAGATAATGGATCACTATGAAATAAAACTATATAAATTACTCCTGGTGTGGGAAATTCACACACATCTAAAGTGCAATGTTCGACCATTTCCTTCTTTTCACATCCAATATATAACAAAAAATAATTCGATTTTGGTTTTTGGTGTCGACCCTCCACGCCCTACTTTTTCCTTGCAGGTGTTGCATATTGCAAACTTGTTCTCTTCTGTACACACGCTAAAGAATTTCCAAATAGCTGACATGTTGCAGGTTAATTCACGAGGTTCCCTACATGTGTGAGAATAGCACGGACACGCGCACGCGCGACACACCGCGGAAAAGTTGAGAGAAAGGAAAAAGACTGTGCTGTCGTGTCCGTGAGAACTGTAACTTGTATAACTTATGTCGTCAGTTAATTGTAGCGTTGACCGGCATGAAATCGGCATGACAGACTGACCTGCCGGTCGCCGGTCATGAAAACCGGCCAATTCCGGTCACTGGCCGGTCTATCAGTGCATCTCTAGTATGTATATATACTTGGCCAATAAATCTGATTCTGATATTCACTGCTCTGGAGGCGAGGCTTAGTGAGTTTGAGGCACGGCTCCGCACCATGGAATCAAAATCATATGCTTCCGTAGCTAGCCAGCGCTCCGTACCTGGTGCGGACCAACATACTGTAGCTTCTGTTAGCAGTCCCCCGGCAGGCCCCGAGCAGCCGGGTGAGTGGGTGACTGTCCGAAGGCAGCGTAGCACTAGCTCTAAACCGGGGAGCGCACATGTCAACGGTCGCTCTAAACTGGAGCCTATGGCGCAGCCCGGTCTCATGGCAGTTTGTGTAAATGTGACGTTATTGTAATCTATTGATACGTGTTCACGGAGACATTTCTTTCGGTGTTTACGTGGCGGACAACACGAAAATGTGAAGTAATGTATTTCAATGGGAAGCATATTTTGTGGCCACAGCACGAAAATTGTAGGGATTAATATAAAAAGCCGAAAATCCGTGTAGGGAGGTTGGTCGGGGTGGTGGATGGGTCAAACAACACAGGACTTTCACCCGGGCGAGCGGGGATTGCGTCCCGCGTGTGGTGCTTTGTTTGGCGTTTTGTCCCGCGTGTTACTGTGGCGTGTCTCCCGGCATCCTAAACCCAACCTCCGCCATCCCGGCATTTAAGGCGCCCTTTCCCCGTAAGGTTTTTCCTAAACCCAACCTCCACCATCCCGTTTTTGTGGCGCCTCCCCAGCGGGCCGCCTCACGGGTGCCTCCCGGCTTATGGAGCGTCCTTTTCGGCCGCTTCCCGGCCGCCTCATCCAGCGCGTCCCTAGCGGGCCGCCTTGCGGGCCGCCTCACGGGTGCCTCCCGACTTATGTAGCGTCCTTTTCGGCCGCCTCTCGGCGTCCTTTCCCAGAGAAAATAACGTGACATTTACACGTAAAAAACGAGAAAAATAACGTGACATTTACACATAAAAAACGAGAAAAACGTCTCCGTGAACACGAGAAAAATAACGTGACATTTACACGTAAAAAAACGAAAAAAACGTCTCCGTGAACACGTATCAATAGATTAAGAATAACGTTGACATTTACACGAACTGCCGTGAGACCGGGTTGTATGGCGCACCAACATCTTTGCCTTTCTAACAGTTTCTCCCCACTCAGTGATACGTAAGTAAGTAAGTAAGTAAGTAAAGTTTATTGTCAGTATAGTAATGATGCCACTGTTCATCACACTCCCAACCGGCACCGTCAGACACCGCCCACCTAGAGCCTGGGTCTGTCCGAGGTTTCTGCCTAAAAGGAAATTTTCCTCACCACCCGAGGTTTCTCCCTAATAGGAAGTTTTTCCTCGCCACTGTCGAACTTAATTCTTGCTCTTGGGGGAATTACTGGAATTGTTGGGTCTTCGTAAATTATAGAGTGGGGTCTAGACCTACTCTATCTATAAAGTGTCTTGAGATTACTAATCTTGAAACCTATTTTTGTTATACTATACTGAAGTACAGTTTACAGAATTAATTGCAAAATTTCTCCATAAAACCTTAAAGAGTCTGGGCTTTTTGAGAAAACATTCGGGGCTGGAGCCCCAGAAGCCACCCCCTCGCTACGCCACCACTGTACAGTAAACTTAATTCATAGGAACTGGGTTGGCAATTGGCACGTGAGAAAAATATTACCATCTTGCCTCACAGCAGGCACTGCTGAGTAATGGGTTTGATCCCCGGTCTGCATGGGGCCAGGGTTTGCATGGTCTCCCTGTGTTTCTTCCGGGTGTTTTGGTTTCCTCCCACCCCCAAAACCATGTATGTTAGGTCAGTGCCCCTGTCAGTGCAATGACCAAAAAGGTTCTGGCAAACAGACAGGAGTTGGTCCCTGGGTGCCTGTGGCTGCCCCATGCTCCCATGTAGGCCTATATAGGATAGATTAAATGCAGATGGAGAATTTCATTTCTTCGTGAATAACAATAAAGGCACCTTTAACATTTAACCTTTATCTTACCAACACAGTACAGTATATACTGCCACAAGGATTAGGAAAAAGGCAACTGAAACAATGCAGTGATACTAGTATATTGTATTTCACAATATACAACACTGATAACAGATATATAAGCAATAGTTTCATGTGAATAAATTCAACATTTTAATATCTATGAAATAATAATAAATATACAAATGATAAATTCTTATCTTTCAAATACATAAATGCCCATCCAAAAGGAAATGATCTTCGCCACAGAAACTTCTCTAAAGTGGCACTGTAATTCCCTGTATTGAGAAAAAGTGTTGTGCACTAATGGCTCGTTGAAGGTGGGATCCTATGAGATACATTTTCCGAAGAGGCGGTAACATTTCCAGAATCTGATAGTGGCTTCATTGCTCATAATCACAGGGTAATTGCTTATGATGTATGACATATTTAGATCCAGTATACATTTAATAGATTACATACATATACATCAGGATACATACTGTACATTTCTAACTGGATTATCCTGGTTAGGGCCACGGTATACAGCTAAAGCTTGTAAAAATAATAAAAAATTTAAAAGCTTGTTCTCAACTGTTATACAATGGTGGAAATGAATTGATCTAGGTCGGTTATCAACGAATGGTTAATATGTTTTATACAAAGATGCTGTCCCCATTCAAAATGTGTCAAGAGAAACACCAATACTACCAAGAAGAAAAGAAAACAAAGAGAAGACTAGCCATCTGAAACCACCATAGCTATTTTCACAGCCTCCACTCTGTCAAGCAAAGTGAACTTAAGCATCAAATATTGAGCACCTTTCTGAAGATGTCCTCGTGGGTATTTTTTGCCACCATTAGAACTGCCTAAGTGGCAAAGGTCAAAACACATTAAGAACCATGCCTGTCTTTATGCTGTCATTGCAAGTCTGCACAGTGAAAATTTTCTTTTGCGAAAATGCACCTGTCCCGTGTCCCTTTGAATGTAAAAAGGATTACAATCCCTATGGGACTGAAACCTCAGTCTCTTCCTCTGCTTACCAGCTGTCAAAAGCTGAGGAAATCATTTATTCTGAGAGAGAAATGGGTCCTCAAGTTAGTGTCGGAGACTCATGAGTTATTAAACAAAGATTCCATTGATTATTGATTGCAGATCCTTCCACACTTATATGCCTATAATGTCGCAAGAAAATTCTGGGTCATTCAAGCTCTTGAGAAAGGCACTTTGATGTTTGGCGTGCCGCCTTCTTAGTAAGGCCGGCTATATACTGGCTGCGTCGCATGAGCGTGTCAGCTGCGTGGCGTGTCCATTTTTATTTTGGCTGCCATGTTAACAGGTTAGAGCTTACACATTGCCTGCATGACACGCACATCTCAGCCGCGCCGAAAACATATGCATGCTATAAATAGAACCAACAGCTATTTTTCAAGCGTTTCCAGGCAAAATAGAATATGAAAAAATGTTTATATGATTTTGACGCAAAAGCATATTAATAAATGACATGTTGATGTTCGAAAGTCTATAGGTTTTGATATAAATGCAGTTATAAATGTAATAAAAACAAAATCGATTTTCTAATATTGCACCTGTCAATACAGAACGAAATATTCTGTAGCCTATTTTGCCGTCAATACTGCCGACGTTGTCTTTGCTGTAATCAAATCAGTATACATTTATGTTTAACATGGTATCCCATTTTATCAATGGGAAACATCCATGTGTCCAGACAAGGCTAGCAGCAGCACCGCGTCAGACACGTTTCTGGTGTGTAAAGACATAGAAAAATCCACGCAGCCACCACACAACAGAAACGGCATGCTCACGCCACGCAGGCAGTGTGTAGCCGCCCTAAGGCATAAACGTAACTCACTGCATTGGCAATTAGTTCAGCGATATTCTATAATTATGACATTAAAAACAAAACAGGTTTCAAACCAAAGGCTCAGAGATATGGACCTAAAGTGGCTGGCTTTTCACAGACCGTGTCCATACAATATTAGCTAATTAAATCTGTCACACAAAAGCAGCCCTGATGAAATTTAGATTATTAAATTCCACACATAAATGGTAAATGAAACAAATTAACCAGAACAGTATATTTAGTTGACTAGATTTGTTATACACTGTGTATACTATGTACTCACTTTTGTACTGTGTAAATTCCGACAGGGTAGTGTTGTCTCAAATCGCGCACAGCCGTTATGCACTGACTGGAGATGACTCTTCTTCTTCTTTTTAATAGTAAATTGCAGCCGGGCAGAGCATTTCCGCCACTTATTGTCGCCCACCAAAATATATACCGGCTTGTTTTCTATGGAACTACAGTATAGTGGTACTTTTTCGAAAAAAACAACAACACATATATATGAATTAGATTTGTATCATCCTTGCAGCTTCCTCTCCTGCCATATTCACAAGTTTGAATATACGTCTGTGGTTGCGTAGCTTCATCTCCGTAGCAAAGATGACGACCATTGAGGACGAGTAGTAGTAGTAGTAGTAGTAGTAGTAGTAGTAGTAGTAGTAGTAGTAGTAGTTGTTGAGTGTCCGTCGTTCCACGCCCACATTTTTGATCATTTTGAGTGCAGCACCCTGGTACTAGTAAAGCACTGCATTTGGCCATCCTACGTTAATGTAAGTGCACTATGTACTTAAAATTGCTAGTGTACTTATAGAAGTGCGCAATTTGAGACAAAGCACAAGAGTCTACAGCCATGCTAGCGGCTTTATGAGGCAATAATTAGTTAACATCGGTGCTTTTATTTAAATGCTAATCCCAGCATGCTAACATGGTGACCGACAATTGTAACAAGAGTAGCAGGTAGGTTGTTTATCATGTTCATTATCTTGGTGTGACTTGTTAAAGACAAAGTACAGCTGGTGCTCATGAACGTCATTAGCTTCGCAGGTATTTGGTCATTAACATACATTGTCTAGGAACTGTGAATGTCAATAATTTTGTCCCAATAGGACAAAAAAAGCAGAGATATTTCACTGAATAATTGAAAAGTTTGACCTGCTGGTAAAGCTGAACATTCAGGAGTTATTTCTTGAGATATTTCAGTCTGCACCAAAGTGGTGGACCAACAGACAAACCAACAGATAGTCCTACATTGCCATCCCCAGAGCAACGCCACTGGCTAAAAAAAAACATGTTCAGAGTACAGTCTCATCTTTGGCTCAACAGAAAACGCTTCTTACCATTTTGCTAAGAAAGTGCAACTGCTTGGAGGCAGATTGACTGGCTCGGCCAGCGGGTAAACAGACACTGTGAGGCTTTGGGGATGTGCTTGAAGTGCCAGCTGGAGGCAGAGGGGGAAATAGTTCCCTCCTGCGATGCCGGCTCAGACACCTGTTCCTAGCCAGATGAATTGGCTCAGGACAGGTTAAAGTGTACACACTGAGAGAGAGAGAGAGAGAGAGAGAAGGCAGAAGAGCAGGAAAAGAGCTATCTAGGGACAGTTACACGGCCACTCTCTCCATTTTCCATTCCACGGAGGTCCATGTATTTTATAGCCTATTCTGAATGTGTGTGAGCTAAAATGAGGCTGGAATATCTACATAGCTGAATGGTGTGAATATAATAATGGTTTCTAGACTGTGTGAAACCTATGTGTGTCAATAAATGTGTAAAAATCCCATTTTCTCCCTGTGCCTGTGCTAGAAAGCCCTGTTAAAAGCCACTCAGGCAGCTCTGTGGCACATTTATTGGCACTGAGTGGGAGATTTTTGGCTTTACCAGAAGGCACTATAGACTAACGTCAAGGGTAATTCAACCTTGATTATAAAGCCAAGTGCTTGTGATTTATTGTCCTGGGATTTCTGCAGATCAGGGTATCTTTAATGATCACAGTTATGATCACGTAAATTGATTAATTGATTGCAATACAGAGGTTTCAGCTGAGTGAGGTGCTGTAGGAGAAAATAGTTTCAGTTGGGCTTTATGGCCATCTTCTGCTCCTTAAAGGTATACTATGCAGTTTCCCTTTTTTGTCAAACAGCTACCACTAGAGTAACTGTGGAGTACTTGTATTTAACGTTACTGCCGGAAATACCACTCACGCATAGGGTTGGGTAACGCTTTTTACGATTCCGATGCCGAACCGGTACTTTTAAAACAATTCCGATTCTTAACCGATTCCTAAACCAGTTCTTGAAAAACTGAAAAATGACATCAATGAGAGGCTCTTTTATGGAGTTTTTTATTATTATTATTGAAAAATATTTAAATTTAACAATATATTAACATTTTAAAGTACTTAAATATATAATAAGTAAAACTAAGTGGAACACATAACTACAATAATTTAACAAATAACAGTTACACTATTAACAAGTAACAACAAAATAAATGTTGAGTTGGTATGCCAACCAGCTTCAAACTTTAGCAGTTCTTTAGCAGAAAAATGACCATATTTGCCTTCTCTGGCAATATACTACACCTCTCCTGACTTATGGCATGTCCTGCACAGGAGAAAACTCTCTCAGACGGTGTCCAAGAGGTACAGGTAGGAGTTTGAAAGGCAGACAATTTGGGGAGGCTGTCCTGCCTCCCCCACCACCAGGCTACAGGGTCTTGTCCTGAACGATAGACTAGCAGAGCAAGTGTAATATATTTAGCGATCACGTGCAGTGAATGGTTAATATGCTTTATGTCTGTTTTGGTGAGCAGGAACATTTAAGATAGCTAGCTAACGGTAGACTACAGACAATGTGTGGTATTTTTACATCCATTTTGGAGCATGTACAAAAAGCCATCCATCAGCTGTGATTGTAGAATGCATGTCCGAGAATAGCGCGGAGACGCGCTTCACACCGCGAGCAGGCACGCGCACCACTCAGCAGATAAGGGAGAAAGATAAAAAGTCTGCCGCTGTCCGGAGTGACAGAGGGAAAATATTTCAGTCGGAACTGAAATGAGGAACCGAAATTTGCGTTCTAATCCGGTCCGAATACTACCGTTTGTAGGAACCGGTTCCATAGTGGAACCGGGTTTCAGTACCCAACCCTACTCAAGCAGAGCCGTCTCTGCACTCACGGCCTGATCCTCTCCTCCCTTTAGAACTGGTCTTATTATCAACAATGGATGAATCAACCACTTCGTAAAAACTGACATACCAACACGCAAGCGCAACAACCTACAACATAGAACGCAATGGACATTGTCAGTGAAATGCCAACCACCTTGGCAAGGTCCACATCTCTCTGCCATAAACCTTTCTGGTTTGACACCTGTTTTATCTGTATTGTCATAATTACATGATGTCACATTTAGCAGTGTCAGTAGTCATATTAGAGGACCTGAAACAATTTTTAAAATATTAGCAGAACAGCTGTCAAGGACTTGCTGTCAGAGCAGCTCTGTACTGTGACAAACATAAAGAGGGAATGATTTCACATAACATTAAGAGTAGAAGGAAAAAAAGTCTAAAGCAAAGCTGTGCATGACTAATATGAGATTATCATATTTAATCATATTCAAACTCCAGATTCATTCAGATTAAGGCAGTATGATTTCAGGTCAAATTAGGGAAAACTATCTGTACGTGACTCAGCAGACAGGTCTGAACCACTGTGTGGTACTCACTCAGCAGTACCTGGCACGTGTCCACCCAGGGACCAAATGTGACAAAACTGCTGCTTTCCTGAAGCGATGACGCATGTTGAGGCTGAGAAATAGAACAGTGGTGTATCTTTAAGTCCACAGACAGAGTGTAGTAGAGGTCACCAGTCTGTGGGCTTACAGAAAAATAGGCATTGGTGTTTTGACCCACATAATATGTTGTCTGTGTTTCCCCTTAGGCACTCGATTAAGGTTGAAACCGCTCATAACCGCAACCTGAAGAGACAAAAGGTGGAATGGGTTGTGGAGGAATGTGAAAAACAAAGCACAGTTGGGAGAACGCCATCCCAGTATAAAGTCAGTAATTGGAGGCTGAGAGGAGTTGATCGGCCCGAGGTCTGGTCCTTCCGCCTGAACTTCAGTTATTATGATAACTCCATATAAACTTTAGGCTAAAAAAAAAAACTTCTGGTAAGAATAGCTAATTGCACCCTGGTGGAGCCTCTTTGTCTTTCATGAGTTGTGAGCTGCATTGTGGTTGCTTCAGTGCATATATTAGCCTTAGTCTTGCAATATTCTCACAAGGAATTGGGGGTGGAAGACTTAAATCTTTATTTTCCGCCTGATATTTGTTTTATGTACACTGATTATAAAAAGGCAGTGACTGACAAACCTCTGATAGCCCATATATCCTAATTAATGCTTGGAGACAGTCTTTTAAAAAAGTAAAACCGATTCCTCTATTGTTTTACTGAGGGTGGATTCTTCTTTTAACGCCAAACATGGACCTCAAGCACTTTCACATTGTTTAATTGTGTGCACACTGCAGTTTTTAGTTATTTAATGAGCTTTTTAGTTATTTAACGAGCATTGTTGGAGGTGCCTTAGGCCTACAATTTTCATTGCCAATGACTGCTTCTGTTATTGTTGTGCACATGATTAATGACCAGAGGACCTACCAGAGGATATAAGGTCAGCTGAGTCAGTGATCTCTTTTAAGTCCCTTCTTAAGACGTACTTTTATCGGAGAGCCTTTCCTGATTTTATTTGAGCTTGAACCTCTTAGAACTGTCTTTTATTTTATAAACTGTTCTTTTCTACCCTGTACAGGTTGTTATACATCACATATTTCGTATTTGTTGTTTTAAAAAACGTGATGTTTTTATGACTGGTTTGTTTTGTTTGTTTTGTGAAGCACTTTGTTACTTGGAGTTTCAAGGGTGCTCTATAGATAAAGATTATTATGATTATTATGATTATGATTATTATTATTATAATGAAGAACCTGGAACCAAAGATTTTATAAAGCATGTATGATATTGTGTTTTTGTTTAGTTAAGGGACTCATTACTGTTCAGTAGTATTGATTGGTAGTAGAGAAGGTTGGAGTGTCTATAACTGATTTGTATGTAGAACTTGTGTATAGGTAGAACATGTCATATATATATATATATATTTCATTGAATATTATTGGATGGATTGCAACAAACTTGCTACACACATTCATATCACCCCCTCAGGATGTTTTGGCCTGTCTTCACTAGCTCCCAGTGCAAGCTAGAGCTGATTTTAAGGTTCTTCTTTTAACATACAAGGCCCTGCATGGACTCGCACCACCTTATTTAGCTGAGCTTATTAAACCATATACACCGGCACCCCTCTCCGCTCCCTTGATGCTGGTCTCCTGGTCATTCCCCTGGTAAAATCAGTTAGAGCATTCTCCTACCGTGCCCTCATCTATGATATGGACTCCCACTACATGTCAAAGAAGCTCTCTCAGTTGACATTTTTAAATCTAGATTGAAAACCCACCTCTACTCATTATACTCTAGCCAACCGTAAAACACACCATCCTTTCTGCGTCCTTCCCAATCCTTTTCACTCATTCTCTCATGTTGCTGGTTTTGTATTGTTTATATATTACTGCTCTAATGCGGTTCAATTATTTTATTTCTGTTTCTTTAATTGCAAAGTGCACTGAGACCATGTTGAATGGTGATTTTACACTTTAAAAGTAAATTTGATTGATTGATTTATAATAACTTTGGTGATGCCTAGCGCCATCATCAGGTCATTATTTCACCTTATCCAATACTTTGGTTTGTGACCAAATACCTGCGTAAAGTAATGGCGTTCCTATCAGCCTCAGCTGTACTTTGTGTTCAGTGCTAATTACCAAATGTTAGCATGCTAACCCGCTAAACTAAGTAGATAGGCGAACAAAGTAAACATAGCCTGCTAACATCAGCGTGTTAGCATCGTCATTGTGTAAGCATGTTAGCGTGCTGACAGTCACAGAGCCGCGGGCATGGCTGTAGACTCTTTTGTTTCTTGTGGGGTAGGAAGAAAAAGAGGTAAAAGTAGTTTGCATTCATGGGTAATCTGTCCCATGAAGCAGTTAACCGCTACTCACCCTGGCAGCAGCTGTTTGGGCCCTGCATGTGATTCTTCACTCTGACAAGCAACATATTGCATTTGCATATCACCCAAACATTTTAATTGCATTTCAATACTGAAGAAAGGGTTCACTTTAAATGCCACCATTTTGCAACTTAGATAGTTTTAAATAAATATATCAATAAATAATACAAAATTCCCCACAGCTACATATTTAATCACCATGTTTGCTGCCGTTCACATGATTATGACTTTTTGCCTTTGGCTTTATAAGCCTCCAGTGACTCATTTCTACCATGCCACCAAATGCACACATATTCAAATGCAAGGTTAAAGGATGAGACTCGCATGATTACATTGAGACATTAGTGTTTGTTTAATTTTTTCCATTAGGGTTCACTGGGCAAGTGGGGAATTCCGAAGGCAACATAAAAGCTAATTTACTCAAACCATTAGGCATTATGCTATAATGGTAATATGCTCAAACGTGTCTTCAACACTAATTTAAAACCGACCAGGCAGATTAAACAGAAATAACACCCATTGGCCAATACAAGTTGTACTGTATAATTAGCATGTTGAAATCCAGAAACAGATGACACTTCTAACTGGTGTGTCTGTTCTTGTTAGTAAATGTAACCTCATCATGTTTGATTGAGCTGTCAATGGTCTTGGGGTTTCCAAAGCAGCAATAGGTCATCTTACTACTGTACTTTGCTGAATGACCACAAGTGTGGCAATGACCACCTCTAATACCTACAACAATGCAGTCGTGATTTTTTTGAAAATGAACTTCTAAACTTGTAATCTTGACAGAATAATCTTAAAAAATTGCAAAGCAGCATGCAACTTTCTTGAAAATGGGTGTTTAGCTAAGGGAACTGAACAAAAAAGAAAAACAAAATCTACCCTCATCTGTTGGAGATTATTGTGACTACATGCTGTGATACAACATTCCTATGGCAATCCCTTTATCTGACACTAATAGATCTTTTACAAAAACGACTCCTGCCAAATGGGAGTGCAGAGACTGGCAGACACACTTTTACGTGAGATTTTTACTCGGGAGACTTGACAAGATCCTGACAAAATTAGCTCTGTATTTCCTTTGCCCTTCTTCTACAAATCTAATTTGTGTGACAGCAGCGAGCGAGCTTGGATTTGTAATTAAACTATAGACTGGAATATAATTGGTATTGCCTTGCATGACAAGAATGCCAGCCTGAACCATCCAAAGTGAGCAGGTGGATGGATCCCTATCTTATCATGTTTTTGCTAAACAAACCACAAACCATAAACCTATATATCCTTATTGATTTATTGCATTATTGGATGTCACAAATAATAGATAATTAGTTATCAAATGGCATTAAGTAATCTCACTCCCTGTTCTTGAAAATATTTATATCTACAAAAGGGGGGCCCTGCAGAAAAACTTAGGGAACCACTGTGTTACGTTATCTTCCCGTAGGCTATATCTGTTTATGGCACTGAATTTAACACACAACTGGAGTAAAATCACTTGCATGTGTCAGTGTACTTTGCCAATACAACTGGTTCTCATTTGAATTTAAATGTTTCTACCTGTGGGAAAAGGAATATCTTTGAGACTGACCAGACTGTTGGAAATCATGTGGCATTATGTGGGATTATTTGCCTGCTACTTTTTTTCCTGTTTAAACATCTCTCAAGAGACTAAATTTATGTCACAGGGGATTTATTTGCAAGCATACAAGCTTAATGAATGCTTCCATCATTTGTTCATTCCACATTACACACTGTACCAATTATCAACCTTATGGGACGTGTCTGAAAATAATAGTGACATAATACTGACACTACCATCGTGCCTGCATTATTTTTTTCTTTAAAAATGTACCCAATTGTTGTTTTGACTGCCAATGATGCCAATGTTTAACTCAGGCGTTTCGCCTTTCCATGCTCTGGAAAACCAAAGCAAAGTACTAACCCCAATGCCTGGCTCCAGGAGTGGGCCTCAGTCTCCTTATCCTGGGCAATATTCTCTCTCTTGCTTTAACTGAACATAAGTCAACATCTGTGGTGGTCCTACGTGGAAACTAGGTTCCTGGAGACATTGTTACCAGGTTCTCGGAGAGACCCAATCCACTCCAACAATAATGTGGTGAAGGGAATTGTGATAGGATATGAGAGAAACCTGATAACGTTTGGAACAAGGATGCCTCATGCATGATCTGTTGGGAGGAGACCACAAGGCAGACCCTGGACATGCTAGAAGCATGACATCTCCTTGATGGCCTGTGAGCCAGGAAAGGGTTAGGGGGTTGCAGGCGAAGGGATGGTGATGGGGGGAAAGCCAGAGCAGAACCAAAACACACTGGTTTGTCTAGAGATCACCAATAAAGAACTAGAGGCTGTAGGTAGGGAGAAGGGTATATGGGCTTATTTGCTTAGCATTCTACTACTGCGACCACCCAGTTCTGGAACAGTGTGTGCTGCATGGTGGAATTATGTAAGGGTTAATGCCCGACAAGGTGTCCATTGTCTGGTGTTAATGAACGACTGTGAGGCGTGAACTATATGCTGAAGTCCATTAATACCTGACAATGAACACCTTGAAGGGCATTAACCCGCTTATACCATGGTCACTTGCCAAATAACATATTTTTAAAACA
The DNA here is from genome assembly GCF_004354835.1 of Perca flavescens. Lineage (NCBI taxonomy): Eukaryota > Metazoa > Chordata > Actinopteri > Perciformes > Percidae > Perca > Perca flavescens. The sequence goes on along the minus strand of NC_041341.1, from coordinate 30,206,033 downwards.
TCAGTTTATATTTTAATTTGTTTTACAATCAAAATCTAAAGTTTATTCAAATAATAACTCTGTTTCCCTGGTTACGTCTGAAGGGTGGACTAATACCTGGAACAATCAGTCCCATCCTATAAGGTTCTTATGCAATGCAATAGGAAAGACCTTAGATACGACTTGCCACCCTTAGCAACAGGAGATATTTATAGTCCACTCTGCTTGTAGGACCCTTCAGCTGAGCTACGAGCCAGAAAAGCTAACGCTATGCTAGCAAGATCCAAAGTCAATAACATTGTGTACAGTTGGCAATCAGTAAAAATAATTTGATAGTTATTTAAACAACAAGATAGCTAGATATCCAGTCACGTCATTGTCGCCAAAACAATATAACGACTTTTACGAACAATGTTATCCGCGATGTGTAACGTTACTGTCGGCTGCCATGAGGTGACAGCGGCCATTACAGGTTTAGCTGACAAGAGTTGACTGTCAGGCACCAAATCTACTAGTTAAGATTAGAAAAAAATATTGGTTTGGGTTAAAACACCGGCCACCTTGAGTAGTTCTCCCGGGACATGAGCACCCGTTTTCCCCTTAACATCGGCCGGGACACAAACTTCTCTCTTGGCTTCACATCCCTGTATTTTAGGACCCACCCTTCCACCCCAACCTTCTCCCTATGCGTATCTTCAAGATCTTATAGAGCAGCAGTCAATGTGGGGCTTACAGTAATAAATATGTGGAATACAGTGCATTACATTTCATAGCTAAATTTACAAATGGTTCATTAAAACAGTCTGAACAGAGACACATGCACAGTAAGTATAGCCAGAAATGCTCCATCATCCACAAAGAAAGGGATGATATATACTGTAACCTTTTTATGATTCTACTGTTTTCTACGTTTCATTCTTCTTATTGCAAGATATGTTGTTCTATTCTTAGTTCCTGATGTGAAGCACTTTGGATACCTGCTGGTTGTTGTAAAGCGCTATACAAATACATTTTGATTGATTGATTGATTGATTGATATGTGCAGATTCAAAGGCTCTCAGTGGCTGTTGGTGCTGGATACAAAGAAAACACTGAGGAAAGTTACCAGCATACAGAGCTCCCTTACGTATCGTTGGCAATGCTCCTACTGCTCTGATTCCAATGTTCAATTACCTTTCTTTTACGTTTGCAAGGCAACATAATGTGTTTGATGTTCTTCTAATTCAGTTCCAATTCTGTACCACTGTCTAATTTGTCATTGTCTTAAGAACCAGCCAGTCAATATATGAACACAATACATGGACAAACGTTCAAAAGCAACCAAACACTACACCCCAGACCAGGGATCTTCAACAGGGGGGTTCCTCAGAGTCAATGCAGGGGGGCCCTCCAAATTATTGTTAAGTTTTGAAAGTTTTTTCAAAAATGTAAAAGTCTTAACATGAGTCCAACATATTATTAGCAAATATAACTCCCCACTGATGATAGGCTTACTGGCCTATAGGTAAGGTAGTGACTAAGGCCATCCACAGTTCATCCCAAAGGATTCACTATGCCACATGAATGTTTAACATTAAAACATGATTTATAAAATGAGGCAAACAATTATTAGACTTTTTTAATAGCTTGGAATTCTATGCAAAAAAAAAAAAGGTATGTATAAAGACTTTTGGCTGCCCTACATGTAATTGTAGGCCCAGTTTAATATGCAACTTTATTTTATACAATATGTAATAAGGGGTCCCTGCTCCTTCTCTCTTTCAGTTAAGGGGTCCTTGGCTTAAAAAATGTTGAAGACCCCTGCCCTAGATAATGTTTTAACAGCCTAGACTCTTCTGGGAAGGATTTCAACCAGATTTTGGAACCTAGCTAAAGGGATTGGCTCCCCTTTAGCCTCAAGAGCATTAGTGAAGTTGGCCACTGGTGTTAGGCAAAGAGGCCTGGCTCGCAGTCAAGTTCTTCCTCGCCAAACTGGAGAAATTTTTTTTTTTCATGGATCCGGCTTTGTGCAACAAGGCAATGTCATGTTGAAACAGGTAAGGGTCTTACCCAAATGGTTGCCTCAAACATAGAATTACACTTTCATAAAAAGTATTGTATGACGTGTGTGCTCGTAGTATTAAGATTTATCCTCATTGGAATTAACCATGAAAATCAAACCAGATAACAGATCAACACATACTGTAAGTCTATGTCTTAAATGTCTGAATACTTTTGACCATATAGAGTAAGTTACTAATTTACATTTTCAGTGAAGCTTTGTTTCCAGCCATTCAGCTTGCAATCTTAAAACTATATTTTTTTATCAGCTCATGTTTTTTGATAGTATGACTGCACTGCCATTTGATGACAAATGTATCTAGGACATCAGAGACATTTCCCTTCTTAACTTTTCTCTGAACTCTGAGTTTCATTCTAATTTCAGACTGACCTGACAGTGTGACAAAGTGGTTGTTTGCTGTCTAACACAAGCCTCATGTGACTAATCCAAACCTTGTCATGTAGTGACAGTTACTCTATTTGATGCTACCTGTGCCAATAGTTACTAATTATTTCAAGGATTGCTCTAAAACATACAAGAATAAATAAAAATAATAAACTAATACTTACTGAGCCTGGATTCTGCCTGGTAAAAGACAGTTACCCTCTCTCCCTGCTCTGCAAATGGTTCATTTTCATTTATTGAACCAATGGCAAATGTGTCCAACTGGATGTGAGCTCATATGATTACAAAAGTAAAAATAGAAGGCAAAGTGTGAAGAGCAGATTTTTTCTCTCTATTTTGTCACAGTCCCCCAGTTTTATCATTTTGGAAACCAGAAAATAATCATTCAGGAGGATGCCTGCAAAACTACTATGTGTAAGATGGAATGCTGTCGAAATAAAATACTGTATTATTCATGCCCTGGGCATATCAGTAATATCCTCAGTAACTATGATTTTAAATATTCAATTAGGCAGAGGGAAAAGTTATTTTAGGTAACTTGGATAAATGGGCACACAAGATTTCTCCAAGCAAAATTGCAAATCACCATTTTTTCACATGGACTAGATAGACAAACACAAAGGGTAAGTAGCTTTGTGGGCGGATCTTGAGCGCTGTTGCTATTATACCGGCGGGATAAATGACTCTTGCGCCCGACGAAAATCTGAAAATGGGTTGGTCTGAAGCAGCTAGGTGTGGTTTGGGGCGTAGCGTGCAATAAACCAATCAGAGCGTCATCTCACATTCCCTTTAAGAGCAGGCGCGCTTGTTCCATGGCGGATTGCTATTATGACGGCGGATTTGCCAGGCGCACGCCAGGAGCGGTTCACAGCCAAGGAGACCGACGTTCTCGTCAGGGCCATAAAAGACAGAGAAGTGACATTGTATGGGGATGGGAGAAACCCACCCAAATTAGCTTCCTTTAAACAGGCGTGGGAGGAAATTGCCACAATTGTTTCCACGGCTGGCATCCCCAGAACATCGCATCAGTGCCGCAAGCACTACAACGATGCCAGAAGACGGGTGGAGGTCAAAGCTTGCTGGCAACAAATGGACACACAGTACAACTGGAGGTGGATCTGCCTCTACTCAGGTCATCGCTGCGTCCACCCTCACCACTGAAAGCATTGAGGGATTTATAAATGTAACACAGCCATACAATAAATCAAAACAATGTAATGCAGCTTCGCAGGAAGAAGACCCTGGCCTCGGGAGCAGTGTGCATGGGCCGAGAAGTGCGCATGGGCCAGCTGAGGAGGGAGCAGCGCAACCACCAAGGTGCAGAGGAACCAGACTCACTACACGCCGCAGCATCGTGAGACCTGAGGACCACCCGTTTCTGCAGCTCCAGCAAACCAGGTTTGACATGCTGGAGCGGGAGCTGTCCGGGATGCGGCCAAGCAGAAATGCCCGTCTTGGGTGGCGATGTTGCTGCGGCCTCTCAGGCGCATCTCCTCAAGTTTGGAGAGTATTGCTGCAGCCATGGAGCATCGGCCTTCAAACGCACCACCTCCTCCTGTTGTGCCCCTTCCTCCTCCCCTCACTCCATCTCCGTCCACATCGCGCATTGCCACTCCCGCACCCTCACATGTCCAATCCCACTTATGAACATTAGCAATGTTCGTCAGAAAACCAATTAAGTCCGTAAACCTGTTTGTTAGAAGAAGCCCTACTTCTATGTTTTGATTTTACAAGTAGAAGAAAAACTAAAAAAATCTTTTAAAAGGTATCACTGTGGCTTAAGATGCATGCATGATTGATTCTGGCATGGGATCCATAGTCCGCCCCTCACCCCTCTTGCTCTCTCCTATATCTCCTGCCTATCTAGACTGTCAACTGGCAGATAATGGCAAATATGTCGACAAATGTTTTATAAAAATGACATACAGGCAGTTACAAAAAAAACAACAAAAGGTATCATAATCACTGCTGCCATTGCCTATATCTGTGTAACATAAAATACTTGTTTTTACTTCCCCAATTCTAACACTGGAAAACAAAAAGAACACCAACTGGTTTAGGATTTTTAAAAAAAGGGAAGGTAACTTCCGCCAAGAGCACAACTTACTTTTCTCTTGGAGATGGTCATTTTTCATCCACATGTTTGCTTTTATTTTCCCGGAGTGATTAGACTAAAAGCAATGCTTTATTTTTCAGTGATGTAAGTCCTGATCCAACCAGGTTCACACTTTGACACCTGAAGGCTTCCCAGGACAACCACGGTCTAATCTGCGGACTAAATGGAGTGTTACTCAAAATGTCTGAGCACTTTCCATTACTTCCACTAGCCTGTGTGGACAAGTTGTAAGTAAGCATCTTTCCATCATGTTCAAATATCGATCCGTGTCCCTGGCTTCTCTTTGGAAACAGAGCGCTCCTTAACACACGTTACCTATTTCTGCTGAGTCTGCGGTCATGAACTCTTCTGTGTATGTCTGTTTCTTGTTTGTAGATACACTTACTGTAAGTGAATATCCCAGCTCCTGGAGGAGAAATGCAGGACATGAAAAAAGAGCTTTTGTTGGTTGAATTTCTCTTCAAATGAAACCACCTAGAGTTCTCTGCAGTGAGCGGTTGTTCTTTACTAGAAGGAGTTGTAGGTAAGCTGCAGGAAGAGAAGCCTGTTGTCATCACTGTAAATTGCTCATAGTCTTAAATTACATATTTCTAAAGCACTTACATAAGGGAAAGAGAAACCATAGAAAGCCCAATGGCATTGTCATACAGTGTGTGTGATCTGTTTGGTTACAGCACAAATCCTTTTAGGGTAATGATGATTATGTGTATCCCTTACATACTTCTTGGATAGTCAGAAATTGTAGCGGTTTGTTTTTTGAAACAAAATAAGTCTCTAACTGGGCCAATGACTGCAACCAATGAGGATCACACAGATATAAAGCGGATATTAATCTTGTAATCTGATTTCTTTGGACTCCAGGCAGATGGAATGGCAGACATTAGTGCAAGTGAGCAATTATCATGCTGTTTGCAGTTTGTGGATTCTTATTTGACAGCACAGAACGTGTTTCTTGGATTACAGTGCATGTGAGTCATCAGCAGAAACGCTGTTTTCATACATGTACAGTACATTTTCTCCGTTTAAACGTACTTCTGAAACAGTTGCACATATATTGTTTTGACGGTGCATCAAACATGTCTGGACGTTTGGTGTCCAAGCGAAACTAAAAGAGTGTTCAGGCCTCCCTTTATGTCCATTGCAGTAACCATTCGTTGGATCCGTTCGGCACAACACGCCCTCATACCTACATTGTAGAATAGGTGGATTGCCAATGACTCCTAAAACAACATATGTTTCTAATTAACGCTGTGATCCGGCCGCACGGTGGCCGTTTTAAACCCATGACCGTAACACGTTAATCACTTGACAGTTTTAGCGTAGCAGTTTTAAACCTTTGAAACCCATATTTCACATTGTAAAATGGAATCAGTTAAGTTTAGGCTTAGTTAGACTTAGTTAGAGTTAGTGAAACATCAGGGATTGGGTTAAAATGACTAAAATTATGAGGTAATGACATCACAGACTTTCACACAAACACAAACCCAATGAAAACATTGGAGCGATATAGAACGATAGACGAGGGCCAAGATATCTGGATCAGAGCCGGCCCGAGGCATAAGCGAACTAAGCGGCTGCTTGGGGCCCCCTGGCCACTAGGGGGCCCCCAACCGAGTGTTGTTTTTCCCTCTTAACATTCGCCGACGGTCCCATCTGGGCTCCCGTAGTTCCGAATGGGCCCAGCCCTCCCCCCGCGCGTTTGCCATAGTGATACACAAACAACATGGCAGCGACCATTGACATATATGGCAGCGACACGGCAGCGACAGTGGCTAACATTAGTTATTTTCTTAACTACTCGTTTCATTACTTACTTAACCGCAATATCCGCCAAAATGACCGGCAGCTCATTGTGCTCTGTACCCGGCTCAAAGTCACCTATTTTCGGATTACTGAACAGCCGCCTACCTAACGGAGCACCATGGAGCACCGGACCCGGTGTTGAAGAACTCTGATGCGGCTCAACACATCTACTAGCTAAAAGCCGCTGATACGAACGAGCTGTGACGGAGGTCTGTAGCGGATTACAACAACTAGCAATCGCCACTCTGTAACACGGAGCTCCTCTTCGACGTTTGTTTTTATCGCTAGTTACTACGAAGGAGCTTGTTACAGGTATGCTACACTCATGAGACCATGGCATGTTAATGTACGTTACTCAGCCACAGGTGAAAACAGGAGCAAGGTTGCGCGACTAAAGTTAAAATGAATTGAACTTTTACTGAGGAACGAGAAGTGAATTACCTGTATGTGTGAAAACGCATCCGTTTAGTGGTTGTTGAATATATAACATTATTATATAGGGGAGAGCCGGGACAGTTGAAACACGTTTTAATTAAACGTAATTTACAAAGCGATCGTATCGCACTGAAAGCTAATATTTTGTCACTAGCAACCTACACCTGTCTTCTGTCAAATACAGTTGCATTTTCAGCTTTGAACAAAACCGTTCAGGAATTATTACAGCAAAAGTGGGGCGTGCGTAATGTTTCATTCGTCCCTCCTGGTCGGGACGCATGAAACAGCATAGGGGACGGATGAAACATACAGTTTAAGCCATATAAACTTCCCACAACTTCAATATTTTACTATATATCATGAATGGTACTCCCAAAAGGTGTTATTTTAGATAGATTGTTGCTGGGCTATACATCTTTGTGAATATCTGTTAACAACGTATTGCCGTCACCTTGAAGCGTGTATGAAGCGTTTTTTGAAATATCTTGCACTGTGGGTGATTCTGCCATTTTTATAGCTAGAATAGTACGTTTTCTCATTTAAATCATGTTTCTATTGTGGAAAATGTCGTTTCACAGGTTTGTTCAATATATAAAATTGGCATGAATAATCATAATGGTATACATGCCCGTGTGTGTGTGTGTGTGTGTGTGTGTGTGAGATCTTGTCATTTGTCATCTGCAGATTAATTTTAAGTGTGTGTGGGGGGGGATCGATTTAAATCATGAATCAGATTCTTTGTGAAAAAATCAAATTTTTTTGAGGCCATATCGCCCAGCCCTACTTCCTACTAACACAGAGTATGTCAGTATTGTTTGGCCTTGAAGCCCAAGTAGTTGGGTGAAGTCACTACCTTAATAAATCAAAAAGCAAAAGGCTATGAATCTGAACAAATTTAGGTATTGCCCTTCTCTAGCTGACCATCCCCAAAATGCACCAAGATACAGGAAATCACATCTACCAAATTGAAAATTTTCTGGGGGAGCACCCCCAGACCCCCCCTCGCCATTTGCATCCACTTTTGCCCAAACAGAATAGGGGGGGGGAGGGTCCTAATGCATCTGTGCCCCGGGGGGACAGTAGTTCATAAACCTCACTGCATTCATTTATAATGTAACATTATAGCGTGACATTTGTGTCAATAATCGTCAAGCACAGGTGACTCCGCGTGGTGGGAGGGGGGGTCCCCCAATCAAATTCTGCTTAGGGCCCCCAAAAGGCTCGGGCCGGCGCTGATCTGGATTGTATATAAGCAAGCCAAACAAGTGAGGACATATTTCGGCCTGATTTGAATGTGACTTTAGGCAGCTTTTCATTTTGATCCCAACTTTGCATGTTTTGGTTAATTGCATTTGGTTTTATATAGGTAGATGTGTTGCATGTTTTAACATTATTATTATTAGCATTATTTGGTGGATTTGCTATGTTTTCTTAATTGTTTGTTGGACTGGGAATCAAGGTTGTAAAAAGCAGCTGTGATTGCCTAGACCACACCCTCTCCACATCTCAGGATTGGCCACATGATAGTATGATGTGCTTGTTAAAGATGGATGTGAAACAGGTGCAGATGAGAAGGAGGACAAAGAAAAAGAATCATGGGTGTGACCGGCTGGAAGAGAGTTTTGTTTTATGCTGTACAGAAGTAGCCTGTTTTATTATAGATAAATTATTGAAGAATCATCCTGTAGAACACTTTTTTGCTGGTAAAACAGGACTTCACACAATCGTGTGACATTACCAGCTGTGCAGCCCCCAACCATCTTGAAATGGCCCCTCCAGGATGAGCAGGACCCCGGCTTGCCTCCACAGCACCACAGAACCTGAAATTCTGCTGTCGGACTCAGGAGAGGACAGTGGAGGTGCCAGTTCTTTGAAGCCCTGGACTTAGTTGAAACAGAGCTAAGTTAAAGATTTGGTCAGGAGGGAATGAGAGTGACTGCCAAGAGAGAAAGCACTCTCATCAATGCTGCCAACTGAAACTTTTCGGGACTGAATAAAGTTTAACTCTCAAAGTATCAGGAGAGATCACGCAAATGCAAACAAACCAGATGATGTGTTCTTTACAAATGCAGCTGACAGGGGGCTGTTTAAAGAGGTTGAGACATTTGCTGAATTTTGTCTGTGTCTACCTGTGTGAGCTGCGTCATCACAAAGATCATTCTCTGCCCTCAAATGACTGAAAACCTGGCTGCGAAGTACTATACTAAGTACTATACTACTTTTATGCACATGCACAGCAACATTCTGGACACACTGGATATACCATCTCTTGTTAGGAGCTTAACAAGCAGCACATCTCAGCACAGGGCCACATCTGTGCCCTGTATATTCAGGTAAGATGTGGTTTTAATAATAACACTGCCTATTTTTTTTTACAGGCAGCAGTACACATACATACAAACAAAATACGCAAAAACATAAAACAACTGAAACAGAAAATCCCTCAAAGTCAACCACAATCCTAAACACATCAGGCAAAACAGCTGCAGCCAGATGTGGCTGCCTCCAAGTCAATCAACATCTTCTTAAAAGCGACCTTAAAACAATGTTGATTAATGCTCACTGTCCCCTTTCAAAAATAAAGAAATTGAAAGAAAAAAAAGTAGCTTCAAGTGTTAGTTTTATTTACTGAGGGAACATCTTCAGCACCAAGGACAGTCCCAAGGCTATATTTTGCTGTTACAGTGGTTTGTAACAGAGCTTTGAATGTTGGCCACTGATTATCATGCAACAGGTTTCTTTGTACAGAACATGGTAATAAAGTTAGCATTTGTTAGTTACTGCTTCGTGCTTTGTGTGTGGCTTATCGCGGGCAGCTTCGTGGTCGGTTGTTGCAATGATGCTGACCGACATTACTTTAGAGCCACATATGCTGTAGTGCTCTATATTATTTTCAGATTTAACTATAAAAAAAATGTACGCCATAAACTCTGTCAGTTGTTTATATTTAAAATAAATATGCGCATGTGTGTGTAAACTGTTGCGCGCCTGCACATATCCAGGGCGGCGGGCACTGCTAAAAATACTTACTTAATGTCCTCCCAGACCCCGACATCCAAACATCAGTGGACAGTCAACTTGTGTAGGGCAAAGTGTGAAGCAGGTTTCTACCTTTTTCATTCCACAAAGAAACAGAGGCTTGTGGTTTTGAAGAATGGCCCAATATCCTTTTTGCACACAGTTTTAAATCAGAACCATAGTTCTCACTATATTCGAGGCACTGAAGCTGTTCTGATATATATTGTCAAGTTTTTCCATTCTTTTATCCAAACCTGTAGTTCCCTGGTTACATGCTGGATGGTCAGCATATGGATTAGTAACAGTTTTAATAAAGGACATTTTTTTTTACTTTTATTTTGACCAATGTGGAAGGAAAGCATCAGGAGACATAAGTAATAAAATGAATAGGGGGCTCTATACAAATATAACAAACCCATCCATCACCACCTTTAACCCTCACTGAACAACATATCTTGTTTTGTTTAATTTGTACTTCCTGGAGTGTTTAGGTCACTGTGTCCGGTCAAAAAAACTATCACGCACACAACCCACAGTAAAACCCCAACTTTACACTTTCACTTTGTAAAACATGTTTACATGTCAGATTTATTAAACAAATTAAGTGTTAATTTGTGACGAATTAACTGTTAATTAGTGATCCTTAGAGGTGCAGTGAGACAGTATTTCTGGACGGAGCCAGGCTAGATGTTTCTCCATTTCCAGTTTTTGTGCTAACCTAAGCTAACCGACTGTAGCTTCACATTTAAAAGAGCGCTCTTCTGATTTAGCAAGATTCAAGAGATTTGTCACATCGTCAAGTACATATCGTGAAAGGCCGTTGTGTCAAACTCCTATGCAGTGCACAATGCAAGTAAATAAAATACCGTTCTTTTTAACTTCACACTCCCAGATTTTTATTTTTTTCTAGAATCCCCAACTGACATCAAGTGACATCACTTGAGGACATTTATCAGACATCACCACAACGTTTTTCCACATATGCAGTAGAACTCCTACCTTGCACGAGATCACATGAAAATTGCCGGATCATGTATCACAAAAAAATCCATCTTGACAGGCTCCAACCTCGTCTCGCATTGCCGGACCTTCCTCCACAGTGCTGTCCACATGGCATTCCGGGATTTCCGTGACTTCAAAACAGCAATGGCGGACGTGATAGACAGATGGTTCATTACACAAATACTGTAAGTTTATTTTTAAGATTCTATTCATTTAAAGTATTAGGCTTGTGTGAGTTATAATAATACATACAGTTTGTATGAAACCTGCTGTACTCCTTTCAGTGAGCAATTAAAAATGTAGAGACATTATTTTACATTTATGAACTGATAGTAATCAGTGAATTGTTTACGCTGTTCAATTTTGCACGTCAGACTTTGTAAAGCTTGAATTTGGTGTCAATCTTAAAGAATCTCCACTCCTCTATTGTACGGTGCTGAGCAGCAGCAGCATGTCATTTCTCTCTCAGCCAGAGACAGGCAGGAATATGGTGTGCCCATGCAGGTTCATCAACCGAAAAAACAATCTGTAGGGTATATTAATGATCCAGTGCTCGTCTGATGTTTTCAGCTCGAAGGTAAAAAATGAGCACAAACTGCAATGACATGTTGCACTGTGCATTAACTGAGCCAAGCCTCCGAGGCGTTACATGGATCCTGTTAACAGAAGGAGCTGAATTTTAAACTTGACAATTGGAGCCCCTTCTAATGGCTTTTTTGTGATTAACATTTTTTTTTATTTGTAACACATCTAATCGCTTTTTTTGGAGTGGGACGTGTGTGTTTAAAGCAAGCAGGTGGCTTTTGTCCTGATGTCCTATTTTTTATTTTCAAGAACTATCCTGCTGCCCTCCAGCGTGTCTTTAAAGGCATCAGACAAGCAGAGCTAAAAATGACTGTCAATGACTTTGCAGTGGGTGAAGTGACTGGTGTTAACATCAATTTCTGACAGAAGCACCTCTATGCTGTTCGGACGTGTCTGTGTCAGGTATTAGATTAGCCTGCACGCCTAGCCCTTTAGACAAGAGAGTGTTTGCTCCCGCTGTAATGCTCTTATCTTCCTTTCTTTCCCTCTTCTAATCTGGACACCACAAGTAAGCGGTTCTGACAAGGGCTGTGCACAAATTGAATTTTTCTTCCCCTATCCCTTTCGATTTATAATTCCCTTTCTCGCCCGACGAGCAAACTCAATTTCTGACCCTTTAGACAAAAGGCTCAGATAAAGCAATTAGTTTGTGATTCTGTGTGAGCTCTCGGCCGACCTGAACAGGAGTGTGAAGCACTAAAAGCAGCACAAACGGGGGCGATGACGGTCACTGGCAGACACACTCTGCTCAACAGAGATGAACTCAGAGTCACTGGCAACCAAGAGGTAGGAAGGTAAACATAACTGTAGAGTCCAGACAACCCTTCCAATATGTCTGCAGGTCTTTGATCACTGCAATTTCCTCCTTTGACTTCTTCAAGCTTTCTTAGAATGCAGCCAACAGGGTATTCTTTAATTTCACTGCTTTTTCAGACCCTCAGGTGACACTTTAGCAGGCTTGTATTGTATTAGGTCAGTACTTTGAGATGAAATGCACAAAGCCAAGGGGTTGAATTTTCTTCCAAGTGAGACACTAGAGTCCAATAAGGCATGCACATAACGTCATCTTAGAACAGAGAGCATGAGAAGACATTCTTCTTCACTGTCACTTCTTTTTTCTCTTGATAACTACGTTGATATGCAAATTTTATTGCTACTACTCGTTAGGCTTTCCATAATTTCGAATTTGGAATGATTTTACCTTTTGATGCCATATTTCTTCCAGCACTGTCATTTTCATTTGCTCTGTAATGTCCAGTCTTCCTTCTTTCCAAATAAGTACAGGCTATTTGAACTTTGGACAGTTTTTAAAGTCACCCTGGCCATATCTCCAGCTTATGAATTCAATTTGGCCATTGCAGGAGAAAACTGAAAACCGTAAAGGAGGATTTAGAGTGAAATACATGGCATGGGAGATTCTTTAAGAAATATAGTTATCTCGCAGTCTGGCTGGGGAGATACGGACGAGGCAGAACTGATGAGGTTCTCAGTCATTATCCTCTCGGTGATAGCACGTTATACAGTATGAAACCTCTTATCACTATAATTGCCTTAAGGAAATACTTTGTTTTCCAATCAATTCTGTAGTTTCACAAAGGTATTCCTAATCATTTAGCTCTGAGATGATGTCACATTTTTATAAAGGCTATGTTTCAGTGATGGTAGAAAGTTTGATACTTGTATGGTGCTGTAAAACAATAAAATGTTTTGTTGTAAAAGTGGTGAAGTATGCTGTGCCATAAGATAAATGACTTTGGTATTAAATATTGACATTTTTCTCACTGGCAGCATTCCCCTCTCCCTAACTGCTCACTGTGGTCTGGGGCAGCATCGGTGTCAATGTGCAGTCCAGTCAATAGGAAACATCCATGCAGATGTTGGCAATTGAACCACACAGTGCAAATCCTGCTTGTTCTGTCCTATCTGCCCTGGCACAAATGAGAGTCAAAAGGCTGGGCGGAGGGCCATGCTGTTTCCCCCCTGCCAGAGATTCAGGCCTCGAACGGAGAGATATCATGAACCAAGGCACTGTGCGTTGACCCATTTGCACAGATCCAAGAGCAACCGCCAATAATACACTGACCCGTGTATTCTGTGTATTTATTTGTGTCGTTAAAATGAGGCTATTCTTCATCTTTCCTGTTCGTCCTTTCACAATGTGAAGTTGCCATGCCCGTCACAGAAAGGCTGTCCACACTGTGTAAACTGTTTGTGTTGCTCTGTGGCCCAGCAGTCTGTACACTGGGATTCTCCAGAGATGCAAGCTAAGACTGAATCACTATGTCAACTCAGCAGGGAGCTGGGGAGAGTACAATTGTCAAATCCCAGGCGTTGGAATATCAAGCCAGCAGTCAAGCAGCACAATGCTCTGCTGAGTGCTAGTCTGCTAGCTCTGTGTTTGCCCTCATAGCACACATACAGGTCACGCTGGGACACTTGGAAATACAGTAACAAGTGCAGTAGTCTACATTAACAATACTTTCTTTGACAACCTTTTATCATTCTTTGTTGGGGTTATTTTAAATGTTGCATTAATGGCTCTATAGTATGAGTCAAAAATACATACAAAGAAAACAACTTGTTTTTATACTTTGATGGATTACCTCGGGTGTGGGTGCCTAAAAGGACCCTTCTCACTCCTAATTAACTATTGGTGAATGAGTTGACATCACAAACATATCAAGGACATATTTGTGTGTTATTATTGTCAATTGTGTCCATCAATGTTTATTTAGGAGATAGTTGTTTTTTATTTAATTATAAATCATGGGTTAAAAGTTGATAATCATTATTCGCTACCACGCCCGTTAGCTAGCTTGCAAATATTAAGCGTATGTTATTTTAAGCTAGTAACTTAAAATATATATATATATATATATATATATATATATATATATATATATATATATATATATATATATATATATATATATATATACACACACACACACACATTTCTTCTTTAAGTGTGTGTGTGTGTGTGTGTGTGTGTGTGTGTGTGTGTGTGTGTGCTCGATCGACATATCCCTTAGTCTCTGGTTAGCTTTGTTGCTAACTGATTTTCCGCCAGCATGTTTGATAACCATCCAACAGCTAGTGTAGCCCCATTGACAGCATGCATGCATTCCACAAGTCCACAACTCCAACACCATATGATGATATAGGTATATATAATATGTTTATTCCTACCCTCTAATAAGACCGACAGGAGCGTTTTCCATCCTCATATCTAAACGACACAACATCACAGTCGCAGCTTTAAACACGTTAACATTGTGAAACGGTCGCAGTTTGGTCACATCAAGGCAACAAAACTATTTAGTTAAGTTTAGAAAAAGATTGTGGTTTGGACATTACTTCACTTCCAGTTACATATGTGATGCAGAACTTGACATATTTCCGTAAAGTAAAAAAAAAAAATTGGCATTTTATTTTCAAACGGGACTCGAACCCCAGTCTCCTGGATGAAAGTTGTGTATTTGTTTGACTCATTCCCCACCCACACCTTTCACCTTTGTTACAATACTTCCCCGTTCGGGAGGCTACCGGAGGACGCCCCCACTATAAATGTCAATATGATTCGTAATTACTGATTACTGATTGAACGACCTATCCAAGCATTTTTCAGGGGAGGACAGCCTCTCCAACTCTGAATAAAACCAGGTCATTCCTGAATGTGGCCTTACCAGTGTTAGCCAACATTAGTAAGACAGCTAAAAATACGTACAGTAAGGTGAGACAGCTTTGGTACTACCAGGAGTTGCGTTTTTGTGTCTTTCTGGACCATAAAACAGAAGACAAGACAAAATACACGTGAATATGTAGAATAAATGTTAATATAAGCAAGTCAAATATGAATGAAAGTTCCAGTTTTCACCGTGTTTGTAGATACATGGTGAAATTGTCTGAGCTATCCTCAATCATTTGGCAGAATAAAAAATTCCCTCACCCACTTTGGTCTTTGTCTCCAGTGCTCCCTCTCTAAAGCTCCATGAAGCATGCCAAGTCCATGTCCCTTTGCATTGAGGGCTGGCAGTGATGTAGTAAACAGCCGCCAAGCTCTTCACTCAGGAATTCAAAGGTTCTTCCTGTGAACTGCACCTTTTTAGCCTAGGTTTCAGATCCCCTCATTTTGCTTAAGTCATGTTCGGTCCCTACGGCTTTGTTCAAAGCAGAGGTAACCAGCATCGGCATGGATGCAGCTCTGTTCCTAGTCAATGTGATATTTAATCAATGCTCTAAACACAAAAGGGTGATGCTGACATAGTGGTAGTGAACTTATCATTATGTAACACTTATTCCACAGAGACATTCAGCCAGATGGTAAAACCTTCAACATGAATTCTGACATTCCCAAAGTTTAAAGCCAAACATACTTCAGTCCTAATTTAAAATTGTAGTCTATTCAATTTGCCTTTTACTCTATTCAGTTGGGAGCTGGGGATTCAGAATGTTGAGGAAGAGACAGGGTCGGACTGGGAACTAAATTTGCAGTATCTGGTTGTCGTCAGCAGCTGCCTCCTCGTCTGCTTCTGTTCTCTACTGGAGTCAGTGTGATGCTGTCCATCTGCCCACACTATTTCCTTGTCTTCATTTTGCGACGGCGAACCGTTAATGTTTAACTGCAGGTAGCAGGATGTTGCGTGGCACTGGCATCTGTAATGCTATTTTTGAAATTGAAGTTGGTTAACATTTTGCAGCATCCGCCTCGAGAAATCTTTTTGGGTTTTCTCTGACCTTTTCCATTCCATCTTTTATACTTTTTGTTGGTCGACTCAAACTCTGCCCTTTCTGCCTTGATTTCATTTGATTATTTCTGCTTGACTGACATTACACTGATGAATCCACTTGAAAGGGTGGGGGGACGTAACAGCAGTCGGTACCACTGCTCCTGCCTCATAGATAGCCTATTGACAATTTTGGGACAGTGTAATAGCTAATTGGATGGGCTTTTCGGACATCAAGTGGGCTACTGCCGGCAGGTCAATTTTTTTCCTGCATATTGCTGGTGGTGATCTTGTGTCTTACTAGGTGGGCTGGCCCATCTGGCATTTGCCAGATTGCCAGTCCGAGCCTGGGAAGAGGTTTGGGTAAATTGCAACAGGGCTTCTTCAAATGTTGTGTGATATGAGGGCATGGACCTGTGCCTCCCGTGGCAAACATTGTGATATTCTTCAAATAAAAAAAAAATATATATACAAATTCCACTGCCTAGTTTCCTTCCTCTCACATGAAAGACAAGTGCGATCCAGTGGATACAGCATGGATTTTTCCACAGTCAACCACATCTAAAAAGGGCTCGCTTGCGGTGCTGGCAGCGTTTAAGAGCCATTACTTTCTCATTCAGCACATGTTCCAAGGTTGTCAGATGGGATAATGAGGTTTTAGCATCCAATGACTCCCTTCAACACTGCTCTATTAGTTATGGAAAACATGCAGGTTATTGTCTTTACTGAAGGCCTTGCGTTAGCTTTTGGAAAATTAAAATTTTTCTTGCATGCTCAAGTAAAAAAAAAAAGTTGGGATAGATGTCCTCCCCTCTTCTTTCTCCTGATTTCAAGTCAACTCACGTGATTATGTGAATGCAGAATATGTAGTTGATATTTGGAATCCACACTCTGACCTTGTAACTACCCACAGAGATACACTAACCTCAGCAAAGCAGGGATTGGGGAGTGACATTAGTAACTTCTCCCAAGGGGGAACTTAGAGCCTAGAGGTAGATGCTGGGGTCGAGATGGGGCTTATCAAATACCCTATGCAGCAGTGGCAGAAACTAATAACCGCATTAGCTATAGTAGGTAGTTTCTGTTGCCCCCACGAGGAATTCTAAGTAATGACAACAACACTGTATGCGCATCCACATGACGCGAGCCTTCGGTGATCGCGCACCGCCCCCACGCCTCCTCCACGCAGTTGCTAGTAGCCAAGTAGGACACGGAGGATTAAAAAACATCAAACTCTTTAGAAGAGGTAATTATCTTGTTCTTTTTACGTCCTCTTTGTCTCCGAAGCTAACATTGCCGTAGTTCTTTCTTAGCGGTGACATAAAAGGCCTCACTCGAGCTGCTGCGCACGAAAGTCGCCGGACGACACCATTTTGTAAAACATAGCCATACTGAGAAATACAGAGAGAGTTTTGTGGAGCTGGTAGGCTCAATTAGCTTTGTATCAACTCATTTAGCAATGGCTTGAATATAACGAACGTTCAATATTAGTTAATATAGTACTAATATAAAATAGTTGCTCACTATAGCTTTTTTTTTAAATGAGACAAAAACAACATTAGACATGATTGCATTTATTGTGATGGTTATGATCTGATGGGGCCAGTCAGAAGCATGCACGATGGTAGACAAAGTGGGAGAGATGGAGTATTGGCGGGCTTTTATGTAAGGAAGTTTATGGCAGCGAGTAGTGAATGTTTTCCTTTATGGTCCTTTTTGTATTGCTGTACTAACACATGTTATTTTTAGAGTGTGGAATGCTGTTGCAATTATTCAAAATCTGAAGTTAGTAAAAAGTTGGTCACAAAAGCATCAACATGAGATATTTGACTAAGAGAAAGAACACGTTTGAGTACTCTCTTGTTGCTGAATTTTAATGTGTGTGGAGTATTTCTGACAGTGCTTGTGACAGGTCTTTCAGTTGAGCTGAGTAGTGTTTCATGCCCAGCTGTGTGCCTGGAATTTTAATGCTCCATTTAAAGGTTTAACTTGTATGTGCAAAAGCTCACCTACAAACACACATTGTGCACTGCATGACAACGTGGAGGTTAGCAAATGAAGCAGGACATGAATTCATGATGTGATGCGAGGTCTTTTGACATCAATATTGCATCATAAAGGCTTAAAGCTAAAAGTACATTCCCTGCACACTAGCAGCCATGATAAACACAGTTTGCCTGTAGTGAGTTCTTTACTACTGTTGTCATCAAACATATGAGTGCTGATTCAAAATCCCTTTGGGGAGCAGGGACCTGCTGGAGGCGTCCTTAGACTGAGCAGTAATATTAGAGATTGGGAGAGTGCAGTACTAGATATAAACATTTGGCTGGCAATTTCTGCCTGAATGACTTTCCTATTGGGAGCTTTAAAGGAGGAGTGTATGGGTAGTGCCGACTTTATCTTAAACATACAGTCTTATCAATAGGATAAAACAAACTGAGAAAAGTGTGAGTGGAAGGTCTTGTTATCGTTGCACAAGATAGTACAGAGTTGAGTTAGAGTTCAACTGAATGTGAGTCCACAGTCATCAAAAGGTTTGACGTAGGCAAACTGTGCTTGAGTGAACTTCCAGAGGATGCAATTACATTTTCTAAAGGAATCCGGCGGATGCCAGTTCATAAACAGCAAGTTTGCAGAATCCAGCTCTATTTCAGCAAAAGAAAACATCCATGATAAGATAAGAGAAAACTCGTCTGCCCAGACGAGCAGTATGGAGAGAAAAAGATTTACATGCAAATTTTGGAGCTTAAGAATTAGTCGTAAGAAACATTAAAATTATAGAAGCTCCATGATGTGAGATTATACATACAAAAACAGGTGTGTAAGTGTCCCGGATGTTTGGGATTGTGCTCAATGCTTTAAGTTAAAGAGGATGAGTGTCATTCAAATCATTTTTAAATGGCAATGGACTGCCAGTCCAATAGAAATAAAATGGATAGAAAGGCCATATCCTTCCAAATCAACATAGCAGAATGGTCATAGCGGCCATACTGAGCTGCAATGGGCCACTCTCCTCCCTGGAAGCTGCTACCATGGATGTATAATAAGAACTGACTACATCGTCCGAGGTGGAGCCCCGTTCATTCCAATGAGAAGTTGCTCAGTGGCGCATGAAGCCATCATGGAGCACAGTTTCCACATTGTGCGGCCCAAAGAGCAGGCCACTAGAGCCCTCTGCCAGCAGAGCCAGCTACTTCTGGTTAAGCGCACTGCTAACTTAAATGGGGGGATAAATCATTTAATCGTGTGGCTCTTGTAGACTTTCCAAATGTTCCAAATCGGACCGAATAGATCAAATTCTGCTAGTGAAACAAGTCATTTTGTGGGGTGTTTTGACGCTCAAAATAAATGTATCCACTCATTTATAGATGTGTCTTTCGCCATGTAAGTCTATAAGGGAAAAGTCTTTTTGGATCAGAGGGCATCACGTGATGGGCCAAGAGCTGCAACTCCATTGTTTGGCCACTATGTTCAATTTGCTAAAAGCTAGGCACACATCCTGGGAGACTGGCCGCAACTGACTGACACGTGTTGTCACCGTGACAACTTACAACAATTGCCATTTTGTTTAGTACTATTCAAGTGACCATGGCAAACAGTTCAATGTCCTTTCTGTAATTTTATTTCCATGGTCAGTCCCCTGAACTGCTGCTTGAAATCATACTGTACTTTGCACTCGTTGATGATGTACCTGCAGTTTAAACAATTGTGTCTGGCAATTAAGTGATTGATTGTGAGTGCAAGAACTCGTCTTTGCTCCTGTAATCAAAGTAGACCAGCATGTTTATCTTCAGTTTGCCTTGTAATTGCTTGGATTGTATGCAAATGGCTTCGGCATGACGCTGTAACATTGCCTGTAATGCCTCTATTAATCTCATACCCATTGAGATTGTTGTTGGTACTAGAAGAGATGTGTGCTCTCTGTGCTCAATCATCAGATGATGTTTGTTAATTCCTGTTTGTTGTGTCTTGAAAGGCCGATTGCTTGAGCAGTGTTTCTGAGCTAACCAATTAACACTATAGTAGTGGCTGATGAGAATGCAATGTAGAGCTGCTGACGTTGGCAGCATATACATGTTAGTGGTTGCCTGCACAACAACTGCAGGAAATAAATGAATAAATAAAGTGTGTGTTTGCAAGCTACTTAAGGCAATCAACGGAGGCCTGCTTCTAAACTCCCAAAAAATAATCTTGTCACTGCAACATATATCCAACTAGGGCAGATTTTTCTGCCAGACATCATCAAAACTGCTCTATATTCTTATGCAAGGTTGAGAACATAGCTATGAATTGCCAGCAAAGAGTGAACATGAATCACAAAAGCTAGTTATAATAATAATAATAAAAACAATTCCAATCAAAAAAGTATCAGTACTTTCCTGTAAACTGAATTTTTTGATACGCCTCAGTTTAATAGCAGCATCTACATATTGCACCTTCTATGATCCTGTTAAATAAAGGAATAAAAAAGTAAATGAAAATTGCACTGAAAATAGGACATTTTTGTAAAGAATCTGTGATATGTAACATTATTCCAGCATTTGAACAGTTAGTATAATAATAAAAAGATGAATAAAATGTTAAACCAAATGTTACACCAAACATTCAACTAAACATTGCACAGTCGATTAATCATCGTCTTCACGATTAGCATCGCATACCTTCAAATCTGGATTAATCGTTAAGCCCAATATATATATATATATATATATATATATATTTTCATATACACTCACCTAAAGGATTATTAGGAACACTAATATTGTGTTTGACCCCCTTTCGCCTTCAGAACTACCTTAATTCTTTGTGGCATTGATTCAACAAGGTGCTGGAAGCATTCTTTAGAAATGTTGGCCCATATTGATAGGATAGCATCTTCCAGTTGATGGAGATTTGTGGGATGCACATCAAGGGCACGAAGCTCCCGTTCCACCACACCGCAAAGATGTTCTATTGGGTTGAGATCTGGTGACTGTGGGGGCCATTTTAGTACAGTGAACTCATTGTCATGTTCAAGAAACCAATTTGAAATGATTCGAGCTTTGTGACATGGTGCGTTATCCTGCTGGAAGTGGCCATCAGAGGATGGGTACATGGTGGTCATAAAGGGATGGACATGGTCAGAAACAATGCTCAGGTAGGCTGTGGCAATTAAACGATGCCCAATTGGTACTAAGGGGCCTAAAGTGTGCCAAGAAAACATCCCCCACACCATTATACCAGCACCACCAGCCTGCACAGTGGTAAGAAGGCATGACGGATCCATGTTCTCATTCTGTTTATGCCAAATTCTGACTCTACCATCTGAATGTCTCAACAGAAATCGAGACTCATCAGACCAGGCAACATTTTTCCAGTCTTCAAATATCCAATTTTGGTGAGCTTGTGCAACTTGTAGCCTCATTTTCCTATTTTTAGTGGAGATGAGTGGTACCCAGTGGGGTCTTCTGCTGGTGTAGCCCATCCGCATCAAGGTTGTGCGTGTTGTGGCTTCACAAATGCTTTGCTGCATTACCTTGGTTGTAACGAGTGGTTATTTGAGTCAAAATTGATCTTCTATCAGCTGGAATCACGCGGCCCATTCTCCTCTGACATCTAGCATCAACAAGGCATTTATGCCCCTCAAGACTGCCGCATACTGGATGTTTTTCCTTTTTTAGACCATTCTTTGTAAACCCTAGAAATGGTTGTGCGTGAAAATCCCAGTAACTGAGCAGATTGTGAAATACTCAAACCAGCCCATCTGGCACCAACAACCATGCCACGATCAAAGATGCTTAGATCACCTTTCTTTCCCATTCTGACATTCAGTTTGGAGTTCAGGAGATTGTCTAGACCTTGACCACACCCCTAATGCATTGAAGCAGCTGCCATGTGATTGGTTGGTTAGATAACTGCATCAACGAGAAGTCTTACAGGTGTTCCTAATAATCCTTTAGGTGAGTGTGTATGTATATATATATACATATACATATGTATGTGTATATATATATATATATATATATATATATATATATATATATATATATATATATATATATATATATATATATATATATATATATATATATATATATATATATATATATATATATATATATATATATATATATATATATATATATATATATATATATATATATATATATATATATATATATATATATATATATATATATATATATATATATATATATATATATATATATATATATATATATATATATATATATATATATATATATATATATATATATATATATATACTACCATATATATACATACATATACTACCATATATATTCCCCACTCCCTGCTGTGCTGAACTTGGTGTAATCCTGTTCATATAACAATTCACGAGCCCCACCTTCTCCGCAGTATCCACTTGGAGGCTCCGAGTCTATCCTCTAAGGGGGAAGATATTATTGTTAATATTATCGAGTTTTTTTAGTATCCTACTTCAGTAGATTTCAAGTGCATCTGTTACAGAAAGGCCAAAGTCAAATGAAAAAGACAGTATTACAAAAGATAAACCAGCAGCTGCAACAGAGAAGAAGCTGCAGGTGTGTCTGCCGTAGGAGGGCAGAGAAGCTCGAGACGAGAGGAGGCGCTCTGCACTCTGCTGACACTCTGGAAATGATACATGTTCTAAATGTTTACGTTCACTGGATGAGTGTCAGGGGGTGCGAGGGGGGAAAAACAGCGATCACACCAAGGCTGCATTAAAATGCATTAAAATGTCTAAAAACAACTATACATATTTTGTTGAGTTGTGCACTTACATCATCATACATTACAATTTAAACCCAGAGAAATCTGTGATTTGAATCAATTGGCAGCAAGGTGGCTCAGTGCTTATTGCTGCGACTTCACAGCACAGCAAGTAGCCTCAGTGTTCGATCCCTGGTCCCGGACCTTTTTGTGTGGAGTTTGCATGTTCTCAGGGGCGAAGCACAAAATCCTGGACCATGTAGAAAGGCATTCTCTATGGGCCCCTCCCTGCATCCACAGCTATTCAATCTAGCATCTTTTTGGGCCCTTCTCGCATGAGGGCCCTGGGTACTCAGTCTCATTCCCACCCCCAGTCTGACACCCCTGCATGTTCTCAATGCGTGGGTTTTCCTCCGGGTGCAATTTTGGCTGAAATTGAGCCACCATAGCAGCCAACCATTCAGGTCCGCCCCAGAGCTGCCGCCTGCCCACCGGCACCGGCTTAACCGGTCAACTAATTACTTGGGAAACTGAAGCTATTTCATTAAAGGAATACACCACCGTTTGGTGAAATAGGGTTATTCACCATCTCCTCTATATTTATATAGGTGGGCAAACGCATTTTTGTCTCAGTGCATGCATTGTCTTAGTCCAGCAGCACCAGCGCTAGCTTAGCTTAGCGTAGTCAATGGAATCCTTTGTTGCCGTTTAGCATGTCATGAGTAAAAGTGAGCCAACAACAACAAAAAACAACCTAATTACTTCTTGTGGCCTGTGTATTCACAACGAGTACAAATAGCAATGAAGATTAAGACTAGACGATTTCCTAGGCAGATATGGATTTGGGACTGACATAAAAATGACATAACATAAATAAGCTTCACTAAACGTAATCTGAATAAAACATTACAGGCGCCCAGATAGCTCACTTGGTAGAGGGGGCACCCATATATAGAGGTTTACTCCTCAACGCAGCGGGCCGGGTTCGACTCCGACCTGCGACCCTTTGCTGCATGTCATTCCCCCTCTCTCTCCCCTTTCATGTCTTCAGCTGTCCTGTCAAAAATAAAGGCAGAAAATGCCCTAAAGAATTATCTTAAAAAACAACAACATTACAATACATTCTGGCAATGGTGGTTGTGTAACAATGATGACAACAACTCCCATAATCCAACACAACTTCACGACGTCATCAAAAGTCCTTGTTTTGATTGAGAGACCCCTATCGAAACCCTTAACGGGAGAAAATTACATATTGTACGTTTAAGGACCATGTCCTTATGGGGTATGGTTAGCATTATTGTAAATCGCCGTAGTTAAAGAAAAAATTTAATGTACCACCCGGCAAGCACGCTGACTCAAATCAAACACCTATGATGTTGCATTTTTTTCTATGCTGGGTCTGGCTAACATGCTAAAATGCTCATGGTGGGTCCTCTAGTGGTGCCTTTTGCTTTCAGGAACCTTTCCCCTCAGTGTGTGAGGCCTTTCTGCTGTTTGTGACAATACACCCTGAGGGGACTACAGAGTCTCATTCAGCTTAAAATGTTTTTACAGAATTAAAACAGACAGGTGAGTACACAAATCAAACTCATTAAACCCGCTCTCTAGATAACAACATCAAAAACATTTGTGTTGCCTAGCAACAAAGCGATGGGTGTATGTGTTGTATAAAAACCTGTGCAGTCTCTTTTTTCTTTAATATGTGCATTTGTGGGAGTTGGAGTATGGAGTTTATAAATACATCTCTGTGTTGTCGGCCTTGCTGATGTTTTATTCTGCAGTTTTTTGTGTCAAGTGTCAATTTAAAGTGACATTATTTAACTTTTCATCATAAAATAACTGCTTCAAAATCATTTTGATGCTATCCTGACTTGTAATAGGGACAATGGTGCCTCTGTCATGCCTCTGTATGCAACTTTGGTGGGTGGGTACAATCTTCTGAGAGAAGTGCTGTAACTCTCTAGCACTGGCACTGATTTTGGTGAAACTGGATCCAGTTTGCCGTGCTGTGAGCTCAGAGCACCGGGCGAGTGTTGATGTTGGTTGATGTTTGGGCAGCGGTGGCCTAAAGGTTAGAGATGCAAGCTTGTGACCGGGAGGTCGTCGGTTCATTCCCCAGACCGACAGGATAAAATCTGGGTGGGGAAAGTGAAAGAACAGTGCTTGTCCCTCCCTCATTACCACCACTGAGGTTCCCTTGAGCAAGATGCTTAACCCCAACCGCTCCAGTGGAGCTGCTCAGTGGCCAGCAGATCAGACTGTGGTTGTACTGGGCAGCTTCCAGGTATGAATGTGTAACTGTGTGAATGTGATCCGAGGCTGCCTCTCAGTAAACCTTCCCTGAATAAATAAAGGTAAAAAAACACAGGAGCTTTGGGTGTTTTGCTGTGTTTAGCTTAGGTTGTCGCTACTTTTTGATCAAAAATAATGTAATCATAACAAATGCACCTGTACAAATGTCCATATTTACGAAGTGGTGTATAAATGAATTACACTACACAACAAACTGTAGGACGCCAAATACCTATAATATCAAAAGGTGCTTTAACTTATGTGGCTTAATAATGCTTAATAAAGGGTTTTTTTTAACAATAGTGTCAATAACTGACCAACCTTTTTTCTTGTATTTGAGTACATTTTTTACACATGTAACTTTTACTTGACTACCATATTCTAGTACTCCTCTCACTTTTTATATACAGTACTGTGTGTGCAGATTACAGAGGCAAAAGTGATTTGCAGCTACAGTATGTCTGCCTGTTCAGACCACCTTTTCATCACAAACACAAGCATTAAGAGCAGTTTTCAGGATTTCTTGGCAGAGGCATAGCTTTGCTTTACCTCCCTTTGTTCTATACAAATTGGTTACCTGTCAGAAAACGCAAAGTTAATGTTAGCGTTTTGAAGAGAATTATCTACTATGGTTTCAGAATTGCTTTTCAGATAATACCAAATTCAAAGCAGGGTTTGGAAGTGTTACAAGGAATACAAAATAAATAAATAAGTGGCAATAATGCAAGTAACACTGAATGCAGTGCTTTTGCTGATGGTGTGGTATGAAAGAGGCTAGTTCAGGATAAGTTGAAAGTTGTATCTCAAAGGTTCTAAGAAGCATATTACTGCACCACACTGTATCTAGGTCAGGAGAATTTAAATTAATTCAGCAGTAAACTTTTGAGGAGATTGCAAACAATCCCTTCAGCATCTAAATCCCTATACATAAGAACAAAACTAGAATAATGGCCACATATGGATGCACTACTCTCCACAAACTCTATCTATCTATCTATCTATCTATCTATCTAAAACTAATAATAATCAATAACACCCAAATCTTAGATTGAGGCTGCTTTGTTTTAGTGTCTATACTGGCCTGCAGAGTAGAGCAAGGGGCAATGTAACTTGTCAACACTGAACAGGTGATGGCCATTAAAAACTGAGATGACTGCCTGTCAAGTTTCTCTCCACACTGTTTCTGGATGTGGTGGTGGTGTTATTGATGGCTGTGTGGAGAGCTTTCCATAGTAGCAGGCATAGGTATGGACAGCTACGACAGGTTTTCCCACATGGATTTCACCTCATTACTCAGTAAGGCCTTTCTCTTAATTGGAGTTCCAGACACTGCCTGTTCCAGTGACACGAGTCACATACTCCTTTTTTCATGTGTTGGTTCTTGACTGCTTTGGCAGATCCACCAATATTTTTTTTTTACAGATTTTTAATGTGCGGCTAGAGGTCACTATGAGTGCATGTAAATTATGAGATGAACAAATAACTGCAATAATTATCAAATTTTAGTGGAACATTAAAATGTCATAAATAGGCTCATTATAGAGACAAAAATGTTGATTGAACTGATCGCACATCAATTGCTTTTGTCCTCAGAGCCATCTGGTGGAGTTTAAATCAAAAGAAATATTAAAAAAAGTATACCTCTGTTATTCATTTCCACAAACCACATACCACTGCTTTTCCTGTGAACCAGACAAATCTGTGAGCTCAAGTTTTATTTGCTCTGGCAGATGCGTCTGGTCCCCTTCTGCTTTTGACAGATTTCCAGTGGCCTGAGACGTGCCCGGGCCAAGCAAAACCGTGTAATATGGAGCGTGTTTGAGGCATTTTCGAAAAACAACCAAGGTGGCTTCAGCTTTTTGTGGAAGCCGTTATCACTTCAGTATTGAACAAACTGGATGGTATATTTTCACTAAAAGAAGTAAAACAACTGCACTGTGCAGAGTCCCGCCTTAATTTGTTGTCAAGGCAACAACATTTATATACCACATTTTATACAATGTGTGTGACAACAATTATTAGAGAGAGAGAAGCACTAAAAACCCAAGAGCTGAATCCTGAAAACAGTCCCCTGTCAGCTGATGGTGAAGCTAACAAACCAGGCTCCCATCAGCACTGGTTCAAAACAACACAACAGAACAAAACAGATTATGAATCATTCAAAAGATCAATATTTAGAACATTGGAAAAGCCAAACAAAAACACAAAGTAGACTAAATTGTTATTTGACTCTTAAAGGGGTGATAGAATGCAAAACCGATTTTACCCTGTCATAGTTGAATAACGACGTTCGGTGGGTAAATAGGACATACATAGAAGCTCAAAATCCCACTGACACCCCTTTACTATGAAAATCTCATATTTTGAATCTGCCGCTGAAAACGGGCAAATCTCAACAAAGCTGGAAGTTGACGTCAACCTCCCAAGATCTGTAACTTTGTCATGCCCATGGGTGTATTAAGAGAACAGTCACACCCCAACATTTACATAGGCTACACAACTGACCTGAGATCAGGTAGTCTCCTGAATCTAGGTCACGCAGATCTCCGCTATTCCATTACAAAATTCACTTCTGAAACTTTTTTATGCGAGAAATCTACAATGTGAAGCTCAAATATGGGCCGTTTCACAAAAATGGATGGCTAATTGCAAATTTTGTCCGACTGTGTGTCGGAGCCATCAATATTTGAGATTTAAGTATTACATTGTGTTATGTAATTGTTTTTTAATGTAGTATGTTTATCCCTTGTGTTGACTTCGGATCAAATTGACCCATTTTCAATTTTTGTTTTATATCAGAAAATATGGGACGTAGAAATAAGCGCTAAACATGTGTAGAAGAAAAATTTTACAATTAAAAATTTTGGAAAAAGCAAAAACAAACTGTGAAAAAAAGGCGTCAAAAACAAGAGGTTGTCATGATCCTGGGCTCAGTTTCCTGTTTTATTTTGTAGGATCACTTCTCATGGGTCATGTCTTGTCTTACTTTTTGCCTTGTGTGTTTTCCCGCTTTTGTGATTGCCTGCCCCACCCTGATGTGTTTCACCTGTTCATCAGCCCTCACCTGTCTTTCGTTACAACCCTGATTGCAATGTGTATTTAGTCTGTGTGCTCCCTTTGTCTGATGTCAGTTGGTCGTCCCTCCCAGTGTAGGTTCTTCCTAGTGGATTTGCTTTTTTGTGAGTGTTTTCCAATGTATTGGATTTTGCTTTGGGTCTTTCTGTTTGCCAGATTGCTATTACCTGCCTGCCTCTGGACACTCTCTGCTGTAAGCCATTTTTCCTTAATGCATGTCCATGATCATCCTGCTACCTTTTTATCTTACAGTCTGCATTTCCAAACCTGCTATTCCTAAGTCCATGACTGATGTAGGGAGATGGACGGACGGAAGCTAGCTAGCTAGCTAGCCAGCCAGCCTGCCTGAGAGAACCGGTAGGTCTGAAGCTTCCTTTTAAAGACCTGCTGTGATTTGCTGGTATTACTATGGTATGATCTGTACACTGGTCGCTTGGCAGGACGTCACATGTTCATAAGGCCACTTAGAAATTGAAAATGAGTTGAGAGGCTCCAGACTAATTTGCATTTCCCATTTGGTCAGGGTAAGCATTGCTGTGTTGGTATTCTCAAATGCCTATATACAGAACACAGATAATACTTTTTTTTTTTTTTTTTTTTTTTTTTTTTTTTTTTTTTTTTTAACACCCAGTTTCATGAAGTAGATAATTTATGTGTAGTGGTAAATGTAGTGTGTTGTGCATCATCCTGCCTCTGTTTGTTTAAAATTATGAGACTGGATTCTTTAATAAAGTATGCATACAATATAGAGGCGACTGGGGGGGGGAACTGAAACAGCATTTTTGTTCTGTTTGTGCATCTGGTAAATCTTGATTGCTATGTGGCGTTTTTGGCTTCCCTTATATGAACGCCATTTGCAACACCTGCAGGGTAACTTGAGCAGGTAAATGAAAGCCCCATTTAGCAGGCTTGAAAGACTACGGTTATTGTAACCTTCAAGTGCAAACGCGTTGCCATTCTTGTGATGGATTCTCGCCACAGCACTGGGAGGAACTAAATCACCTATTGGTGTTAGACACGATGTAACGAGGGAGCGTGATCATTCACGTGGAACACATGCCTCTGTGCATAGCTGATGTGAGAAAGTGGCTTGTACGGGTCATCTGTCTTCCACCACAGGGATACACAAGCAATTCACTGGTCTAACCAGTGAATTGCTTGTAACCTTGCCTATAGGCTACAGAGTATTTGTCCTGGGTGCATTACTCAAGACCGTACGGAACATGAAAGCATTTAATTTAGGAGACCTTTCATATATTTGCAGAGGTGTCAATTCCAGGTCCAGAAAGTAAAAGTCCTGCCATGTGTTTATTCCACCAATGAACTCAGCCAGCTGATTTCACTAATTAGTAGTGAAATCAGCTGGCTGAGTTCATTGCAGGGTCAAATTTGCTGTCTCAACATTCCAAGCAAAAGTTGGGATTTATAAAGAATTTCCATGTGTTAAAAAAAAAAAAAAAAGTGCCCAGTTTTCCACACCCTTTTGACCACGTGTGTGTGTGATCGTGCGTAATGCTCACAAGGTTTTGTAGACTATGTTTTAGGGAACATCCCCATTTTCCAAATCTTAACGATCCAGTTCTTTCCAAGCCGACCCAGAACCGGTCGCGGCGAGGGGCTGCCAGCAACGAGGACAGGCAGGGGATCCTCCCACACCGCTCAGCGGATGCCAAAGGAGACTTTTAGCGTAGTGTTTGTGTTTTTTTTTTTTTTTTTTTTTTTTTTTTTTTAATATTAATTGAATTTCCTTGTTTTCTCACAAACTAATCATTGTAAATGTGATCTCGCAGGGGTAAATGGCAAATATGAACCATAAATTTATGTAGGTCATTGGTAATACAGCTAAATCTGGCAAGTATTAAGGCTGTGTAATAAAAATATGAACATCACACAAGGGTTAAGTCTTCCAAACAGGATTTTGTTTCAATGTTCTACCTCCGTTAGGAGCACATCGATCTCGCAATCACTGAATCATTTTTTTTTTCGTTTCATGATTGGAATCAAGGGCTTCTTTACAAGGCTGCTATATTCATTGATTGGATAACATGGACCTTATTAGGACAACATATTTGTCTTTTCTCCCTACACCTGAAATATTGCTCTATTGCAGCAGACGCCACCCTATTTATGTGACCCACAGTAATGTGTGACACAAACCCACTGATGTCCAGTATAAATGCTACGTGCTCTAATAGGAATAATACAACTTGATATGTTCCAAATAGAGGGCAGAGAGTCGGTGGTAACATTTTAAATAACTGCTCTGTAAACAGCTAAGCAAGGTGACCTTTATTCTAATCATTCAAGCAGAGAGGGGAAAGATTCAAGTGGGGTACATAGTTTTAACTCTTAACCACAAGTTATTTTGAAAGTATTCACACAAACCACTTAGATCAGCATCCTGTTTTTATCCTCCCTTTAGTGTGCGAGTTGTCTGACTTCTAAGCAGAGATAACGGACCAAAGCCTCTAATTACTGTGGAGGACGTTTATCCAGGGTTAGCAAAATCTTTATTTAGACACTAAACAGTCAAATGCTATTTGTTCATATCTACTAAAGGAACATGATTTTTCACCTGAGAACAAAAAAAAAAAAAAAAAAAAAAAAAAGAAGGGAACGGAAATTTACACAAAAAGCTGCCGCAACTGATTTATCAACATCGACTGCCGGAGAGGAAGCTGTCAGAAATGTAATGTATTAGGGAAAGCCAGGCCTACAATCTCTAATATGGGACACACAGAGCGAGAGACGGGTTTAAAAAAAAAAAGAGATGATCATAAATGTTTGTCTTCAGTAATATTTCAGACAACAAAAACTATACAGTAAAGAATATTGCAACACATTTAAAATTAGAAGGTGCTGTCTGTGTCTGTTTCCCTCAGTGGCCTCTTAATTGTGATTTATTCCTTCTTGTTGCCAGTAAAACTGTACAAGTCACTGCCTTCCTGGTCAGTGACAGGTAGAAACCTCTCCCACCGCTCACACTTATTAGTTCAGGAAGCCTTTGGTGTATCCTCTTAGAGCGCAAAGAGAAATCAGCGTTTGTAATTAAGACGGACCTCTACTTAATTTGTCAAAGTTGATCTCCATTGACGGTTTGCAAATTCAAAGAACTAATATGTAAAAGGTAGCCCTAATAAAGGACTACCTTTTTAGTGTCAGTTATCTTTTGCGCAGAGAATCGAGCAAATGTAATTTGATAATGCAAAACAATTAACATGTTTAATTATATCCCTTACAACAGTTAAGGCTTGTAATTTGACTTAAATATTTATTTACATTTTAGCTGCCAAAGCTCCGCTGCGCTTTATCGGTCTCTGCTCACTCAGTGTGAGAGGGGGAGGGGCCAGCGGCTAGAGCAGCAAAAGCCAATGTGTGCTTCTTTTACCACCGATATCTTTTGCGTTTCTTATCCAAACAACGTCAAACTTGAAACTGCACTTAATCTTGCCCATAGCAAGACACCTATAAAGGTTGAAATCCATCGGACTAACGGTTCGAGAGATATGTGGTTAAACATATGCTCAAAGCATTTTAAATAGTTTTGTGTTGCAGTTGGTAACATTCCAAAATCTTAATTTTGACTTAAAGATTTTCATTTTCACTATAATATGTTCCAAATATCGATTTATCCAGTTCATTAACTACTAATAATCAGTATCCGTATCAGCCTTGAAAACCAGGATCGGTCAATCCCTACTTATTATACTGAATTTGTGGTATAATCAATTGCCCCACAATCAGTTTTTATTTTCACATACCCTTTAAGATTTTCCACAATGTGGAGACAGATATTGAAGCAACAGTTTGACTGACACGTTGGAGCAGTTGGACTTGTCATTGGGTCATGTACTCCTTGATATTCCAGCCAAGAAGCAGTCAATTGTTTAGTTTTTTTTTTCTTTTAGAGATTAATGAAATTCAACCGATGCCTGATTAGTTTGCCAACAAGGTGCTATCAAGTTTGCTGGACAGAATGGCCCTCATTTATCAACCTAACGTAGAAACCAGCGCAGATATGAGTGCAGAAATCATCTTACGACAGGCTTCACGTGGGATTCATGAAAAGTTCGTATCGCACCAATCAGAGCGTAAGAATGGTCGTACATTGATAAATGCAGCGGCTGGAAACGATCGTAATTTAAATATCACGCCCCAATATATTCTCGGTTTTGAGGCCTCGCCCCTACAATTTACGACATGGCGAGACGTAATACTGCTGAGAAGCGGAACTTTTCAGAGGTGTAGATTGAAACCCTGATATCTCTGGTTCATTTGCACTAACGTGTGTACTATTTGTCAGCCTGAAAACTGTTATTAAAGGCTGTAGAAAGAATGCGGAATGGAAAGGGATCACTGATGCGGTTAACAGTGTTACTGTAGTAAATTGGACTCCAGCTGAAGTTTAGCCTATTTAATTTATACATCCTTGACACATTTTTCTATAGTCCTAATAGTAATATACAGGCTTCTATTGCAATCTATTAGGCCTTCATGTAGGTGTATCTATAATGAAATAAACACACGGTAGCGGAGTTTATGCAGTGTCTTTTATTTTACTTGTTTTTTTTTTCATGAGTCGGAACGAGGCAACAGCTGAGGGAGAGCGCGTGTCCTCCGCCTCCCCCCCCCCGCCCACCCCCGTGCTGGACCCTGTCAGCAGAGGGGCTGGAAAAACAAGCCAAAATAACTTGGTCAATGGCAGAAATAAATCATTCACTTGAAAGAGCAACAAAAACCTGAAGAATAAATAAAAATGTTGTGCATCGTCATGTTTCCTGTATTGAATATCATTGCCGAACCTAACACTATAGGCTACCTTTTAAAAGTGAGGAATAATATCCTGTCTCCTTGGTATATCCCCCAGTTGGGGCTGTGCTGGACACTGCTCTCTGGGCATCTAGTCATCTACGAGTAAAAAACGGTCAACTACCATTCGAATGGATCGAAGAATAGCCATAATGGCAAAGGCTCAACCAATGATCAGCTCCAGGAACATCAAAGAAGACTTAAAGTTACCTGTGAGTACTGTTACAATCAGAAGAAAGCTATGTGACGCAAAGCTATCAGCTAGAAGCCCCTGTAAAGTCCCATTGCTGGAAAAAAGACATGTACTGAATAGGTTGAAATTTGCCAAAGGACACATTGACTGGCCAAAGGAGAATCCTGTGGACTGATGAGAGCAAAATTGTTCTTTTTGGATCTAGGGGACGCAGACAGTTTGTCCAACACATCCCATGCCCTGACTTCAAGCCACAGTACCATGAAGACCGTAAAGCATGGGGGTGCAAAAATCATGTTATGGGGATGTTTCTCATACTGTCGCGTTTGGCCTATTTATCGCATAACATGGATCAGTTTCAATAAATCAAAATACTTGAGGTCATGTTGCCTGAGGGCCTGTTCACATTGTACGCGCAAACGGCAGCGCTGCACTATGAAACCCATTATTGTAAATGGCTTGCGCGCACAAGAACTGGTCTGCCGCTGAGCAAAGCGCAGCGCAAGCGGCATTTTGCGGCTGGCCGCGCTTGCGCGTGCCGCGGTCAAAGTTCAACATGGTTCAACTTTGACCGCGGCACGTGCAAGAACGGCCGCGGTGCGCTGGGGTGTGCATTCAGGTGTCCGAAAAAAAACAGAAAAGTAAACCCTGAATACACGTGGATCCACAAACGGAACGTGGACGAGAGGTAGATTTTGGCCGTCAGCGATCTCCCAGAGCTGTACGACACAAGTGCGAGGTCGTACAGAGACCTTGGATGCAAAACTATGCTGTGGTGCATATTTCCACCATAATAGGCATGCCAGATGTGTAGCTTATTGTAGCTTCCTAATCATACATTCAATCATAATCATTCAGGTTGGTTTTAGCTATGTAAAAAAAAAAAAAACATGGACATGTCTCGACTGAAATACAATCATAACTATGTTACATTTCTCAGATACTTTGCATTTGTTAAATAATAATTTGCATTTGCACAACAGCGAGTGCATTTCTTAATACAATTGGTGTAAACTGCACCGCATAGTGACTGACCTGCAAAAGAGTGTATTTTGATTGAAATATTTTGTTTACATGTCCGAAGCAAGTATTTATACCAATGACCCAATCAAACTGACAAGTCCTTACGCCATTGTTTGCACCAAGATAGTCAATCTGCTTTGTGTTGTCCATATTTAACCGTTCACTCTGTAAGTATAGTGTAATGAACAATGCACATGAAAGGGAGCACTATTCTATATGTGACACATTATTGTCATCTCTGATCTGAGAAATGTGCCAAAGCAACTGAGAAGAAGTGTACTGTTGTCAGCTGCGAAAACCAAATACCAAGTTGATATACAGCTCCATACAGGTATTTATAGGATATATTCGTCTTTGTATTTTTATATGAAGTAAATTGTTTGGACTGATTCACACAAGTCATGTTCGTTTTCATTGAAGTTCACATATAGGTAGTTAGGTATACGGCCATTACACAGAATAACTACCCATTTCCAAGTGCGAAAGCTCCAGTTTTGGAGGAATTAATTGCACATATGCATTAAACAAAGTGTTTTCCAGAGTATGAATAAATGATGATGAATGTATGAATTCAGGCTCATAGCTTAGCTTTATTATACCCAACTGCAATAACTGCAGACATCTTACTTACGTATGTAAACATGCAATGACACATAGTGTTGACATGCAACATTTTATTTAGAAATGAAAACCCATTCATAACCCATCCGCGAAATCGTAGGCCCAACTCTCGTCAGCAGACTGTCTACTCCCTGTTGAGCCAAAATGACCCCTGGAACCGGTCACAGTGAAAGCGGAGCTCCTGCAGCCGGAATTCCCCCAACTGCTCTCTGGACCTGAGGGTCTCCTGCACCCGCACCTTTCTTGCTGCGGGTGCCTTCCTCCGTCTTCTGCTCACAACTGGGCAAGTGCCAAGGTTGTCTTTTGGTTCAAAGACAGAAACATCTTCGCCACCAAATCACTATTGTGTATCCTACATATACTGCTCGTCTGATGTAAACACCGGACGCAAGCGTGACGCGCATCCAACTATTGGCGCATGTATGACGTAAATTTGCGCTGCGCCCGGCGGCAAGCACAACCCATATAGTTGGGAAAAGGACAACCTAGCGGCAAGCGCAGCGCATGCTGCGTACAATGTGAACGGGCCCTTATGCTGAAAAGGAAATGCCTTTTGAAATGGGTCTTTCAACAAGACAATGACCCAAAACACACCAGAAAGCGAGCAAAGTCTTGGTTCCAAATGAACAAGATTGATGTTATGGAGTGGCCGGCCCAATCCCCAGACCTCAATCCCACAGGTGACATCAAAAAAATGCTGTTTCTGAGGCAAAACTCAGTAATGCAGAGGAATTGTGCATTGTAGTTCAATCGTCCTGGGCTGGAATACCTGTTCACAGGTGCCAGAAGTTGGTCGACTCTATGCAACACAGATGTGAAGCAGTTCTCAGAAATAATGGTTATTGCAACTAAATATTAGTGCAGTGATTCAAAGTAAAGCAAACCCTTGAGACATTTTTCAGTTCATACAGTAAATGTTTGTTTGTAAAGAAAAATGCAAATACTGCTATTTTAACAGACTAATATTCCTTTTTCTTCACTTTCTGTAAAGGTACACAAACTTCATAAATTTTGGTCATGTTTTGATTTGGAATTGAATGTGCAGCGTTTCCAATGCATTGATATTATGAAATGTAAAAGCTATTCTAAGGATTTTTAGCATTATTCACTTTTTTAAACACACTGCTATTATTTTGAACACAACTGTACGTCCTAGGTATGAAAATGGGTATTATAGTTTGCTGCAATACAGTTGGAAAAGGTTCTGGTTTTAACCAGTTTGAATAAATATTTAAAAGATTTATTTAATTTTTTTCAATGACTACTGCAATGGTCTCAACAATACTACAAATTTGTGTTAAAGCCTATAGATAAAATTGTATAAATATTTCAACTTAGAAAATGTCATAATTGTTTAGTTAGTATAGTGTGGCAAATGGCTCTAAATGATTTCTAGAAAACCTCATCAGCAGCCATTGCTAGGATGGAGAC
Source organism: Perca flavescens (assembly GCF_004354835.1). Taxonomy (NCBI): domain Eukaryota; kingdom Metazoa; phylum Chordata; class Actinopteri; order Perciformes; family Percidae; genus Perca; species Perca flavescens. The sequence goes on along the minus strand of NC_041341.1, from coordinate 30,169,764 downwards.
TTCAGCAGGTTTTGCCTTTTGTAATTGGGAACAAAACACTGCACTTGAACAATTTACCTATCTTAAGTCAGTCTGAAGTGCATCTTATAAATGTATTGGTCAGGTTTCTTAAGAATACGCCATCAGTTTAGCATGCAGCAGAACCAAAAATACTGTCTTTTATTCCATACATTCTTTGTCAAAACCTGGCCACCTACATTACCCACAATGCAACTCTACCAGTTTGGTCAGAGATTGGGGTGTGCTATGCTAGTAGTAGTTAATGTAGCCTCGCGCCACTTGCCTCAAGCAGAGACGAGGAGCGGGCTAGAGGTCTGGTAAGCTCACTTTTGTTTTTTCTCACTACCCCAGATTGTTTTTCATTTTCAAACTTTTCTTCAGTTGTGAGTGTTAAACTAATGCTTACCACCTTCACACAGCTTCCTCTAGAGACCCAAAAGGGCTTTATACAACTTTATTCTCATATGCAGTAGTACCCCCAAACACCTGTAAATAGACTTTTGATTTGTAACATCAAAAAGAGCTTCCCTTTAAGTTGGCGATGGTGTGCTTTACTTCTATTTTTATCAACCGTCTTGTCTTTCACTAGTTATCAAAAACAGATATTTTCCAACATGTTTGCTCATCTTATGTGTTTTATAATTCAATCAGGAAGGTTCTATGCCCCAACCTGACGTGCCAGATAGTTTGAACACAGAACTATCGGAGAAGCCATCATCCATGTTTGGAAAAGGGCAGGCACATTTAAAAAATAAATAAATAAATACAAAAAAATACCTGTCAGGTGGATGAACTATCTGTATTTCAAGTCTGCCATTGTTGTTTTTAACAAACCACTGCAGCCGACATACACCTAAACCACGGCAGTAGCGGTAATTACTTAAAGCCTGAAAAAATAGATTTTCGTGTGATATGTGATTCTTGTGATGCTGCAGAAAACCAGCTGCCTGCAAGGTAATATATGCTCATCCAAGCTGTGACAATGCATCTATTAGAAAACTCCCATTGAACCCTGAACTCCTGAAACTTACTTATTCCACTTCACTATTGTATTCCTGTTTGGCTTATTGCTTCATTTGGCAGAACTAGGCTCATCAGTGTGGCTACTTTCCCATCCAGCAATACCCACAAATCCCCAGATATCCGTTTAAGCTCACTGATGATATTTTAAAAGGGACAGTTGAGTGGAAAAACAAGAGTAGTGTATTGACACACCAAAGGTCAGGGGATGTAACTTCAGGAAGATTAATCAAGCAGGAAAAAGGAAACTATGGTAGCAGAGAGGACAACAGGCATTGAAATGAGCACATGCTTTGATATGCACATTGTGTCTGGTCATTAGAACAGGTTACAGACAACAGAAAATCCTTCAATTATCTAGACATGCGTATCCTTTAGAGGGTCGCAGGGGGCTGGAGCCGATCCAAGCTGACATTGGTTGTGAGGCGGGGTACACCGTGGACCAGACGCCAATCAATCAGTGTTGACACAAAATTCACTCTGAATTAAATATGAGCCATTTAGAGTGGCTAATTAACCTAAGCTGCATGTCTTTGGACTGTGGGAGGAAACAGCCCAACCAGACAAAACCCACGCTGGTAAGGGAGAGCATGCAAACTCACAGATAAAAGCCCAATCGGAAACACAAATCTGAGTTATAAATAAGAGAAATAATGCATAAAAGTAGCCAAAATAATGCATAAAAGTAGCCAAAATAGAGTGGTTCAAAACAGATGATAAATGATTTTTTATTTTAATTTTTTTACTCCAACTGTGGGGAAATCCTGTAATATTTGATTTTTCCATGTCCTTCATGATATTGTCCGCTGAGGATTAAATGTCAGCGTTGTGCCCCCGGCTTTAATGTCTTCATTTGCATTGTTGGAGACCTTACCCTCTGCATCATTGATTGGACCAGACAGAAAATCCTCCTTAAAGGACAACATCTGGTGACTTGGCTTCCTAACATCAGAGCTCTGGAAACATGCCTAAAATTTTCCTATTGGAATGTTGAAGACAAGTATTGATGGTTTGAGCAAACTATATTTTAATTTCTTTAAGCATGTTAACACCGTGGCCAATTTTAACTTTCTCCCTCCTATTTTTAATAGTTTAGGGGATATAATTGAATGCTAACTATGGCCCATCGGCTCAACTGTCACTGAAAGCCTGAGAGATAATGTTGGCTGTTTTCGCTCACATAGTGTGTGTGTGGCCCTTCCACTGACTGAGAGAAACCAGTTTGAAGGGTTGCAGAACTGGTCCCTGATGTCTTTATCTTAACACTAATTCAATGCGCCCTTCACGTACTACATCTTTTCTTCCTGCGGGCTGTTTGTTATTCTGCTCATGTAGGACTCTCTGCATCTGCTTCTGCTTCTCTTTTCCTGAAGCCTGGTCTGACCCCCAACTTCCAATCTGTCCCTCTTGTCTCTGCCTTCCTTGTCTCAAGGTCTCATTTCCGAGCCAAGGTGGAAGTCATAAAGCCATTACCATTCCAATGAGCAATGCCTTCATTTGATAATTGCAAACAATTGTTGTGGGTTCTTGAGGGACTTTTGTTCAATTTATATTGTACTTATTTTTTTTTTACGTAATAGTGCTGTATGGAAGCAAAGAGCAGCTATAATTGGAATTTCATAAGAAATTCTAATTTGTGAATCTAAAAAAACCCTTAAAAGTAAGTAGTATCAGTTGAGCTTTATTCAGTAGGAGTTACATTTCACAATTAGGATTTAAGTTGCTTGGCGTGGCCTCTCTGTACTTCCACAGTGGTGGCTCATTCTCACTGTTCTCCTTTCTTCGAGGCAGAATAAGAACTCTGACAATACTACACAGCAAAATCAAAAGTGTTGTATTTTCAGTGTTAGGGTTGAGTGTAAAAATAGTTATTTCAACTCAGGTTTAGTGTTAATCAACTACAAGAGAGTTATTCTTCAAAAAGAGTTGGTGTTAATACAGGGAGTCAAATGTCATATTCTGCAAACAACTCTACAATGTTGATTTTACAATACAGCTAGTGTTAGCCGTTACTCCCAGAAGTCTGCATGTGATCTTTTGAAAGAGGCGGGAGACGAACGTTAGTTAATAGCCAGACAGACAGACTATTTTCTGTGGACTGGACATGTAAGCACATCACTCCAAGTGTGACTAGGAAGATTTGTGTGTAAGTATGTCCAAGCAAATGTCTATACATTACATTTTTATACCCAGTAGTGTGGATTTCTACAGGTAATGTTAACGTTGGCAAAGGTTTACTATCCTTGTTGGTTAGCTAAAATTAGCTAGCTATCCAGCTCACCATGGTTAGCTAACAGAATAGCATAAAAGAATGTTTAGCTAGCCAAATACTCTGTAGCCAAGTAGGATGAATAGTGATATTTTTCTCATTAAGAAATTAGAATAATCAACAGACCCAGTCCCGTCATGGCTAAAATTACCAAAGCTAACATTAAATCACAAAATAAGTGCAATGCTGTAATTTTTAGATTTAGTTTGCAACTCCACGCTGTATTACAGTGGGTTAATGTGGGTAACGTAGTAACTAGCTAGCTAAGTCTAATGTGATATCGTGACTAGCGTTATATTATGAACCTTGATTGCTGTATTGGTGGAGCACAGACTTTTATTTTGAAGGAGGCTGCTTAGCTAGCTAGCTATGTTAACTATTCTCTTTTTGTTTTTACTGCTATTTCGCCCACATGTGTTTATTAAATTGTTTAAACAAGCATATTGGCTTTCATATTAAGGTTAGACCCTTTTTAAATTAAGGGAAATGTCTGGGGGTTATCGCAAAAGTATCGAGAGCATTTTATTTTGACCGCACTGTTCCGTAAACTTTACTTTCTCTTTGTGTTGGGACTTTTTGCGGTAAGCCACGTTTCTACTCTGCTCTTTCGTTTTTTTTTGGTTGAAATGTAAAGTTCAGTTATTTAAAACACCCGGAAAGTTAGTGTTTTAACATTTTTACATCATCTACTTGCAATTTATGTTACTTTCATGAATAAATCTGCGTTTTAGTAAAGACGTGCGTCGAAGTCTGTGAGCAGTGCTGCCATGTGGCTAACGTTAGGTAGGCCTAAGCTAGAATGTACAGTCAAGAATGTTTGCTAGCATTTGTGTCGATATCACGCGTGACCAGACAAATACAAATGTAAGAGGCCGAAGGAGTAGAGTCATTGAGAAATGCTAAATGTCAAATGTCTGCACAATGGAGATATGAAGAGATTTGCACACTTGCTGTTCTGGCTGACACTAAAACGTTAAATAGACGGTCTCGACTGTGCCACTCAGGCTCTTTTAAGTTAAAGGAATACGCCACCGTTTTTTGAAATTGGGTTATTCACCGTCTCCTCTATATTTATATAGGGTCACTTTTACTAAGGATTCCATTCATTACGCTAAGCTAGCACATTCCACACATAACACATTCCACACAGACAATCTCCTCAAGGGTAGGGCCATGCATTCACCAGGTCATATTCTCTGGACATTTTTTTTTTTTTAGTATGAAAGGGCCTTAAGTGACTTAAAATATTAGATGTCACATAAGCATGAAGCAAATTAATTTGATTTAGTCAGACACTGTTGGGGCCAGGTGGTATAGTAAAGGCAAGGGAAAAACAAAACATGACTTTAAAAAAAGTTGTAGACTTTTCATGAGTGTATGTTTTCTTTGTAGGACAAAATGTGGGTCAAGGTGAGATTTGGTTCAAGTCAGAAATATGTGAAGGTGGCAGAGACCGAAGGCGTCTCTGAAGACTACAATACATTTATTCAGAAAGGTTGGTACTACTTTTTTATTACACGGTTGTATCTGTTTGGAGTGAACTAATTATTTGCTTGAATGTCAGTTCATGTTATAATGTGATTTTTAATATTAATTTAACATTTATATAAAGTATTCTGCACACTGCTCAGAAATTATAATAAGTGTCAATTTATTATAAAACCGTTTTTTCTAAATCTGATATTCTCTCAGTAATGGGAAAGTTAGGTCTTCCTGTACAGACGGAGTTGCACTTGACAGATAAATCAGGGACAGAGGTGGATGCAGATGTGTTTGAGGAACTTTTACAAGCAGGGGACCTTACCATCAATGTGTCGACAGACAGGTCTACAGGTAAGACTTAGCTCTGTTAGGGGAAAAATGAGGATCATGAACTGTATGTACTGTTTTACTGATGAGCATTGTAGAGATGTGAAGGTTTAACCAATTTGTGTATTTCTTTTAACTGTCTTGCAGTTGTGCTTCAACAAGATCTAGCAGAAATTTCTTTTGAGTCGAATGTGTCGGACACCTTATCCTCTGTGCCATCTGATGCAACAATAATTCTTGAGAAAGATAAGGGAATGAAAAGGACCAAGCCAATCGGAAATCAGCAGAAGCGGTATATAGCTAATAAAATGTTTTTTAAATGTATGACATTAGTTAATAAAACTGAAACGCAAAGATATTGTGCAGACGAGCTGTGGTCTTGTTGCAGTAAAGGTTAACATGATAACTTATTGTCTGATTTTTATTTTTAGATGGTGAGAGATATTTTTCAGTCCAAGCCAGGTGGAGAAAAAGTGTTGCATGAATATGACAAAACGAAGACACTGACGGATGGTACACGGCGACATATGATAAACCTACTGGTGGCTGACATGATTGAAGTTCATGGGTAAGCATTTTATGTTCACTGCTGCCCATCTGAAATCAACAAATATTTTTTCATAGAATAAGATGTGCACTTGTTAAAGAACCCTGTTCCATTATTAAAAGCTATTTAATTATTGTGGTCTCCTATTGCTCATTAAAAATGGGCTTATGCTAACAAACTTGTGGCAGAATAATTAAACAAAACTTGGTACCGGAGCAAAAAAGTAATCTCTGGAGCAAAACTATTGAAGCAATTAAGTTATACAAATTAATTCGCCAATGGGATCACATCCCTGGAAAAAAAAAAACGGGCGAATGTATGATCAGTGTGGAAGAAGCAAAGGGAATTGTAAACAAAAAGACTAATAGTTATCATGATAACACAAATCATTTGTTTGCATTAATGAAGTTTACTTTAGAGATGACTTAGTCTTTTTTTTTTTTTTTTTTATTCTTAATAATAAAAATTCTTATTTTAGTTTGACATTTAAGATGCTTTGATTATTTGACACAAAAGGTAATTTCTATACTTGTTTACAATTTCAAATCTTAAAAAAGAATGTTTTTCTACTTTTAAAGGAGGATCCCACCAACCTATGTGTGAACAAAATACGCTCTTGGCATCATCACCCTATTTCCTTACCTCAGTGATCCTTACTCAAAAAATGGATATGTAAGTTTGAAAATGAATGGCTTATACAACAATGTATGCAGGGAGGTTATTCAGAATTGTACTTGTATTGACCCATCAGTTATGTTTAGTTTTATTCTTTCTTTAATTTTACAGGAGCACTTCTATGATGCTGACAGTGGATCTGGTTATTTGGCCTGGAGGATAAAGAGAGTCCAGCGCACCACTGCAGTTCAGTCCCGGAGATGTTCAACCACCACTACCTATAAAGATGGTCCGAAGAGCAAGAGGGATTTTCTCCTAACTGACCAGCAACTGTTTGGCGAGGAATGCCGCCAGGCAATCTCTATATTGAAGTATACAACCGATGAATCTGTTGTCAAAGAGAAAATGAGGGCAACATTTCAATACCGTCAGACACTAGTTCAAGACCAGCGAAACTCCTCAACAGTCCTGGATGTTTTCCCACGTTTTCTCGATACACCCGGCTTGGTAAGAAATGCATATGGTTTAGGCCTAATTTATTTATTTTTAAAGTGAACAATGTGTATTTAAGATTTACACTTTCAGTTAAACATCAACTGAAAATGTATGGATGGTTGCAAGGACTTAAGGAGTTTCTTTTGTAGATTGACCAAGACTTTACCATGATGTTTGGAGAGGAGGTTTCTGCCAGATTCTTGGCAAAATGGCTCACTTACTTCAAACCCAGGATCCTGGCAGACTGCAAGAATTCTAATGAGTATGTTGAAGACCTCTTGTCTGGGCATCAATCCTCAGATGAGTCTGGTAAGCATTGCTCATTATCCTTTTTAAAACATTCATTTACTTGTCTGATTTCGAAACTTGTATGTAGCATAATGTGGATATATTTAATTTCACATATAAGTCTTTCTTACAATCTTCTACTTTGTTCTGCTTTCCCCCTAGGCTGGGACAGTGACCTGTCAAGCATCCTACTGCTGGTTCACCTACTTCCCCCTACTGCAAAAGGACCCAAGAAGAGTCCTAAAATTAGCTCACATCAAGCAGTCAAATATGTGAGATATTTGAGGGTATGCAATGTTTTAATATGCTTTTTAATTTAGTTCTTTTCACAATGCCACTTTTTGTGAAGAGGCGCATACGTTTTAGTAATGTAATGGGCCATTAAAATGGTTCCTCATGGTTCTTTTTTTTTTTTTTTTTTCCAGATTGGCGCCAGTGTTGAGATCTTCCTTGAGAGTTTGGAACCAGGACAGCCCATCCTCCTGTGTGTCGGTGAACAGAAGAACAACCTCCAAAGATTCTACATCATTGTTGACCATAAGGCCATCCCTTGCAAGGCTCAGACATCCCTGGCAGCTTTCGATGAACTCTTCAAGGCCCACTTTGTCTTCAGTGTTCACTACCAAGAATCCCTTAACAGCTTCTACACATTCATCCAAACCACTGTGTTCAACATTGATGTGGGAAGTACCAAGGAAAGTCCCCGTGTGAAGGAGCTCAGAGCAAGACTGCTGAACACAAGTATCTGAGGTGACACACATCCTTGGATGCAAATATGTTGATTTGTTTTCTCTGCAAGTTACACCACAGAAGTTCTTCGTTGCTTTGTCAGCATTTGAGATTTTACCATGGTTTATATCCAGGAAAGACATTACGTTTGAAATGTGGACAGCCGGGATGTTCTTCATTATTTTGCACTTATTCAGGGTTCAAGAAACCCCTTATTCGTTTGCACCGGGACACTGTTTCAACAAATACTGTTTACAATATGGACACTCAAATAATAGATGAGCCTTCAACTTCTAATGCAGTCTGTACAGACATTCCAGTAACCAACAAGGTCTCTGTTGACAAGCATCATTTGGTAAACATGTGTGGTTCTGTTGTAGCACAGTTGCAATCATCAGGTGTTGCTGAGAGCACTATCCAAGCAATGGTAGGGTCAATGGAAGAACTTGTAAATGATATTCACAGTCAAGCGAGTGATGCGGTTCTCAACTGTACTTCAGAGATTCAAGGAACAGACTTTGAAAAAAAGCTAGACAGTTGTTTTGAACAACTACAAAATCCTCTCTCAGTCTTAAATACAGGAGCCAAACGACAGACGTTCTTCAAGGAAAAGTGGGAAATAGTTGAACCTGTTGAGTATGTTCTTGGGGTGAGATTCAATGTACGTAGAGATCGAACAACAGGAGTTTACAATCAGATCCCTGTAACTGATACGTTTGTGTATGTACCCATCTTAGGAACCCTGAAGTCTATGTTCAAAAATAGTTAAATATGTGAAAGTTTTCTGCAGGCCAAACAAGAGGAAGAAGGTATTTTTAAAGATGTAAGTGATGGTTCATACTTCAAAAAAAATGAATTGTTTTGCCAGCAAAAACATGCTTTACAGATTCAACTGTATTATGATGATTTCGAGACCGCAAATCCCTTAGGATCGAAGAAGAGATACACAAACTTGGTTGTATTTACTTTATATTGCGGAACCTGCCGCCAAAATACAATTCTGTGTTGATGAATATTCATGTTCATTCACAAGACCTGAAAAAGTATGGATTTGATGAAATATGAAGCCTCTCGTTGATGATATTAAAAAACTAGAAAATGAAGGAATAGAAGTGCCTTTCTCTGACTCACCATTGCTGTTATTCAAGTAACTGGTGATAACCTTGGTTTACACGGGCTGTTTGGTTATGTGGAGTCTTTTGCTGCAACATATTGTTGCAGATTTTGTTTAACCACTAAGGAAAAGTTTCAATGTGTTTTCACTGAAGATCACCCTGGCTTGATATTTTTTGTACAAAAGAAATCCATGCAGAACATTGTTCAGCTCTACACGAAAATCATGTGACATTTGATTTCAAGAAGACATGCTTGCTCAATACATTGCATTTTTTTTCACACCTCTGACAACTATGCAGTTGACATCATGCATGACTTGCTTGAAGGTGTAGTGCAGTACAAACTGAAACTTGTCTTTCAATACCTTGTCAAGGAGAAACTTTTATCTTTGGAATCATTGTCACAGAGAATTCAAAGTTTCAACTGATTATACTGAGAGAAGAAACAGGTCAAGTGGGTTGAAAATGGATGAAGGCAAAGATCTTGTATTGAATGCAATCAGTCATGGTGCCTTGTGCGAAACGCTCCCCTCATTTTTGGTGATCTAGTTGAAAGAGATAACGGTTATTGGAACCTGCTCCTCCTCTTGCTTCAAATCGTGAATATAGTGTTTTCACCAGTTGTTACTAACGGTATGACATATTATCTGAAGCATTTAATTAATGATCATCACAAGCTATTCAAATCTATGTTTCCTGAGAAAAGACTTATTCCAAAGCATCATTTTATGATCCATTACCCAAGGTGTATTCATAAAATAGGCCCACTCCTTCATGTGTGGTGCATGAGGTTTGAGGCCAAACACAATCTTTTTTTAAAAGATCTGTCAATAATTTCAAAAATATAACAAAAGCATTGTTCAAACAACACCAGAGACAGCTAGCTTATCACTGGGAGAATTTTAATTTTAAGAGGTTTGAGTTTGGTCCAGTAAGGAAGGAAGTGATCAATAGCTTGGAGGGTGGTGAGGCTTTAATTGCAATGTTAAATGTGAATGCATACTCAGATGTGTCAAATACCAATTGGGTGAAGAACTATGGAACAGAGTATCAAATTGGTTTGTTTGTATTAAAACAAATATGGAAGTTCCTGTTTTTGGAAAGATCACGAGTATCATCATAAATGAAGATCAAGCTTTCATTTTGACTTGCACAGTTGATATTCTCTATTTTGATGAGCATTTCAGTGCTTGCTGTATCGAGGAGAGGGATGATTCCTTTTCTATTTCTATTGATGAGTTGATTTATTATAGACCCTATGATAAACATTTCTCTAATGAGATGGATGAAAAAATATACATTGTGCCACATTGCCATGTTGTGTGACCCGTGCTATTTTGTGTGACCCGTGCTATTGAGGCTGCCAATTAAGACATGTTATTGTTAAGCAAATGCTGTTTGTGGTGGACTTTGAAAATACAAGATTTATTTGAACAAACTTTTGTATTGATGTTTTCCTTCTTCGTTAAGTACTAGGAATATACTGAATTCAAAAGTAAAATTGTGCCATGTATAGCATTAGGGATTATAACTCTGTGCAGTGTTTTTTTTTTAAACATAAATCAACTCTACAAGAGTAAAATACAGAGTTTCATTTTAAATCCTCTATAGTGTTATATAGCAGCAACTCTGGTCGGTGATAAAACAGAATATACAAATAGTGTTACATTTTTACACTGCACACTAGTGTTGTGTAAATTCAACACTGGCCTGTGTTGACCGGTGTTAAATTTCAACTATTGAGAGAGTTGCTGCAACTCTATCACAATGTTGAGCATTTAACACTATTAAAAGTGTAGTTTTAACTCAATAGTGTGGACAAAAAAAATTTACTAATTAATTGCACAATTTGCTGTAATTAATCGCTTTTTTAAATTGAGACTGAAGCTTATAATAATGGATATTTAAATGCTAAATCACTTAACTTTATAAAATATGCAAATATGAAGAAAAAAACAAACAAGGAAAGGTTCTGCTAAGTTCAGAATGTTTAATATCTTTCAGAACAACAGCAGCAACAATTTGGCTTATTTAGTCCTGCTGAAGGCTGTCTGACTTGAGAGCAGATTTATGTCACCGTCCCCGGCTGCTGTCGCCTGCTCTCGTCTACTTTACAGGCGAGGCGCAGTTCATCTCCAACGAGCCTATAGATCAGTCGCCGGCAGGGCAGTCGGGACTCACCCGGAAATGGCGAGCAGAATGAGGTGACTAGTCTCTCAAAATCTGACAAATCTTTTAAACTGACCTTTGTTGAGCTGAAATGAAGACAGATTCAGCAACTGCACGGCCTATTTCTTGCTTAAAATGTTTTCAGAAACATGTTTCAGTGAACTATTTTAGTACAATATGAGATCATTTTCTGAACGGCCGCCATGACAGTCTGGCTTTGGATTTCCTTAGAAAACAAACCCATGTGACGCGTTCGTCCAATCAGCTGCCGGTTTTCATTACTTGGGCAACAATACAGAGTAGCGCCGCCTGCTGTTATGTAGACGTATTACGTTTCTCAGCCGCCACATGAAGTAAACAAACAGCTGCGTTAATTTTTTTTAACAAGTTAAATATTAAAAAATTAATGCAAAAATTAATGCGTTAATTTTGACAGCCCATATATATATATATATATATATAGAAAGAGAATTTAATTCCACAGTACTTAACTCCACATTACACATACAACACATTGGCACAATGCAGTGTGGGCTCTACAGTAAGTATATATATTTTTTAAATCTATAACAAAAGTACACCGCAAACCTGAACACTTTACATTTCAAAGCAACCATTAGCAATTAAGTGCAGCAAGAACACTGTATTTAGGACTGCAAGAAAACTGCTGTTTTTGGAAGGGTGGAAGGTCTCAGCACCCCCACTACCTGCATCTGTGGAATTTGTTCCTGTTGCGTCACTTTGTGCCCAACAGGAACCATTTGTTTTCCTTTAGTTCACTCCTGAGTGCACTACAAATGCTCCTTTGCAGAAACACCCAGCTTCACACATGTACACACAGCTGGCCTGTCCAACCACAGTGTGATCTCTTGGCCAATGAGCAGCACCACTGGAGCATATATGGATTGATGGCCTTGCTAAGGGCCCACAGCAGGGGGCATGAGGCAGGGGAAAGTTCTAATCTTTAACTTCACACTTTTGTTTTAACCTTTAGACCAATACCTCCTTTCCACACAGCAATGCTTAAGCTTTCCTACACAGCAGAGTGATAATGTATCCCTCAGATTCCAAGTTTGTACAGTGAAGTGTTTGAGTACAGCAGGCATCCTCAGGATGTCTTCTGAGCTCCAGCAAACATGTTGGTACAGGGCACATGGCTGGTGCAGCGGTAAAACAATCGCTCGCCACCACAGAGAACAGGGTTTAGTTCCAGGTGGCAGTACCTCCAGCTTGGTAATGCATAATGAGTGAATGAGCAGCAAAATTGCACCGCCCCACCTGATTTGCATAAACGCAAGCGCAGATGTACCACTGCTCCCACCTCAACACCAGAGGGTTTCTTTAGGGTTTAGTAATGGAAATTATGAAAAAAGGTGCAAGCCAATAGCATGGTTTTGTAAAGCATATGTGATACCAGTGACTTTGTGTTGTCATGAAGACTGATGCCAATGTGAAAGTCCATATCATGCCAATGTCATCTTTTGTCCTTTGCTTCCTTTGATTAATGGGGACAACCTAATGGGGAAATTTCAGACTTACACTGTCATTCAAGTAGCTACATGTCTCAAGATTCGGTCTACTTACGGTATTTTAGCCACGTTACCAGCATGGCTATAGGGGGTCACAATGGCGGCCTCCCGGTCAGCCCTACGCTTTGGTTTAAGCTGACATATCTCAACAACTGTTTCATAGATTGACATGAATTTTGACAGATGTCTGTGGTCCCCAGAGGATGACTCCTACTGAATTTGGTGATCCTGAGTTTTCCTGTAGCAGCACCATGAGGTTCACATGTGGTTCTGAGTGAAACATCTTAACTATAAGAGGGACCGGCATGAAATTTGGTGCAGACATTCCTGCCCCCTCAGAAATTATTGCAACCGTTATTAGTGATCCTTTAACTATTCTTTGAGTGCCACCGTCAGGTCAAATTGTGCAATACTTTGGTCTATGACCTAATAATTGCATAACTGATGACCTTCAGACCAATCTTGGCTGTATATTGTGTTTAGTGCCAACTAGCAAATGTTACCATGCAAAAACAAACTGATGTGCAGCCTCACAGAGCTAATAGCATTGCTATAGCCTTTTAGTCTTGTTTTTAGACGTTTTAGTTTGAAAATATCAGTAAAACTGCACATCTGGATCTGTCCAGTGCTTTCAGACAGAAGTAGCGGAAAAGTCCTAATTCTGATGCATAAAGTATTTACAGTATTTGTTGAAGACGGCTTCACCTTCTAAGTAAAAGCACTGTTATATATATATATATATATATATATATATATATATATATATATATATATATATATATATATATATATATACTGTACAGAATTCTCACAGAAGGCCTGTTGAATGTCCTGTGAAAAAGTCTACTGTATGTATCAGACATCATCATTCTCCTTATAACTGACTAGCAAAGAGAATTAGTAATGAATCCATCCAAAATGACCTTGTAGCCTGCAGCCAGGAACTGATGTTTTAAACATCTAGACCCTATCTGACATCGCCCTGCTTTGTTTGAAGTTGTCTCACCTGCTGTTAAAACAACCATCTGTGCTGCTCATCGCTGTAGGACACACTGTTGGCTGGCTGTCAAAATGGTTTCAGTGTGTCAGGGGAAAAAGAGTAGAATCACCTGTATGTTCACTGGATTGGTTTCATGTCCACACATGTGTGTAATGGAATAAGCGTGTGTACATTTTACAAGATAGGTGAGAGCATCAGATTATTACTGGTTAATTTCCAATTGAAGTGCATGCATTTGGTCAGTTTAAGCAAGTGGACTGAAATAATGAATAGAATAGATTTGTCATTTGCTCAGTTACAGGGCTTTACTTTAGAAGCAAAAATGAGAAACAATATATAGAGCAATATAAATATAATATATAAAATAGAACAACAATACAAAAGAGAAAACTGCTGTAAGATGAATAAAGTTATAGTTGCAAAAGTGCACCGGAAACATCCACTTGTCATCCATGGAAGATGTCCAGCAGTGCCATCAGCTCAGAACTGGCAGAAACCAGTGGGACCCAGGTACACATCTACTGTCCGGAGAAGTCTGCAGCCAAAAAGCCATACCTCCCACACAGAAACAAGGCCAAGTGACTCAACTATACAAGAAACATAGGAACTGGGGTGCAGAAAAATGGCAACAGGTGCTCTGGACTGATCAGTCAAAAGTTGACATATTTGTTGACGTAAAAGTTGATATATTTTGTCGCATAAGGCAGGTTGTTCGCCGAAGGGCTGTAGAGCAGTACAATAATGAGTGTCTGCAGGCAACAGTGAAGCATGGTGGAGGTTCCTTGCAAGTTTGGGGCTGCATTTCTGCAAATGGAGTTTTTCATGCTGAGAAATACAGGCAGATACTTATTATCCATCATGCAATACCATCAGGGAGCTGTATAATTGGCCCCAAATTTATTCTGCAGCAGGACAACAATCCCAAACATACAGCCAAGGTCATTAAGAACAATCTTCAGCGTAGAGAAGAACAAGAGGTCGTGGAAGTGATGGCATGGCCCCACAGAGCCCTGATCTCAGCATCATCGAGTCTGTCTGGGATAACATGAAGAGACAGAAGGTTTTGAGGAAGCCTACATCCACAGATTAGTTCTCCAAGATGCTTGGAATAACCTACCAGCCGAGTTCCTTTGCAAAAAACTTTGCAAGTGTACCTGTAAGAATTGATGCTGTCTTGAAAGCAAAGGGTGGTCACACCAAATATTGATTTTTGATTTAGGTTTCTCTTCTGTTCATTCACTGCATTTTGTTAATTGATGAAAATAAACTTACATTTTTGAAAGCATTCTTCGTTTATAGCATTTTTTCATACCTGCCTAAAACTTTTGCACACTTATCTATCTATCTATTGCATCCCTACACATCCCTACACACACAAAAGGACAAAAGATTATCCATCAAGCGACGTATGCATTATTCATCCAGTTGGCGCTGAGTTTACAGAAAACAAGAAAATTAGCACAGTCTCAAAATATTCAGCCATACTGATAAAAGTGCAATAAAAGACATCAAACATACTGACAATGAAGGACAAGGAGAAAAAGGAATATAATATAATAATAAAAAGTCTCTCCGTAAATGTTTTTATGGCTTTAATACAAAAAAAGCACAACTGGTCTTCAGACTTTTAAGACTTTATGACAATGTCCAATAACAACAGAGATGTTTTGACAGGTTGTCAAATTTCTCCCAAAGGGAGTATCTATTAAAAGTCTACTGTATAGCATTGATCTCACATCCGAAACCACAGTTCTACACAAGCTCAGTAGCAACACACTAAAAAGCTATCCATGTTTGTAGATTAGATTCAACTTTATTGTCATTGTGCAGAGTACAAAGTACAAAGACAGCAAAATGCAGTTTGCATCCAACCAGAAGTGCAAAAAAAAGCAGAAAAGTGCCATGTGATATACAAAGTATAGACAGGTGGTGCATAGGCAGGACAAGAAATATATAGCAGTGTTATAAGAGCAGAATAAATATGGCTATGTAATAACAACATGTACATATATGTGCAATGTAGTAGCAATGACATAAATAGTAGTAAGACATTATAGATATATGCAGTGTATTAATAGAATATATAAGAAACAGAATAAATGAATGAATTAATCTACTGAATTAACCGTATAGACGGGTATGTACAGCTATGTGCATTGTGGTAACATAAGAGTAGTAAGAATAAGTGTGCAGGATGAATAGTGTGAAGAGCAGTAGAATATGGCTATGTATAGGTGTAATTACAGTATGTACATCTGTAAATAAATAAGTAGAACCGTATGGGTAGGTTAGTGCAAATTGCCCGGGGGCTTAGTAGGTTAAATTGTCATCAGGATGTAAAGCAAGAGTTCAATAGGGTGACGGCTTCCTCTGAACCTGCTGGTATGGGTGCAGAGAGACCTGAGACGCCTCCCGGACGGGAGTGGGGTGAACAGGCTGTGGTTGGGGTGAGAACAGTCTTTGATGATGCTGTGTGCCTTACGCAAGCATCACTTGCCCTGGATGGCCTCGGGAGTGAGGAACCGGTGATGCGTTGGGCAGTTTTCACTACCCTCTGTAGTGCTTTCCGGTCATGGGCAGAGCAGTTGCCATAACAAACTGTGACACAGTTGTACTGAGATCTATCTATACAAAGGACTGTCAAAGTTTTTCAAGCTATGTGCACTATCAGTATAGCAATTTTTAAAATGTGTATGATTACTGTAACTGTGCAAATGATTTACTTTTGTTCTTACAATTGTATAGTGTTATACAGCATATGACATAACTACAAATGCTTCAAAGTGACTTTAAAATTGTACAGTTATGAATACCTACTTATGTGCATAAAGCTGTGTTATAGAGAGTTTTGGAGGCTTTATTATTTCTTCACTAGGCTTTACAAGAGCAGTTACAACTGTTCACAAAGTTGGCACCTGTCATGTCTGACATTGCATCACAGATTGCCCTTGAATGGCTGAGTAACTCTCCAAGATATAAAAACACCTGTGAATGAGCCTCACAAACCAGTAAAGCGTGGCCTGAACATGAACAGAACTGTGCTGCTATTTGGTGATGTAGAACGCCAATTCCTTTGATCAGCAACGAGGCTAATGCAGCGTTGCTTAAACTGTGAGGACGGTAGGGCTGCACAATATTAGGAAAATATCTAACTGATTATTTTTGCGACAATGCACTTGCGATAACACTAGAGTTCGCCCCCTAACAACAAATGGAACTATGGGTCATTATGAGCTGCTTGCACAATCTACCTATACAGTCATTTCTGGTATGAGTGATAAACTACTAATACAGCTACAGTATGTGGTCCAAATAATAGTCCAACATATCAATCATCTGACACGGTTTTTAATGAGTCATCCTACCTTGACTCTACTAATGAAGCTCAACAGGCGGAAACGGGAGGGGTTATATTGAAATCATTATAATCTCTCCTTTTACCTAGTAATTTACTGCAGGTAAATAATCAGAGGAGCTCCAAGTTCACTTACTGGATTTCCATGTTTCCGAGATAAGTTTGTTTTTCTATTTCAGGAAAATCTATCTACAGGAGACGGACAGAGCAAACCGTTTGGGTGTTAGAGCAGCAGAGGGAGAGAAGGGTGAGGAAAGTATTTAATGGGTTATTATCTTACATATGAATACCAACTGTTGGTTGACTCCTTCTCCGCAGTCCTTTTAATAATCCAGATGTTCCAAACATTATTACTAATACGGCTAGCTCTGTGATACTGAAATTTGTTTTTTGAAATGCTTGTTTATATTGACTGTGAGGTATTGGTAATTCTTCTTTAGCCACGTAAATGGTTCATTAGAGACTTTCTTTCAACAGAAGCTTCTAAATTATATTTCTTTTCCATGATTTTATCCCACATAACATATTGTTTAATAAGCTGGTACAATACCCACTCTACAACAATAAAACCATTAGAAATACTATACAAACAAGCATTAAAAATACTGACAAAAACCCATACCATTATCACCACTGTAGTATTCTGAGGAAATATCAGTTACTTACCTGGGATAAACTCATTAAATTCAAAAATATCTGTTTAATTTATCAAATCAGACATGGTTTAGCACCTCCTCCACTTTGTGATTTTATACATTTTAGATCCAGTGAGGTTAGGGTAACTAGAGGGGCAATGAGGGAAGACTGCATTATCCCCTGAGAAAAACTGCTTTTGGTCAAGCAGTCTTCTCCGTAAGAGCAGGTCAGCAATGGAACACAGTGCCGGCAACCATTAGAGAGTCTTTGTCGTTCTTTTCATTCAAAAAGAATGCAAAAAAAATGGCTGGTAGAGAGCCAAACTTGTGGGCACTAATGTTTTCTGTGTGTTTTTAAATGTTGTATCACTATGTTATATGAATTGTATTCTTTAACCACAATGTGTTGCATGTAATTTTATCTTGTGATTTTATACCTATCATTATTTTTAAATGCTGCCTCTTCTACATCTGGCTGGGACTACCGATGAAAATTAGCACTTTGCGCTAACTCGGGAACATTTACATTGTTTTAATGTTCACTGTCCCCTTTCAAATAAAGAAATTGAAATTGTAATCTCAATGAATTCAAGAGAAGTGCAGCTGCAAAAAAGTAAGCTGCACATTTTTAGTAGCACCTTTTTAAGCCTATGGGGGGTGAGGGTTTGATACTTAAACTGCATGGAGTGCAAAATGTAGGCAACAGAAGAAATCAAAGTGATGCTAGAACAACCTTTGAGCTGTTTTGACACCAGCACACCCAATACTGAAACCAACTGGCTCTGTCAGCATTAAAGACTTTAATGCAAAAGTTTTGTTTACCTTTTTTAAAATCAGGTAAGTTTATTTGTAGAACACATTTTATAAACAAAAGCTATTCTAAGTTCTTTACATCATGTATTACAATAAACATACATACACACATAAAAAACAGAAGATCAAAGGAAGTTAAGAATGTAAAGTTTTTTTTACCTGGATTTAAAAGTGGTTGAAGTATTTCTATCTTTTGACAATGTGTTCCAGCTCCTGTACGTCACCGTAACTAAATGCTGCTTCTCCATGTTTTAATGCTAAAAATAGCCCTCTACCTGATGACCTGAGAGGTTAAGAGGGTTCATGTGCTAAAAGACGGATATGTATTTTCTGGTATTTTGGTCCTAAGCCATTGAGAGATTTATAGACAAACGGCAGTACTTTAAACTCTATTGTGGTGTGATGTGTGCACTTGTTTTGCTCTTTGTTAGGACTCAAAATGAGTTTTCTGAAAGTGTTTTGGGGGAGACTTAAGAGAAAACCATTACACTAATCTAAACTGCTGGAAATGAAACTATGGATTGTTATCTCTAAATCCTGTCTGGAAACAAATCCTTTGATTCTTACCATGTTTTTTAAGATGGTAGGTATGTAATTGATTTGACATGGCTGTGTAATCTTGGACTCAAGTTACTTTACCAGTCGAGATGAGCGCTCACAAGTGCAAATATCCTGGTTTTGAGTGGGGCAATCTTCTGTAATAATTTATGGCGGTCTGCACACTGCATCGATGTGGATGAGCACAGAGGCATGGTGTTGTCCAAGGCACTGCTGTCAGTAGTCAGTAAGGTGCTGTTTGGGAACTGAAGGAAGTTGCAAGTCAATGATCACAGCCCAGAGTTTTCCATCATAAATGATGCTCCCAATGAACGTTAAAACTCCAAAACATATCCTACCCAAAGATTTAGTTGTGACACGGAACCACTTTATAAGATCTGGTGTTAAAGAAAAGTAGGAAAAGTAGCTAAAATAATAATTCCCTTAACCAAGAGTTAGCCATGGGTCCAGTCTTGCTGCATGCAACAGGTTTAATTGCATTAATTTGCATAATGCACACAATTCCTGGGAAATATATTTTTTGATTAGCAGTTTTTACTGATAATTTACATAAATGCACACAATTTCTAGGAAATACATTTTGTTTTCTTTTATCTACTGGTTTTTACTGCACTTTTAAACAGAATGTTAAGGTTCTAAAGAGGGTAACAGTTTGGAACAATTTGCTTTCCAACCCTGAGCATTCAATCAGTTGTTCATTGCAAGTTGTCAAATTACAGCTGAAGAGATATTATAGATATAATGTAAACAATATCAAATAGATTTGTTCAGGTGTTATGCTTTTTTTTTTTTTTTTCTGTAAAAGCGTGGGAGCCAACAGCCAAGGCTTCTATTCCACTTTGGTCTGGGAGGAATGTAATTAATCCTGCATCGATCAGACCTTCATTTAGCCAAGGCTAGGTAGTTTGTAATATTTGTGCTTTGCCGTGTTCTCATTCTTGCACTCAATTCATTTTTGATCAATATGCTATTAAAGGCCCCGTTCCTGAGGCAGGACTATTTCTTTTTTCTTTTCTTTTTTTTTAGGAGGTCGGGTAGCTCCGGGGCATGACTGTTTTGTAAAGGTCCTCGGGTGTTGGGATGACGGACACGAGTGTGAAAAGAAAATTAGTTTGCATCCAGGTAAGCAAGAGTGATGTAAAGCACCGGGTGTCAAGTTGAAGTTATCGATTCCTGTTATACCTGTCGCTCAGTGGCCTCTGGGTGGTGGGAGGTGAAAAATGAGTCACCCTGAGGTGAAAGTGGTCTGTTTCAGGGTAGAGGGAATGACTGAGATCATTGCTAAGTGAAATGCTCAGAAGCAGAAACAAATTAGACCCTTTCTCTCTTTCTTTCTTTCTTTCTTTCTTTCTTTCTTCCTTCACAAGGGTCTATCATTGATCCCTAAATGAAGTTCACCAATGTGGGTGGAATAAGTACGACCATTACAAATTAATCTATTGTAAGTACACTTCCTCATTTTCTATCAACATGTTTTATTCTAATAATAATTCCCTCCCCAGCCAAACCGTTCAGACTGGGCTGTACTTAAAATAGAACCTCCTTTTTAAAATTCTACACATCTACTCAATTTCAGCTCTAATATTACAATAATAATAAATTAGTCATTATACCATTCATCAACCATTTGCATTAGTGTTAATTATTAAGATCTTGTGAATAAGTTTCCAAAAGTAACATGTAATACCAGTTGAAGATGATTAATTTTCATTCACAGGGCACTAGGATAGTATCAGGGGCCGATGTTAGGAAGCAGTGGGATTTTTATAAAGATAATGCAATATTTAATTTATCTCTTTAGGGAAAAGTGTCTCTTGTTAATCCAAATGAAGGCAACAGTGCAGTAATCCCCAAACAGGGATACTTGTACCGCAGGGGCTTCTTCTGCAGGGGGTGCAGCCAATGATTGTGAAGTATCTTAATTGAATTGAATTTTTTTTTATTTGCAATTTGATTATAATTGTTTTCTTTTTTAAGTATATGTCCACTACTAAGTAGGTAGTAATACCATGTTAACTTGAGAGTGAGCTAAAAGCTAGTTACAGAGAAGTTGAAACAGTTGGTTAGAAGTAATGGAAACAGTTCAACTAGCTGGCAGTAATGGAAACCGTTTGCTAAAGTTAATGGATGAATGGTTGAAGTAGTAAAATGAAATGGTTAAACAGTTTAAATTAGCCAAAAATAATGGACAAATTGTTTAAATTAAAGAAAATAATGTGTACAGGGTTGAAATTGGCTAAAAGTAATGAATAAATGGTTTAAATTAGCTAGATAATATGATAGATGGTTGAAATGATAGCTAAAAGTAATGAATAATTGGCTAAATGTAATGGTAGAAAACGTCCAGCTTCTGTTACTCCAAGTTACTGAACACTGACAGAATGATATGCTAAACAACAACAATCAACTGAAATGAACACATTTGGAACATGACGGGTGGTAAAGAGATACTTGACCTCATCTGTAATGTGGGTACATTAAACTGAAAAGGCCTGGGAATCACTGACCTACAGTACTGCTTAGCCCTACCAGACTGTGTGCATATATTGAATATAAGGCACAAATTCAATGCCTGGGATGTGCTTGTTTGTTGTGTTTGTGTATATGTGTAACTCTCACCACAGGCTATGACTCATCAAACATGTTTGACTATGTAGTAAATGGTCATTAAGTCATTAAAAAATTCTAGAAAGCTCCCAACCATCATTGAGTTTGCACATTTATGGTTTTATAGTGTCCATAATTTTAGAGATTGCCTATATGAGACTACCCATAAATGAATAATACAGCACAGATTTCTATGATTTATTTACTGTATACACACACACACACACACACACACACACACACACACACACACACACACACACACACACCCCTTATCTCTGCACCCCCTCCTGGAAAAGACTGAAATGTTCATATTTGTCCAGCCTTTAAGCTACACAGGACTTGGGAGCAACACCAATCAGGAATGTGTTAGTCACTTGAGGACTGAATCCTCTGATAGCATGCTCTCTAAAGTCAGTCTGGTCACACAATCTTTCTTCAGTCCCCTACATTTGCCCTACCATCAAACAGAGCAAAAGAGTATGCCTCATCACTTTGGGGAAATACAGGTTTTTGCAGCACTCCTGTGGTCGGCGGGTACATTTTCCAAGGGAGACGGTGAATGTGATTGAGGTGTCAGCAGCTGGCATCTTTGGATTACAGAGATTGTGGGAGCAGCAGTTGGTGCCACAGCCGGTAATGGAAGTCTCATTTTCCTTGATGTAGAAAGGCGAGACCTGTCTGATAGCCCTCAGCTTGATAAAAGGCTGGCTCGGATGCTTGGGGATTCGGCGAGAAATATAAATATTCTGTCACCAAAACTAGGACATTTCTAATTGAAACCAGAGTTGCATGTCTACACATTTTTTAATTATCTTTTCAACTAAGCAAAACCATGGCTTATATCACTGTTTTCCTATGGTAGAATTTAGAAAATTCCCTGTCAATGACAACAGATTTCTTGGTTTGTGAGGAATTGTCCCGTTTAGAATTAGTTGCATGTGCTCTACACACACAGAACAAGCCAGATTGTAAAACAACTGACAATTATGTACTTTTATTCTAAAATTTCATCCATCCATCTTCATCCGCTTATCTGGTGTCGGGTCGCAGGGGGAGCAGCTCCAGCAGGGGACCCCAAACTTCCCTTTCCCGAGCCACATTAACAAGCTCCGACTGGGGGATCCCGAGGCGTTCCCAGGCCAGGTTGGAGATATAATCCCTCCACCTAGTCCTGGGTCTTCCCCGAGGCACCCAGGGGGCATCCTTACCAGATGCCCAAACCACCTCAACTGGCTCCTTTCGATGTGAAGGATCAGCGGCTCTACTCCGAGCTCCTCACGGATGACTGTGTTTCTCACCCTATCTCTAAGGGAGACACCAGCCACCCTCCTGACGAAACCAATTTCGGCCGCTTGCACCCTGGATCTTGTTCTTTCGGTCATGACCGGAGGTGAGGGTAGAAAGAAAAACTGACCGGTAGATTGAGAGCTTTGCCTTCTGGCTCAGCTCTCTTTTCGTCACAACGGTGCCATATATTGAATGTAATATTGCACCCACTGCGTTGATTCCACGACCAATCTCCCTCTCCAAGACCCCAAAGTACTTGAACTCCTTCACTTGGGGTAAGGACTCATTCCCTACCTGGAGTAAGCACTCCATCGGTTTCCTGCTGAGAACCGTGGCCTCAGATTTAGAGGTGCTGATCCTCATCCCAACCGCTTCACACTCGGCTGCTAACCGATCCAGTGAGTGCTGAAGGTCACGGGCTGATAATGCCATCAGGATCATCTGCAAAGAGCAGCGATGAGATCCCCAGCCCACCGAGCTGCAACCCCTCCCCACCCTGACTATGCCTCGATATCCTGTCCATAAATACCATAAACAGGATTGGTGACAAAGCGCAGCCCTGGCGGAGGCCAACCCTCACCTGAAACAAGTCTGACTTACTGACGAGAACCCGGACACAGCTCTCGCTTTTGGTCATACAGAGGTTGGATGGCCCTGAGAAGGGACCCCCTCGCCCGATACTCCCGCAGCACCTCCCACAGTATCTCCCGGGGCACCCAGTCATGCACCTTCTCCAGATCCACAAAACACATGTAGACAGGGTGGGCATACTCCCAGGCTCCCTCCAGGATCCTTGCGAGAGTGAAGATCTGATCCGTTGTTTCACGACCAGGACGGAATCCGCATTGTTCCTCTTCAACCCGAGGTTCGACTATCGGCCGAACCCTCCTTTCCAGCACCTTGGAGTAGACTTTACCAGGGAGGCTGAGAAGTGTGATACCCCTGTAATTGGCACACACCCTCTGGTCTCCCTTTTTGAACAGGGGAACCACCACCCCAGTCTCACGACAATCCCCCATCATCCTCCCGCTCTGCCTCTACCATAGAGGGTGTATTAGCTGGATTTCCTCAAAGTGCTCCTTCCACTGCCCTATTACCTCCTCAGTTGAGGTCAACAGCGTCCCATCCTTACTGTACACTGCGCTTGGATGGTTACTGTTTTCCCCTCCTGAAGTGGCGAACGGTTTTCCAGAAGGTCCTTGGTGCCGAAACAAAGTCCTTCTCCATGTCTTCTCCGAACTTCTCCCACACACGCTGCTTTGCCTCTTTCACGGCAGAGGATGCAGCCCTTCGGTACCTTGCAACTGCCTCCGGAGTCCTCTGGGAAAATTTGATGAAACATAATTGAGAATGCAGTTTTGTTGTACGTAGTATGGGAACACAGGGCTGCAATATCCTATTGATGCTTGAATACAAAGAATTAAAGCTTATACCCTTAACAATTATGAACCACAGCCTCAAATGAGCTGCTCTCAAACTAGAGCTTAATATATACCAACCAATATGTGACTGGCTATGTGTGTGACATGGTGACGGCCACTTCAGAGTTACCAGACACGTTTTAAATGTGTTTTATACACTTAAGATATGTTTGTGTGTTCCCTAGCTGCTCTCTTGTCCCTTTCCACAAAGTCTCCCACTCAGACATGCCTTCAGGCAAATAGCATGCAATATTTACTTAAAAACTGTGAACATAGCTGTGAAAAAGAACTAGGAAAAACAGCTGTTTCTTACCTCTCCATCTATCTCTTAATTCAAGTTCACTGAAGCAGGAGGATGAGACACTCATTTGTCCTACCTGTCATCAAGCTGTTGAATTGTGAATGCTAGATTAGATCTGCTAGACGTGTCGACGTAGTTAGGTTAAGGCATGAGGAGTGGGGATTAGTTAGGGTTAAGGAAGAATAACAAGGTAAGCCAATCGGAGGCAGAATAAGGCCTAAACAAGGTGGGCCACGATGCACGTCCTGTGATGTCGACACGTCTAGCAAATCCGATCGAACGTCTACCCTGTTGAATGGGCAATAAAAGTACACAGAATGACCACTTAATGGTAAACGTTTATTCTCTCATTTGGCAGCTGTATATAATTTTGTTCACAATGTTAAAGTTAATGCAACTCTTTGGTGTGTTTTCGGTTTGTATTCTGATTCCACCTCATTGCTGTTGGTCTCAAAAATGTAGCTGCATTTGAAGCTTTTTAATAACTGTGATCGCATGGACGCAGAAAATACTTTTAACCACTGTTATTCAGTGTGCAAAGTGTATACCACAGTGGTATTTCACTGCTGATAACCATGGCAACAACACAGATGTCATGCTACATTACAAGTTACTGTAACTCTTACTTGTGAAATGGACCTAACCATGAGTTAAACTGACTAAAGACAAACTAATAAAAATGGAGTTGGTTTTAACATAACCTCTCCTTTTACCTTTGTAATATGATGCTATATTATATATAGAATGCTTTCATAAACATGATGCATCAATAAAAGCAACGCCACTCTTTTTGTGTCAATTATTTCTTTGTCGTGCATTATAGCTTGTTTAAGTTGTTAGAAAGTGCTTTTTCCATGAGGTGTTTAGGTTATTTTTTCAACCCCCTCTAAGTTTGTGTGCAGTTTGCCAGTGACAATGAGTACACAGGCTTGAGTTTTTGCACTGGAGGTGCCAATTAGCTCTTGGAGACGGCAAAAGAGCACGAGTTGGCTCAGCAGTAACGAGCTGCTCCAGCAGAACCTCTCTACCTCCTTCTCACTTTGTCTCACGCTATTTTTCCTTCCTCCTCTCCTCTTAGTATCTGCCCGTTTTTCTGTCACCTTATTTCTTGCTCCATTCCTGCCAACCCATTGCTTATTTTTCTCTGTCATTTTTTTTCATATTGCCAACCTTTTCCACTCTTTCTCCTTTTTGCCTCTGCTCTTGCTTTGTCATTTTGTGTGGGCCCTAGCTGTCTTATTATAGCACTCTGCTTCCAGCAGACTTCTTCTTTTCTCTTTCTTCCTCTGTACCCCCCGCCCCCCTCCCCCTCTTCCTCCTCTGTCTCACCACTCTCTCCTCATTCAGCTTCTTTCCCTTTCATGTTCTTTTCTTACCGTCCTTCATGCTGCTTCCCTGTTTTATTTCTACAAAAATTCAACCAGTAAGTCAAAAAGTCTCATTTAATTCTTAATTATGGTTACGTTAAGATCAATTGTCTTGTGTCAAGCAAGGTGACAGCGTTCAATAACTCTTTAATCTCTTTTTAAAGAAATCATTTCACTTAATGAAATCATCCAAACGGAGCGGACAGTCAGAAGGGGATATCTGTGCCATGCACAATCTTTATTTGGGGTGAAACTGACGTTTTTGAGGAATGACTTTCACTCCGGTCTCACTTTATGACTTATGCTGTATTAATTTTCTGAAATTGTTAGCCCTGTCACTTCATGGCTAGCTGAGTGTCCTGGTAAGATTTCCACGCGGAAGTCTGTCCAGTAAATCAATCAGAGTCCTTCAAATCTGGCATATCTTGTTTTCCAGAACCGGACCCAGAAAATTGACGTCCTTGGGAGCTATTCAGTCAACATAACTGACACATCGAGACGGGGGTGGGCCGGTGAAGTGCTCTGGCTGACAGGTAAAGTGCTCTTTGATGACATGATTATTTGATCTTTAGTTTGGCTTCGGACCTGTGCAGACAATATATGGGTGTGATGGCTCTCCTCACTGGCGTATATAGTTGTAAAACGACACAATGATTATCTAGTCTCTCAGTGAAGATTTGGTTACAACTCTGGACTAATGCTGGATGGGAAACACCAGATTGACATTGACTATTGATTCAATATTGAATTTAAAATGGTAATCAGCTGTGCATACTGGGCAATATAGATGCACATCTCTCTGTTAATTACAACCATCAAGCATTTAGCTAATGGCCATAGTGTAAATAGTGTTTTATATTTGAAAATATACAAAAGGAATCTGAGGGAGCCCATTTGAAGGGGCCAGATGCAGCTGATGAATAAAAGTAGTAATTGTTTGTAGCGGTGTGATACACTGGGGTGTCAGGTGTGACTGTGTGGCCATGGCAAAAGGTTTACAAGGCTCACGGATCAGATAGGAGGGCCTTTTGGGGCAATTTCTACATTGAGAAAATCTCCTTCTGGATACTTAATAGTTAAAAGATCCCCTCCACACATCGTTTAAGACATATGAACATATGCTTTTAGTGATACTTTCCACATAAGAAAGTCCAATTACCTCATTCCTTCTTCGGTACACCTCCCTTGTTAAAAAAGAATCCAGAAACAGCTGGATACAAGATGCTTCACTGACAAGTCCATTCTCAGTGTACAGTATGTGCACTGTAGGTTTCAAGTTTCCACTACTGTACAATGTACTGTGGTTTTGGCCTTTTGTACAATTTGAACTGCACAAAACAAATTGCAGTGTTTCAGCTTGAACACCAGTCCTTGCATATTAAAATGTCCCTTGTGTTTTAAAGTACAATTCCCTTTACATATCCCCAACCACATCAACAAAGGTGGGCCTTTGCATTAATTCAATAAGCCCCAAATATGCTTGCTTATTTATGTTAATATTTCACATTTTCACACATCTTTTGGGGATGAGCGTTTCTGATTTTCCCTATCTTGCCTGCAGACAGCAGGATTGTGGGACGCATGTCATTCATCTCGGTTGGTGAGTACATTTCAAAAACTAAATGGATGTTCATTCCCACTGATCCTTTCATGGCATTAAATATAAGCACCTTTCTGCAATTCACTGAAAGCATCCAGGCAAGTAATGGAGCAGCTAGTGAGTCACAGGTTGTCGGTCAAAATTAAAAACATTGTGCTGTCTTTGTCATAGTGGCTGAATCTGCACAGACAGAGACTTTTGACTGGAATGCACATAATTTAGTAAGGTATTATAAAGCAAACTGAAGCTTTTAACTAACACAGTAAAAAATGATAAAATAACATTAAATCATAAATTCAGCCAGATAAAAGTAGACAATATACTTTTAAATATAATAGTTGTTTTCCCTGTATCATATCATAAGGTAATCGATTATTTTATGAATGGAAGTTGTTGTTGAAGGCATGTCTCTGACACGGATAATTATCTAGTTGTTTTTGGTTGGCTAAGATAGGTCAGATGTATCCAGTTATAGTGTTCGGTTCCTCAAAAGTAATGCACCTGACAATCAGAATCAAGAAATCCAAGTGGCCATAGTAACTCAATATAAACACTGTAGACTTACACTTAAGACTCGCAGAAAAAGTACTTTAAAAGAAATAAATCAAATCTAAGGATAATAATAATCCCTACAAAGTTATATTTACCATGGCATTTTAGTAAGTTGAGCATCAATATTGGAACATTGTAACAGAATGCGACAGATATATTTAAAATAAATATATATATATATATATATATATATATATATATACACACACACACACACACACTTTCTCATTCAATGAGTTTTCTTTATTTTCATGACAATTTATATTGTAGATTCTCACTGAAGGCATCAAAACTATGAATGAACACATATGGAATTATGTACTTAACAAAAATGTGTGAAATAACTGAAAACATGTCTTATATTTTAGATTCCTCAAAGTAGGCACCCTTTGCTTTTTTGATAGCGCTGCAAACCCTTGGTGTTCTCTCAATGAGCTTCATGAAGTAGTCACCTGAAATGGTTTTCACTTCACAGGTGTGCCTTGTCAGCGTTAATTAGTGGAATTGTTTCCCTTATTAATGGGGTTGGGACCACCAGTAGTTCATCTGAGTCACCAGCCTCAGAAATCACAAGTTAACAGCAGCTCTGATTAGAGACCAGATGAATGCCAAACAGAGTTCTAGCAGCAGACACATCTCTAGAACAACTGTTAAGAGGAGACTGCGCGAATCAGGCCTTCATGGTCAAGTAGCTGCTAGGAACTCACTGCTAAGGAGAGGCAACAAGCAGAAGAGATTTGTTTTGATTTACACAAGGAATGGACATTAGACCAGTGGAAATATGTGCTTTGGTCTGATGAGTCCAAATTTGAGATCTTTGGTTTCAACCGCCGTGTATTTGTGCGATGCAGAAAAGGTGAACGGATGGATTCTACATGCCTGGTTCCCGCCGTGAAGCATGGAGGAGGAGGTGTGATGGTGTGGGGGTGCTTTGCTGGTGACACTGTTGGGGATTTATTCAAAATTGAAGGCATAGTGAACCAGCATGGCTACCACAGCATCCTGCAGCAACATGCCATCCCATCCGGTTTGCGTTTAGTTGGACCATCATTTATTTTTCAACAGGACAATGACCCCAAACACACCTCCAGGCTGTGTAAGGGCTACTTCACCAAGAAGGAGAGTGATGGAGTGCTGCGCCAGATGACCTGGCCTCCACAGTCACCGGACCTGAACCCAATCGAGATGGTTTGGGGTGAGCTGGACCGCAGACTGAAGGCAAAAGGGCCAACAAGTGCTAAACATCTCTGGGAGACTTCAAGACTGTTGGAAAACCATTTCAGGTGACTACCTTTTGAAGCTCATCAAGAGAATGCCAAGAGTGTGCAAAGCAGTAATCAGAGCAAAGGGTAGCTACTTTGAGGAATCAAAAATATGAGAGTTATATAATATATAAGTTTTCAGTTATTTCACACTTTTTTGTTAAGTACATAATTCCATATGTGTTCATTCATAGTTTTGATGCCTTCAGGGAGAATCTACAATGTAAATAGTCATGAAAATAAAGGAAACTCATTGAATGAGAAGGTGTGTCCAAACGTTTTTCCTGTGTGTGTGTGTGTGTGTATATATATATATATATATATATATATATATATATAAGTACATGGTGTACCCCACCTTACACCCAGTGTGTGCTGGTATAGACCTGAGCACCTGCAGCCCTGAAGAGGATAAGTGGTTTTGAAAATAGATGGATGGACTTTGTTAGAAGTTTTTTTTTTTTTTGGATTGAGAGTGAAATCCATTCAGACACATTAGTTTACTTAGTGCTGTCCTTCATTGTTGAACAGTCCAGTGTTTGTGGCAGGGGGAATATTTTGTTCCAAAAACAGTCTGGGCCAGAAAATAAGTTTTGAAAGCATGAAATCTCAGTAATTGGCAAAAAAACATCACTGAGTTTCTACTGATCAACAACCCACACACATTTATGCTAGTCATTTTGAACGATGGGTCATTACTAACTGCATTTGTTGGACTCTGTATTATTGTATTATATGTCTAGTGAGTCACCGCTTATTCCAAACTGCTGAAATATAAGAATGCTATGCTGTGTAGACGAAAATGCTTGAAACTTAATGCCGCTTTCAACGTCGATGTCCACAGACTTCCCTTCACTGTTGGTATGCGTCAGCCAAAGTGAAGGTGTTTGGCAAATAGCAAATTGTTACCAACAAGCAAAGATAAAGCTGACTGTATGGAGCATACAGTAACTTGTAGCCTATCTTGCTAGGGATCCCAAAATTTAGTAAATTCTTGAAGACTGTAGATTATAGATTTGTTTACAGAGAGACATTATTGGGTTTAATGACTTTGCTGTTGTAAACATAGCTGCTAAAACCCTAACCCTAATTTCAAAGCCTAAAAATAATTTGTAGACTCTATGGTTGCATTCATGAAACACAATGCACCCCTGGCCAAGCAGCAGCAGGGGCAGCGACACACTGAAATCCATCACAGTCTGTCTCTCTGTCCCTCATCTTCAGTCACACTCCCTATTCCCCAGGCCCTGTCGTTGCCATTTTCCATCCACCCACCAGATGCCCTCAGACTTTTCTTTCCTTTCCCCAATGCCTGGCTGCCCCACCCATCTACACACCTGTTCCCACTTTTCCTCATCAGCCCTGCAGATACCTGACCTTCCCCGCCCACCAGCATCTCATTCCCTCATCAGCCTTTCAGCTCATTTACGGGCTGCAGTTCTGCCCATTCCCTGCCAGACCATCGAAGTTGCCACGTGCCTATTGCCTTTGCTTTCTAGCATCTATATTGTTAATTGACAGACTAAACCTGAAACCTGCCCGTAAGCCCACATATGGCTTCATTCAGTCACTGACCTGATCCTGTCTGCCTGCTTTGTCTGCATTTTGGGTCCAATCCCCGTTCCCTAGATTTACTGCATCATGACTTTTAGACGTTATTGTAAGGGGAAATTCTTATTCACAACACTTTATATGGCTAGCATGCTTACAGAAAAACAGAAGTACAAACATAACAGAATGACAAAGTGGCACTGATGGGTTTTATATGGATGTTTTGTTTAGGGCTGCTATGGCTGCAGGCACAAGGCTTTTGCCATAGCAAGCTCTCTTGCACCTCAGGGTCCTGTACGTCTAGAGGGCAGAATGGTGAAATGGCAGTTGAGTGGGTGTGTGTTGTCCTGTGTTGTTGTGGTTTCTATGTGTGTGATGGCCTTGAAATTGAGCTCTTGAGAGTGTGGGTGTGGAGAGAGCGAGTCATTTGGCAGCAATGTCGGTTACACGTATGAGTTTGACCGGGTTTGTGACAGAAAGCATGTGTTAGAAACAGCTGGAACAGTAGAGCAGGATGGGCGGGACAATACTCTGGTACAACAGTGGGAGGAGCGAGGGGGCGACATAGAGTCCTTTGATAGAAAGCAGTGCATCACCAACGGAAGTTTGCAATCTTGCAATTTAAAAAAACAAACATTCACTTGTTCAGATTTTGATTAAAGATAAATCGTTCAGCCGTAACAGCAGGTGCCATTAGTTAATTTAAAACTATCAAAGGGGTTACTTGCAGTGCATGAAGGGTCACAAAAACAATGTGAACCTGCTCTGCTTGGTCTGTTGTTGCTGTAATCCCTGACGTCAAACATATGAGATGAAAAGCCGTGGCTCAAACTCAAGGGGTTCTATCGGTCAGATAAAATGAAGGGGAAATCCAATAACTGTTGTCGTCGTTACCCCTGAATTTGATCTGTGGCTGGTCAGCTCATGGTAGTAATTTAATTTCAAATGTCTGTGTGGGTCTCATGCTTTATGTTTTTAAATGTACTATAAAGACACTATCTAAAGTATAAGTGATGGTTTTCTCAGTTTGGTGATGTTCTGATCTGAAATACCACCATTTTTTTGTATTCCTCCAATGAGAAGAGGAAACGACAGTCGAACCCTTAAAATTTTACCGCATCCTTTTATACAGCTCTTATCGCTGGCCTTTCATTCAGTGTTGTCTAATAGCCGTGAAAATGTGATTACACTTCAATATCATTTTTCAAAGAAATTTAATTTTGAGATCAAAGCTGACAAGATAAAGAAATAAATTGGACTGTTTTATCACTTTTATCTGGGCACTTCATCTATACACCACACTCAAAACCAACTTATGTCAAGATTTAGTTAAAAATGGAATTGGACTGAATTTTCTCTGCTTCTTAAATTAACATCCAAAAAAAGATAAATCTGTATTGGCAAGCTGTGCTGCAGGTCTGTCACTTTTTCCGATTAGACTTGTTTTGTCATGTGTGACAAGAACAATGCAAAAAAAAAAAGTAAACCAGATGGGACTTAAGTCTTAAGAGCAAACTTCTTTTGTAGTTTATTTCAATCAATAGTTTCTTTCTAAACTTGCACATAGTAAATTAAAAGAAAAACATATCACCTCCCAATTAAGATGAGAAGGGAAGCCTTCTGGACATCCAAAAGAAAAATCGTATAAGTGACGTATACAGTGTCTTCACTAGTCTCACATTGCCAAACCTATCTCCCCAGTGCTGTGGATTAAGGTCTAGCTACAACCACACATACATTCCTGGATAGGAATAAAAAAAACGTTCTGGGTTGTTTGCATTAATTTAAACCAATCACAATCATCTGGACGCAGCGAGCGTAGAGCGTAGCTCTGTGAAATGGTCTCGGGAAGGAACTTGTTTTGGTGGAACATTTGCACCCTGCAAAAGAAAACGCCACATACAATATTAAATGAACTGTTCACACATTACACTAAGGTGAGCTATTTAAATTAGCTGGATACATGGTTAAATGCCATTTGCTCTTACCAGTGTATCGCCGTGTGTACTTCGTCCATAGCAATCCCCACCAGTCGGTCCCAAAACGTTCCAATTAAGAGAGGAAATGCCGTGAACCTATTCTTTATAAATCTTTATAATCATTCCCGGAAAGAACCAAGGAGGCCTACTTGTTGCATGATCCACATTTTTTTCAGAATATGTCATTTTTAGCGTGTAGCTTGCTGGCTCAAATTCCAAATTTCTGGTGGTCGCCGGATGCTCCGGCAATTATCTAGTAAATGAATCCTCGTCAATCCAGACTGTCTTTACGGATCCCCTAATGGGATTTTTTTTGACAGTGTGAAACATTAACAGTGAGAAAATATTAAGGTTCTCCTTTTTGGTGTTTTATCATTTGCTTCTTCACATGTGGTGGCTTGACATGCTCTCCGTCTTAATGCCATTCCAAGGCAGACAGCTCATCAAGATAAGTGACAAACGCTGGTAACTTGACCAACAGAAGGGAGAAGGGCACTTTTTTAAAATGCCATTTCAGCCCTAAGGCAAAAAAGCTGCATATTGCTTCAAGCAAAAGGCAGTTGCTTGTGTTGGAGTGCCACATGGCAATGGGAGGAATAGGCACAATCTTATATTTGCTATGCTCTGTGATTGATTCCCATGCGGTACACAGATTGCATAATGAAGCTGGACCGTGAAAAACCCACAGATGTTATTGTAAGCCACACTGCCAGTGGTTGGCAGAAAAGCCCGCTGCTTGAATGGTGCTACAATGTGTGTTTTGTGTGTGGGTGTGGGCATGAGGGAGAGGAAGAGAGAGAGAGAGAGAGAGAGAGCGCCAGTGGGAGCCTACTGGTATCAATGTGCCATGCCATGTGTTGGTAGGACGGGGGGTAGATGAAGTGTGTAGGCAGACAATCTGTGTAGAACCTTATATCTGTGTTTACCTTTCTCCCACCTCCTATGTGTGCAATGCTTAGATAAGTGCATGTTACATTTTGTGAAGGGAATACTTTAGATGTTAGTTTATTTAAAAGGGGCCATGCAAACCGCAAACACTGTTGCCAACTTTCTCACAAGTTTAAGCAACTTTATTTCAACCGTTAGGGGAAAATTGAGATATTGTAGTCTCACATTGCATCTTTAACTTGCTATTGTACTGTATGTGTGTACAATCACAAACTTTTGGTGCTGAAAGATAACAAACTTACCTGAAAACGGAGAGAACTAGTAAAAGTGAGGGAATGAATAAAGACACAATGTTGATTGTTCTCTAGTATCTTTCTGAAGTACACCTTTTTGTTTAAAACAATTCTTCAGTGAAAATTCCCATCTGTATTAATCTCAAATGTAGTGTTAGTGTTATGTAGTGTATTTGTTATAAAATTATACTGTACTTATAATGCAGTAGGTTTTAAATGGCTTTCAGCAACTAAATAATTCATTTCAGCATTCTGGTAATGTGTGTGGGCATGTTTGTGAGTGTGCGTAAGAGAGAGTGAGCTATGGATAATTTGGCCCATCTGCATCCACACACGATTGGAAATTTTGAGCATCTTTATAATTAGGTGTTTACCGAGCAGTGCAGCCATTTGTGAGCTGAAGCGTTAGATCTGCTTGGCTGTCTATCCCAAGTTCAGCTGCAGTATGTTTTAGACAGCGCTGACAGCTTGTTATCCAAACAGCTCCTATCTAATCTCCCAGCTCGCTTCTTATCAGTGTGAAATCTTGCTGTATTTAATCCTCCATACCTGACTACATTCTCAGCAGGAGATATAGCACAGTGCACATAATTCTGCATTTTAACACATTTCATGTGGATCTTATTTTTAACTTCAGATGAAAGTTAAAACCACTTCACATCGCAATTTTATTCATAGCGTTGTGTCACTGATTCACCAGCACAGCTGATGTGGTCCAAACATTTCCAATAACTCCAGGGGTGTAATACTAACTTATTTTGTTGGAGAGCTTCTGTGTGTTCCACTGTGGTCTGTGATTTAGTTTCATGAATGTTTCAAAAACCGTTGTTAATTCAACTCTGGAATGTTTTAGTAGGATTTCCCAAACTGAACAAATACCGCACATATAAACACAAAGCTGCTGTATCTGCTAAAAAACATGTTTTTTTTCCATGGCAACAAAGTAGCTCTTTTAATTTTTTGCATTTTAGGCCTTTATTTTTTGACAGGACAGCTTATACATGAAATGGGGGATAGAGAAAGGTGGAATGGCATGCAGC
The DNA here is from genome assembly GCF_004354835.1 of Perca flavescens. Classification (NCBI taxonomy): domain Eukaryota; kingdom Metazoa; phylum Chordata; class Actinopteri; order Perciformes; family Percidae; genus Perca; species Perca flavescens. The sequence continues at coordinate 30,134,667 of NC_041341.1, read as the reverse complement.
AAAGGGCCGCATGTCGGAACCTAACCAGCGGCCGCTGCGGTGAAGACTGAGCCTCTGTATATGGGTGCACACTCTACCAGGTGAACTACCCAGGTGCCCAACCAACCAGCTTTTGTGTCCGAACTCCCCATGTAAGCTATTTTTAACATAGTGCCATGTCACTGACTTACCGGCACAGCTGATGTAATCCAAACATTTCCAATAACTCCTTGGTGTTGTATAATAAGCATTCCACATATTGTTTGCTGTTTGCACCACAATGACTGCTGCTATATAAGAAAACTGTGGTCCGCGTAGGTAGGAGGTTGGGATGGGTGGGTGATAAAACGCAGCGCTTTCAAGCCTGGGTGTGGAGCTCTGTAGCTGGCGTCACGTGACCAGCCGGCAATTGCCTAGTTTCGTAGGATACAATAAGAATTGTGTACATACATTTTCGTACTATATCGTTTTATGAGAATGCGTTGTCCACTGTGGTTCCTGATTTATTTTTATGAATACAAATGTTTCAAAAACATTTTGTTGATTCAACTCTGGAATGTTGACATAGAAATGGCAGAGTAATATTTTTTGTGAGGAGCCTGCTGAGCTCTGGGTGTGATGTCATGCTGATTTGAGCACATTCTAAATGTCTAGTTGACCAATCAGATTGTCTGTCTGGTTGGAACTACTTGTTGTACAATGTTATTTTTCTACAAACAGTCCCTGGTTATTGTCTCTATAATTAAAGGGTATTATTGTGTCTAGACAGGAATTGTATGTGCACCATTAAATCAAGCTTCAAAGCAAAGGTTGAATGCTGGACAATGCTCTAATGAATGTGATTCACAGAGTCACTGTAGCCCTGAAAGCATCTGATGATACCGTACCATTAGCTGTAATCAGACCTGTACTGGTACATGGTTGCTGTGCAGGTGATACAGATTGAAAAAGCAAGATCCAAATGCTGTAGTGATAGGGATTTCTCCATTTTGCCAATAGTTATTGTATTGTACATTTATTAATGTGTACAACTGTTGTAAGTGCTGTTATTATTGTAAAGTGATTGTGTTGTAAAGATGATTCTGATGCAATCATCCCAGATTGTGAATGTTCTATCCTCTGAATCACTGGGTTGAATCATGTGAGATTTTTGTTCACACTTAGAGAATATGTAAGATGTCATTATTTTGGTTGCAGTGTTGACCATACCAATTTCAGATAGTCATAGTGCTGTGGCATAAAGCATGATGTTTTTTTCTTTACTTAAGAGTGAAATGAGTGAACAAAGCTACTTTTCTTCAAAATCCTTCAAAGTGGAATAGGTGGCAAGGTATATGAGCTTATCAAATGTATGTACAAGCACAACCAATGTACTGTGAAACTTAAGAATCAAAGAACAGAATATTTTACTCAATGACGCGGTGTGAAGCAAGGATGCTGTAGAAGTCCTGCATTATTCAACCTGTACATAAATGAACTTGCAGAACAGTTGGACCGATCAGCAGCTCCAGGCCTCACACTCTTAGACACAGAGATTAAATACCTACTTTATGCAGATTACTTTATTTTGTTGTCTCCAACCAGAGATGGTCTTCAACATAACTTGTCCATCCTGGAACAATACTGCCATAACTGGGCACTGGAGGTCAATTTCAAGAAAACTCAAATTATGATCTTTCAAAAAAAGGCCGATGTCTTGAAACCTAAACACCAATTTACTTTGAATAACACCCAAATTAAACACAAACAAAAGTATACTTACCTTGGTCTGACCTTATCTGCATCAGGGAATTTCAATAAAGCCATACATTCCCTCAAAGAAAAAGCATGCAGGGCAATGTATGCATTAAAAACCAAGCTGTTCAGCATTAACATTCCAATTATAATCTGGACTAACATATTTGATAGTGTAATTGTAGCCTACTATATGGGCCCGATAGAGACCCTACACACAGAATTCTGTAGAAGAATTCTAAACGTTCAAAGGAAAACCCCAAATAACGCCTGTCCAGCAGAACTGGGACGTTTCCCATTACTGCTAAATATACAGAAACAAGCTATTACATTTTGGACACATCTTAATTTAAGCCAAAAAGACACACTTAATTTCAAAGCACTAAAAACCCAAGAGCTGAATCCTGAAAACCTCAGTCAGCTGATGGTGAAGCTAACTAATGAGGTTCCCATCAGCACTGGTTCAAAACAACACAACAGAACAAAACAGATTATGAATCATTCAAAAGATCAATATTTAGAACATTGGAAAAATCAAACAAAAACACAAAGTAGACTAAATTGTTATTTGACTCTTAGTAGAGAATATCAATTGGCTGAGTATCTGCACACTGTCAGAGATCTGAAGCAGAGACGGATCCTGACTAAATACAGGCTCAATGACCACCAACTGGCCGTAGAGCCAGGAAGACTCAGGCAGACATGGCTGCCAGAGGAGCGTATATGTGATCACTGCTCAACAGGGGAGATAGAAACAGAGATACACTTCCTCCTGTGCAGTAGCTATTTGCAGAAGTTATGATAAGAGGAATTCATGGGCAAAAAGTTTCAGAAATGTTATAGCCGGAATCCTACCGGACCTGCCTATTATTTGAAAAATGGGACCCGGACCCGTGGAGAACTGAGAAATGTCAGTGTGCGTGTTATAGGGAAATGAAGCAAACTTTCATCAGAATCAGGCACCACTTTTTTATGTCTGTTCTGTTTAATTCAACAGTTTTGACCTTCTGTTCAAAGGTTTTACAAATGGCTCATTGGAGTTCACAGCCTGACAGCATACGAGCGTCCAATGAACCGTGCTGCATATTTAACAGGATCCACCAGCCTGCAACATCTCTGCTATAAACTACACTCTCGTCGAGCCATTCAGTCACTCTCAGCTGCAGGTCTGAGTGTACAGACAGCCTCGATTATACGCACCATTGGACAATCCGCAGCATTTCAGACACTGCTACTAATGATAATGAAGGACCAAGCACTCCTGTCTCCCATTTCAAGCCCCTTGCCTAATCTAGTCTTTAACTTGCAAACATTCTTGTCCCTACATTTTCTCCAGATCAGCCCAGGAGTTTCTTAGGATGCATGATTATTCACTCTTAACCATTTTGTATAATGGGTTAGAAAGCTGCAGACATTTTTTTTGTGTTAGCGGGTCAAATTTGACCCGTGATTTAACTCAGCCCAAAATACTCATAAAACAATGATTATTATCCAATATTGTTTTTCACCTCATAGTTAACTTATTATGTATTCATTTAAATGTACACTTTTTTAAATGTTATTTTCTGGCACCATGAACCTTTGATCTTAAAATCTCATTTAACGAAAATGCTTAAATTCACTCATATTTTCAATATTGAGGACAATGGGTAATTATTGTTATTATTATCGGACTATAATAGACTAACATGCTAACATGGGGCTGTGGCTTGTTGCTGCGGTGTACAGATCCTGGAATGAGGCTACAGCTTATGGGATGCTGAGTCAAGCCAGAGTTATTGCATGCTACCATGTCACTTTGGACTTTTATGTGTCATCCTCTGTTTCAAAAGTTATCTGCTTTCACATTTGGGAAGTGTTGCTTGCTTTGTGAATGACAAACTTTCTCCTATTGGGGATATTGGGACAAATGAAGCTCAGCGTAAATTCTTTCAGGAAGACTTCTAAACTTCATCCACATCTCTCTCTTCCTAAAACTGATCGGCTGTTTTGAGGCGTTCATTTTTCAGTTAAACCAACCAGAATTGGCCATGAATTCCACCAGCCAATCACAGCATGGCATCTCTGCTTTAATTCTGTTCTTCTCTCTGCTGCTGTCAGTTGTCTTTTCAGGCAAGCGTTCAGCGTTCCTCCTCCCCTTTCACCTCCAGTCATCGTCACCCACGGCACCCTGGTTCCTCCTCCAGTAGACCGCTCCCGTCGGTCCTTCGGTCCGGTCTTTGGGCTCCTTCACCACCACCAGTGTCTAGACTCTATCGGGAGATATGCCTTACTCATAGCTTCTCTACCCCTTTATAAAATTATTTTTATAATGATGGAGTCTAATCTCCAAAGACTCTGTACATTTCATATCATGCATGTGTACAAATAAACGTTTGCATATTTGCAACGAAGTCTCTCCTGATTGAAATAGGTGGAACACTTGCCATACATGTAGCCTCATTTCAGGATCTGTACACCCCAGCAAGAAGTAACAGCCCCATGTAAGCGTCCAGGTGTATTTTGTCGATGTCCATTCGTGTGTGTGTGTGTGTGTGTGTGTGTGTGTGTGTGTGTGTGTGTGGTTGGGGACCTTTTGAGCGAAATTTCATCTACAAAGCAGCCCACAACCGTCAATATTCTCTGGCAGGTCATATTTGTCCCGTAACACCATATATGTAACTTTTTTTTTAAGAGACATTTACTAAAATTCTCATTACGTCTGTTGTGTTAGAATAGCCATGTCTGAGGATATCATGAAGCCTTGTTCCAATAAAAAAGTAAATGGTATTTTTTTTATACATCTGAACTTGAAAATGGGTCAAACGGGCCTAACACAATATGAGGGTTAAGTCTTCACAAGCCGTATGCAGCTGTTGTGATTGTCATTCCTGTAAAACATTCAAAGACTTAGGCCTATGTGTGACAAAGAAAGTACTGACAGCTACTCAATAGAGCTAGCCTTTGCTTTTCTCCAGCAAGAAGAGAAGCACTCAACAATCAGAATGGGTCACTTGAGGGCACGGTTCCACGTTTGCCGTCTGACTAATTAATAAGAACGGTGAGATGATTTGTGGGCTGATTATGTAAAGTGAACATTGCACTGAATGTTGCATTGTTCCTGTTGGTTTTGTAACATTCATGTACTGCATTTGCTAGCATGTAATGTGTTGCTATATGTGGTTCTGGAGAGTGATCTGTATAGGCTTATACTGTGTATATATTAGTTATACTTAACCATTAATATTTGATTGCAATGTTGCAATGTTACACAGCTCTGTTTAGACTTAATTCTAGATCTTTTTTTATTTGACAATTGCTTTGCCAATAAAGAGAGAGACAATTAGACTGATAGATTGTTAGTCAGCTCTTGCATAGGTGTTTGTGTGTGTGTGTGTGTGTGTGTGTGTGTGTGTGTGTGTGTGTACTGTAGTAGCTTTTCTTTTTTTTGCTTTTTCATACAACTGGAAATTAAGCTCAATCTTTTAAATAATTTAATGATTATAAGCGAAGAGCAATGGGAGAACTCTCAAGTTTTGCTCGAACAAGAGTTTGGCTTTACTCATAACATTACAATATGATAAGCCTTATTGTCTCCCTGAGGATACATTTGTATTGGGCATTTGAGAGAACACACACCACATATCTGTCTACATGTACTAACAAACTACAGTTAACATTCCGTAACACATACACCTACAGTACACACCAAGCACATTAAAGGGGGAAGGTACACCACAGTAAAAAATCAAATGATCCAAAAACCTATTTGAGAAACATTTATAAATGATTTTTGACATGAAATGATGAAGGCATATATATTATTAAATAATGAAAATTAAAAAAAAAAAAAATTAAATAATTTCCCCCTGGGATTATTAAAGTATTTCTGATTCTGATCTGATTGTTTTCAAAGAAAGGGGCAGAGTCTAGAATTAACCCACACTGAGAGGCTTACATTTATGTTAAAAATAACATGTTAGCAAAGGTGTATCATCAAAGAGAGAAAAACCACATCAAAATCCAGCATGAGTGAGAGCATGCCATAGATCCAGAGTATGATCTTTTTTAAATTTTTCAACCCTGACTTATTTCACTTCATTTCATTTATTTATTTTCAACTTTTATTTATCCATGCTCAGTTTTTAATTTTGGGTTTTGGTTTTTGCCACTGTGACAGTGACAAAATATTATATATTTTTAAAGCATATCAGATCATTTGTGTGTTATTTTTTTTGTGCTTTATATCAATAAGTTGTTTTAGAAGTGAATCATCCATAAACCATATAATCTGCAAGCAAGACGTATTTACAACTATGCATCTCTAACTGGCTTAGCTGTGTGCAATCAGTTATGCATGCTAGCACAATGGTCTCATCAACTCACAGCGCACCCTAACACCCTTGCATATTAATTGTGGCTATCAAAACCAATCCCATTCACAGATTATGCTATCAATGAATATTGCATCTTAGTCAGTGAAGTGGATAAGATCCTTAGGCGGGGACCATGATAAGGACCATCAGTTATGGAAATGAGATGTACAGTAAAGACACTGGCACTCTTGACAAATCGCACCTGGAGATGAAAGGACCATGTCGTAGTTGCTGAATAGGGGACCTGCTGGTGTTGCACGCCTGTACTGGCACTGACCCTGAGCACACTAAGCCCCATGGACTGATCCACTTCAATTAGCTAATTGCTGTCACTCGTCTGTGTCACTAGAGAAGTACATCATGTTGATATGGTTAAGTGATTAGGCCAAGCTCATTAAAACTATGAACTGGACAATATGGCAATGTATGATAGGCCTCATAGATTGTATTTTTAGAGCAGTCCATCACTGCACAAACCCGAACTCCAAAGAACAAATTGAGTTGTTTAAAAGTATTTTCATTGGTCTGTGGGTCTTGGGTCGCCTGATCGACTTGCTGAAGAAATGTGAGATAAATCGAGCAATTTAGAGGTCTGCAACCAAGCCAGGAGTTGAGCAGGCTATATGCCAATCTGGAAAGTATCATTAAGGCCCTGCTTCAAATGACCTGGGTTGTGCAGTGTGTCGCTCAACTGCGTCTAAAGGTAAAAGTATAAATACCTGTTCCGAATGGCCACACTCAAGGCAAAAAGCCTGGCGAGAGGTGAGACGTGATTACTGTAACTCAGTGTTTTTCAAACTTTTTTGAGCCACGGCACATTTTTTACATTGAAAAACTCCCGCAGCACACCATCCATCCATCCATCCATCTTCGTCCGCTTATCCGGTGTCGGGTCGCGGGGGGAGCAGCTCCAGCAGGGGACCCCAAACTTCCCTTTCCCGAGCACACCACCAACCAAAAATTTTACAAAATGACACATTGTAGCCTAATTAGATCAGAATCAGCATTTTTCCTTTTTAAAAATGTATCCATCACTTTTGCAGGCTTACATCGATGATATCGGCCCTACTGCTTACATCCTGTCACTGTGGGATGCACGTGAAAGGTGGCAGCAGGGCTCCAGACTAAATTTTTTTCACTAGGAGCACAGTGGCACTGAAAATTTTAGGGGCAGAACCAGAAAATGTAGGGGCACACACTGTAAATCAACATGCTAACCAAATATTCACATTTCTACTAATTTCCACTGTATTACTAATAAATACTTTGATAATAGTTGCGGAAATTACAGTGTGCTGTTTCAAATTCAGTGTCATATTTTGAAGATGCAACATATAAGGTAAACTGACAGCCCCATCGCTGTCATGATAGTAAAATATATATATAGTTTATTATTGTATTTGTATATTATTTTTTAGCCTGTTTTATTTTCATCATGACCGTGTTCATGTAAAGCACTTTGAATTGCCTTGTTGCTGAAAGGTGCTGTAGAAATAAAGTTGCCTTGCCTTACAACCTCAGCCTGTCAGTCATCCACCAGGGCATAGAAACCACTGTTGTGCCTGCTCGTCTCCGAGGAAGTGTGTTGACATCAACAGCACCGCGACCGCTTTCAGCTTGTCATTAATAACATATCGCAGCAAACACTGCTGCGACTTCGCGTGAAGTTATGAAAAACTGTAACCCCACTTGAAACCACTTTATCTGCATTTCCGTGACTCACTGTGACTTCAACAAAACTGCAGAGCCGACGTAGTTTGCATCGTCTGCAGCTCTGCGTGTGTGCGAGTGTGTGTGTGTTTGTGTCAGATCTCTGCTCTCTGTCAATTTTCAGAGAGGACAGATAAGCTTGCGCTTACGCGCCCACGCGCTCTCAGGTACCGAAATTTCAACATTTAACGTGTAAAAAAGGGGGCAAATTTACTGGTCGCACATGTGCGACTGGATGTAAAATTCAGTCGCACACTCTCAAATTTTGGTCGCAGTCTGGAGCCCCGCTGGCATTAATTCTATTGTCTTAAATCAACAAGGTCATTATTGCGCTATACTGCCAATTACTGATACAGAATAGTATTTAATTTCTCTGCCAGTCATCATATTGCAGTCACAGATGCACAACAATGGCAAATAATTTGCAGTAACGCAATAAAAAAATTAGTCGGACCAATGAAGTAAAATCGGATAATTTCTTAAGGCACACAGGACGATCTCTCACGGCACACTAGTGTGCCGCGGCACAGTGGTTGAAAATCACTGCTGTAACTGTACAAATTGAAATAAGTGTCCTGCTAGCTCCTGCTCTTAATGAAATGTTTTTGTTTTTTTCAGTTATATTTTGTCACTTCCGGTTTCATTTTGTTTTTTACTTACTTGTCTCGTTTGAGGTTTAGGGTTACTTCTGGTCTTTGTCTACCTTGCTGCCATGTGTGATTACCCGTCCCCGCCATAATGTGTTCCACCTGTGTCTAATGTCTCCCCTGCCCCAGTGTATATGTACGTACCCTTAGTCCTCTGTCAGTTGCCAGAATGTCCATTGTGTGAGCATTCCAGCCTGGTTTCTAGTGAGTGTTTCCCAGTGTTGGTTTATGCCTTTTGCTGTATCCCTGACTTTGAACTCTGCCAAGTGATTTTGACACCTTCGCCTGTGAGTATTTGAACTTGGTTCAAATAGACAACTTGCCTGTGACTCATGCATTTTGGAGTCAATTTCCTCAGTGTGTGTGTGCTCAAACCTGACATTAACACCTATATTTTCGTACAATCTTTTCAAGACATTTTTCATGTTGCAATTGGCTGTATACACAAGAAGCTGTGTGAAGATTTAGAAATAAAAAAGAAGAAGCTGAAAGCCCAGTAGAACCAGAATTTCAAATGGCACCATTTTGGCACAATCAGTGGATTTACTCACTGGGGCGCTGGGTGAGTATTTTTTAGTGTCAAGTTCAATTTTGGTGAACTTTGACATGTATATTTGTCATTGACCAATAGCAAACCACCTTGAGAGAGCTTACCTTTGAGGGAACAGAGAGCCAGATAGTTCAAAATGGAGGAAGCTATTAGCTTATTAGCTGTGTTTGTATTTGAGCCTCTTCTGTCAGATTATAAACTGCTGCTCAAAAGAGGAATACTGCAGACAGTTGTGAGACAGAAATTGATGGTAAAAATACTCTTTGGAAAAAAACATATTGTCATGTTAATAGCGAACAAGCTAACAGTCTTTTTTCCCCCGCTCTTCAATAACTCTTTATTGAATGAAACGATGTACAAAAGAGGTGTTCAGTAGACGTATGAATAAATGTTTAACACTGAGTGGTGAACTGCCTGTTTTGAATCACCATTGTCACTGACTGAATTAGTATTGTGTAGCAGTGGAGCTCCCCTCATGGTGACTGAAACCACTGTTGTCAGCTCAGCCTTGACACACATACAGTACTTTCTCATTAAAAGCTCATTAAAAGACAGCAGAAAACACAAAACACAGTAATCACCGGGTTTTCCACTAGTGCATACAATGTCCAACTGGGTGAAAATAGTAGTCAGACGGGGAGGGGGGTAATAGGGAGCTCCAAAGTTTAAATATCATCAAATAATCATCTTTGACCTGTCATAAAAGCTGACTTTCCCTTTAAATATCTCAAAAACTATACAGTACAGTGGACATAGTCGGGACATCCTGAACAGGAATCCATTGGAGATTTACGCTAACCTATTAAGGATTTTTTTTAAATGAAATTTCCTATTATGAATGGGTTATTATGTAATTTATTTGTATTATATTTAAATTGTTTGGTATTTAAACTTTGGAGCTCCCTTTTCAAAATAAAAAAAACCAGTACAGTTGAATAACCTTTTTGAAAACAAATTTTCTTAATTTGAATTCATATGTGCAATATATTATGTGTAAAATATTGTTCTTTCTTCGTCCTTTTTTGGCTGCTCAAAGCACCCGTACACAACAAATAGACAAGAGGTGGCTAGTTTGACCGGGTTTTTTTGACAGCTCACTTAAACTGTAGCAGGTCAGCATAAATGTCGAGACTCTCATGTTTTAATGTCTGCAGCTTATGGAAAACTCTGTAATCAAAATGTGCTTACCGGTGCGAATAAATGGCAGCTGGATTATTAACCTTATAAACAGTGCATGGCTAGTTATGTAGGTACTGAGCTGAATGTATCACATTTTAATTAGCCACCAACTGAATGTACAGTACTACTGAACTGAAAGGAAGTCTGAATCAGCACTGAATGTTGCAGCCATATAAGCGGTGAGCTACCAAAGTGCTTTCAAGCAGAAATTTGAACAAACTGCATAGTTGGAGACTACGAATCTCTAAACTTAAATGAGCATAACGATTGAAATCTGCGAAGAGATTTGTTATTTACATGTATACCTATTCACAACGCTTAAAGCAAATGGCACAGCACGGAGAAAATAGAAATAATGTCCTTAGGCTATTGTGACTGATACGCAGTCCTGCAGTTAATCATTACCTCGCTAAACCTGTAGAAAGACACCATTTGTGAAAACGCCTGGGTGAATTTTGCTGTGCCACTTTCTGGTGAGACTGGGTCTTGAGACAAGGGTTAAAACTCTGCCAACTTTGCACCTCTGCACACCGGCCCAACCACTGTGTGAGGTGTTTATGTAAGATTGTTAGTTTTGAAAAGTACTAAAATTGTCGGACACAGACCCTGTTTCTGACATAGACAAGGTGTGTGTAGAGGAGCTTTCAGATGCGGTTTGGTCCGACATACACTTCACATGACGTCCTTATACTTATATCAAGTCTCCATGAAAATTTACATTTTATCAAGTTACACACCCTTTGAAACTAAGTAAATCAACTTTGGAACTTCTCCAGGATAAGTGGAACTTTTTTTAATAAGGTGTGAAACAAATCTGTCTAAGTCACCTTGTGACATGTAAACACAGGGGAAAAATAGAGCCTCCTCCCGCTTTTCTCTTTCTCCATGCTCTTTTATCCATCAGGTGTTATGGCAAGCCATCTCGGCTGCATGCTCTGCTTCTTTCAACCCCCAGCAGCCTTTCATCTCGCCTGGAAAAGTGTGTGCGCTCCCATGTTTATCCCTGATCCAAGGAGTATGAAGAATCAGGGTACAGCACAGGGGTATAAGGGGGAGGAAGATGCACAGCGTCAGACAAAGAGTTGGGTAGATCTGAAGGCAGTCTTTAACTGACAAAGGCCCCAGCTTACCGCATATCTGTGACATTAAGGATTAGCGGCTGAGAGACAGTGCTCTGCCTGCTCTGGTTAATCTCTACCCTCCCAACATCCCTCACTCAGCCTCATTCTCCTCATCTCACACTCTCTCACCAGACGCTTCTTCTGCCCCAACTTTAATTAGTTTTAGCACGGATTGAAGGAAAAGTTGGTGCTTTCTTCAGGTGATAAAACAGTAACTGCCACTGAGCTTAGTCAGGGTTAACAGAGTTGAGGTCAAGTGTGGACTCCTGGGAGTTTAGATCCGACTGCAGAGGAAAGGTCTGAGGAGGGAAACCAGAGGCCAAGAAAAACGCTGATGAAGAGAGACTGAAATTGGCTGCCTTTCATGTATGCCTGTATCATTCTGTTGATATGGGACATTGACAAAAAGGCACCTAGCACATTTCTATCAAAGCAACGTATTCTCACAAACAGGTTCGTACGATATCGTACAAACATTTTTGCACACCGATACGTACAGTGGTGGTTACTCAAGTACTGTACTCAAGTACAAATTTGAGGTACTTTACTTGAGTCGTTAATTTTCATGCCACTTTCTGATTCTACTCCGCTACATTTCAAAGATAAATATTGCACTTGTTACTCCACTTCATTAATCTTAAGTTACTTTATAAATTAAGATTTTGTAGTTTAAAATGGTATGTTTTAATATTAATTTAACTACCCAACAATTACAAGTCCAGCTGAAATGATTGGCCGATTAAATTAAAAAAAGTGTTGATTGACGGAACTGTTTGGATCATTTCCAGTTTCTAAAATGTGAGGATTTTTCTGCAATGAGTACTTTGTCTAAGTACATTGTCCTGATATACTTGCACACTTTTACTCAAGTAACATTTTCAATGCAGGACTTTTACTTAATATTTTTTACAGTGTGGTATTAGTACTTTTAATTCAGTAAAGGATCTGAATACTTCTTCCACCACTGGAATACATTATGATATCTTACCAAATTAGGCAAGCACTGGCTGGTCATGTGACGCCGGCTACAGCGCTCCGTGAGATGTCGCCGAATCAGCATCACTTAGTAGTTGAGTTGAGTTTCCCCAAGAATAGGTTACTGGTTGGCGGCTACAGAGCTCCGTGAGATGTCGCCGGATCAGCGGCAGTTGCTACTTGAGTTTACCAGATAAAAGTTGACTTTGAGCCGGGTACAGGGCACCGCGAGCTACCAGTCAAGAAGTGGGTGTCATGCAGCGATGACAGTTAAATTTAGGTACCAAAACAACTAGATACATTTAGGAAAAAGATTGTGGTTTGGATTAAAACGCTCCCATTGAACACGCATTTCCTGGGCGTAGTCTTTGGTTTCCCCCAGGAAGCTAACTCCGCTCTGCGGCTTGAAAGTGCTTTCTGTGTGTTTATGTGTTTTATGACCCACCCATCCACCCCGACCTCCTCCCTACGCGGTCCACGGTGTTTTTATACATCGGCAGTCACTGTAGTGCTTTCAGCAATGCTCGCGAATTACAGTGCTTTATCGTGTGTTACATTTGAACTCGGAAGTCGGATTCCTGTCCAACTTCTATCTGTGGACATGTTTTTACACTTTCAACTCAGGTGTGACATCATTCCCAGCTTCGGCTTCCGAGTTCCAAGATAAATGGAACGCACTAATACTGCTTTTTGTACAAATGGTTCATTAGAATAGACTAATCAAACATAATCACAGGAGAAGAGTATTTCTTACCACTTAAATAAGGTTTGGTGGTTTTGCTGGTAAACTAGACATTTTAAAATTTAACTTAAGGTTTTAAGTGCCCGAAACATCAAAGTACTTGTGTTTTTATACTCAAAAAATATGTCCAACTTATTGTTTCACTTTTGAAGGTCCTGCTCAACGAGATGAGCAATGTTTTTTGATAAAATAGCCATCTGGACATAGCTCCCTATTCATTAATTATGCAAACGAGTGCTAATCAGAAATAATGGGCTTCTTAATTACAGTGCCAACAACGAAGCTAGAACAGGTGACCAGAAGCGGCTCGGCACCTGGATGTTCCACCGCATGCAGTTTGCACCAACATACCACAAATTGACATAATGAGGTTGACAAACTGTCAGCGATTAATGAATGGCACTGAAAATCAAGTTAATTGTCTCACGTGTCCTCAGGGTGCTGCATTTCATCTTTTCGAGGTGTCACTCTCTTAGTAAAAACTGGCATTATCAAGTGCATCTCATTTAAATGGTACCTCATGCAGTGCAGCCATCACACCTTTTTTTGTATTTTTATTAGCAGCAGTGTTGTTGGTTACTGCCGAGTAGCATTATTTAAGTACCATTTAGTTAATGCTGCAATCACTAATCACATGTACTGTACCTGTTGTGGCTTTTTCTTTAATTAATACAAGCACACATGGTTGGAGCTCACCATGCTTTCTATTCACAGATAATTGCACATTGTTTGTACAATAGTTAATTAGTACCCAGTCCACTGGTAACAATCAAATCAACCCACTTACAACAACTATCGATACAATTTCCTGTGCATGACTTTACATAAGTATTAGATAACCCCACATGCACTTATAGTCATACATACTAATATAAATATGTAGTGCAAATATGAACATATGCAATTTTTTTTTTTCTTCATGTTATGAATTGCTGAATAGTTGTAGGGAACCCAACATGATAAGCCCCCTGAGGGTTGTCCTTTTTTATTTAATGTCTCTTCACCCTTATGTTGTCTTCCCGTCAACCTTGAAAACTTTTTTTTCAACATTTTTTTGCCTTTTTTTTGCCTTTTTTTCACCTTTTTTTCACAGTTTATTTTTGATTTTTCCATGTTTTAAACATCAAATCAAAAATAAACTGTGAAAAAAAGGCGAAAAAAAGGCTATTACATTTTTCTTCTCCACACTTTCAGCGCTTAATTCTACGTCCCATATTTTCTGGTTATAAAATTTAAAACGGGTCAATGTGACCCAAAGTCAACACAAGGGTTAAATGTATCACAGTTATATTTTTAACACGTGCTAAATAAAGCTAATCAAATTAAAGTACTGCATCATGTTTCAGTATTGAGCTCCGTGACCAGCTTCATTGAGCAATGGAATAGATGTGAAGTTGTGAAGAAAATGGAGTGGAAGCGCTGCTGGGTCTTTGTGGTGATCACATACAGTCCATATTTGTATTTTCAATTCAGCCTTGTGATATATTCTCCATTTCAACATTTGTTCTGTTTTCTTCACAAAGGACATGCTACACACACACACACAAATTACTGTAACAAATGCCACCTGAGGTTTGGCAATTAATCAAGACGTATATTTTAATTTGTGGCCCTGAGCATGGATGGGAAAGGTGTGTGTGTGTGTGTGTGTGTGTGTGTGTGTGTGTGTGTGTGTGTGTGTGTGTGTGTGTGTGTGTGTGTGTGTGTGTGTGTGTGTGTGTGTGTGTGTGTGTGTGTGTGTGTGTGTGTGTGTGTGTGGTGCAAATACACAAGTGGCCACTCTGGTAGTTTCACTCTGGAGACCTGGGCAGCCAAGTGCTACTGTCTCTTGGAGTGGATGAGGTAATCCTTCAAATGCTGGCTGAAGACAAACCTAGGTGGATTTGAATTCACAGCAGACCTTAAATGAAGTTCATGCAAAGCTTAAAAGGGCAGCGTTTTCACAAGAAGGGATTTGGACGAGTGGGTAAACTCTGTATAAAAACAGATTACATTTTCAGCACTGTCTGATAAACTACGTTAAGAAGCAATTCTTTTTTTTCTCTTGGTTTATAATACTTTCAATGCATGATACAAAGTGGCCTCTTCATAGCCTCTATTTATTTATAAATTTTTCATAGTGATTTCTCACTTTGTTTTCAAACTCAGAGAAATCAGTAAAAGTTTTTTTTTTTTTTTCATGCACTTCCACATTGGCTCAACCCAAAGGTTGCCACTTGGTTTCCTAGCAATCGCTTCACACATTACTAAAGTCTTTGCTAGTTAGGACATTCCTTTAGTTTTAAATGGTAAAAAACTGATTTGGTAATAGCAAGTCTAAAATAGGTAGTAGTCACTAAGAACTTACGAAGGACTCGACACACAAACTGGGTGATGGACCCACCCAATCCAGAAGCTGAGTGAATGCACTTAGTTACTGACCATTACTAGTCAGCTGAAAAATTGACTCATATAAATCAGTACAGCAATGCCAGATGTTGGCAGATACGAGTCTATTTGGGCTGCTGCATTAGCATTGTTCATGAGCACTGTAAATGAGCATAAGGTAGAAGGAATCTGAGGCACTCTTGATGCTAATGTTTAAAAAGCCTTAATATCTATCTATCTTAATATAAGTTATGAAAACATGCCTACGCATGTATCAGCCATTAAGGCCGTCATCAGGGCAAGTACAAAATGGTTGCCTTTGGTCTCTGTGATCACATGGTCAATATTTTTGGCCTTTTATTACATAGGATAGCTAAAAACAGGAAAGGGGGTAGAGAGAGGGGGGATGACATGCAGCAAAGGCCCACAGGTTAGACTCAAACCAGGGGCCACTGCGACAATGACCAAGCCCCAGCACATGGGGCGCACGCTTAACCAGGTGAGCCACCAGGGCACCACATGAATATGAACATTACCCTATCGAGTGCCTCAGATTAACTTCAACCTTTTTCAACTAGTAGGATTCCCAAACTGAGGTACATTTTTTTACACACCTGAGCCACACTCCATCACTCCGTCACTACTGTGACTCAGCTTGAGGTAGACTTGAGACAGGTTGTAGAAGGGCAAATTGTTGGATTGATGTTCCTTTTTAGTTGTTCAAACAGCAGCATCTGGGGCTATTCCAGTACCAGACCTGTTATAACTAAAACACGGCCGATTACTACTAAGGGAGCATTAACGATAGTATAATTATTTTTACACTGTCTTAGCTACAGCATGACGCACGTGACCAGAATGAATTTATGGATACACATGCTGCAGAACAGTAACAAGTTGTTTCCCTTCCTGCAAATGCTTCACACGTCTTTAACGAACAAGAACATTATTTTTGAGAAACAAATTCAAAACATAGAGATATCCTTTCTTTTTGACAACAAATATGTATTTATTTTATGATCCATGTATCAAAGAGATCACCTTTCACATGACTGTGAAAGGTGACCTGTGAGTTTATGGGAGAGCTTGTGAGCATCGAAGCTAATATCTGGATCGGTTCTTTTTGCATTCAGGGACAAAGCCGTCCTATCAATCTGTGTCCCACTGCCAGTGCACAGCTAATTAAGTGTCACTTTGAATATCGCAGCGTGCTATCTGCTTCGAAGAAAACTCCTAGACAAGGAGGGAGAGCAGAATGGGGTGCCATTGTACTCCGGCATCATCCACATCATCAATCTTGATTTTCGAGCTTAAGGGGAGGCGAAGGGAGACATTGACAATGATTTCTAGACTGTGTTTTTTTCACCTCTGTGTCCTCAGGGATGAGCCCCCCTTTATGGTAAATAATCTTAGTGTTTAATCTATTCCAAGTTGTGTTTGCAGTATATCTACGGAGACCAGTAATGAACAAGATTGCAATAAAAGATCACAACCTCTGAGATCTGAGGTGATTAGGCTAAATCATGAGTCATTTCACGTCTCTTGATTTCAATAGGCTACTCTTACTGCCTGTCTACTTTCATTTAGAATACATTAGCATGTTAGTTTCTCTCCGTGAATGCATTAAATTCCACACACTGCTCTTACATCATGGTTGATTTTTCATCCAGATTAAGCATATCTATCTCCTGATCACAAACATCCCTGCAAGAATGAATTATGTACCAGAGGATTTAAACCCATGAAAGAAACATGACAACAAAATAATGCAATGGCCTAGAATAAATGGGGTTGCAGAACCTAAAATATTTTTTTCTTTATTTTTATTATTAGCAGATTTAAATTGTTAACGAACAGTCATGTAAGGGTTGACAGAGGCACATTTAAATGCACTGTAGTCTACTTACGTGTAGCTGTATTAATACATGATGTATCCAAACAATGTCATGAAAAAAATAAGAATTTACAAATGTTTTGTTTCATGATTAACGAAAGAATGTGTTTTGCAGTCCAGTCAAAATGAATCAAACAATTATTGTGTCACACATGAATTAAATACCTAACAATACCAATGAACTCAGTTCTTTAGAGTTGTCACAAATGGGTTTACATCAAAACAATGTAATTCAAACTTAAATGTGTCTATGTATCTCTCACACTATCTTTCACTTAGACTTCACAAAATATACACTGTGAATCAGAAGAAGTATTCCGTGCAAAACTGTAAAAATACTCTGTTAGAAGTAAAGGTCCTGCATTGAAAATGTTACTTAAAGGTGCACTATGAGTTCCTGCATGGTTTCAGCGCAATTTCATTTTTGTCTCAAATCGTAGGCATCTCTCCTTGATCCGCTAGCTGCCTGCCCCCTGAATACAATGTAACATGGGGGGAGGAGTGAGCTTGCTCTGTTTTGTTTGAAATTTACTTGGAACATCAACAGAAGTGACGTCATGCAGGAACTCATAGTGCACCTTTTAATAAAAGTATGTAAGTATCATCAGGAAAATGTACTTTATGTATTAAAAGTACTCAATGCAGAAAAATCCTCACATTTTAGTAACTGGAAACAATCCAGACAGTTATGTCAGTTAAATATGTGTTTAATCATTTTATCTGTACTTGTAGGCCTATATATTTTTAATTTATAATGAAAAACATTGTATTTTATAAACTACCTGTGTTTTGTGTGCAGAAATCTTAATCCGTAAAGTAACTAGTAGCTAAAGCTTTCTGATTAATGTTGTGGAGTAAAAAGTACAATATTTCTCTCTGAAATGTAGCGGAGTAGAAGTAGAAAGTGGCATGAAAAGAAAAGTAAAGTACAAGTACCACAAATTTGTACTTGTGCTTGAGTAAATGTACTTTCCATCACTGCTGTGAATCGTACAACACAGCTAATAAGCTATGCTAGCTCCCTCTGGTTCAGACTCTGCAGCTCTGAGTCCCTTTTAAAGATCAGCACTGTCAAGAAGGCTTACTATTGGTCAATGGGGAGGTTCCCAATACCTTGCCTAGCTATTACTCAGCTGTGGAGCTACTCTACGGTGGCTCAAAGTCAATATAGGACAAGATAAATTAAATCCACACTTCACAAATGTTAACTTCCCCATGACCACAGGTAAATACGTGAAGACATATGTATGTATACTTTACATGAGAGTATAGAAGGGTGACTTTTGACATTATGCAAATCAAAGCCTTATCTCTTAAGCCATCGATCACAGGAATTAGTAACCTTCATCACACACACACACACACACACACACACACACACACACACACACACACACACACACACACACACACACACACACGATAACATCTGATTAGCTTAAGAGGGCCTCCTACTTTGCCTGTAATTAATTCAACAGCACTTGGAGGGGAAGTAGTCCCGTTAAAGCCGAATCTTCTGCACCATTTAACCGGATAATGGCAGATTTTTATGATGTTTTTATTAAAGGGCGACCTTGGCTTTCAAGGTGTTGGCAGCTGCTGTAGTGAGCTGAGCCAGGGAGTGACCAAATAACGTGAGGTGTCAACTTCTTTTTGATGGAGCCAATGATTCAGAAAATTCCTTGTCACTTCACTTCGTTAGGTCTACGTCATGCAAAGAATAATACCACAAACAAATTACAGAATAGTACCCCTGGGTCCTACTCTGCCTCACATAATATAGAGCAGCATGAATAACTGATACTTTTTGCAGGGTTCAAGCTTTGAACCATACAAATGAGGACAAGGGTGCACACATTTAGAGTGCGGTTAGCAAATGGACTGTATTTCTAAAACGCTCTTCTAGTCTTAACGACAACTCAAAGCGCTTTTTACATGTTACAGGCACCATTCACACACATTCATACACTGTTGCCGAGGCTTCCATACAAGGTGCCACCTGCTCATTAGATTAACATTCACACACCGATGGCGCAGGGATTCTGGGTTCTGTGTCTTGCCCAAGGACACTTCAACATGGGACTGCAGGGCCAGGGAACGAACCCCCGGCCTTCCAATTAGTAGGCGACCACTCAACCACATGAGCCACAGCCGCCCCTGACACACTCTGTCAAAGTGACAGAAGTATTTGTGTGAACAAACAAAAAAAGGGGGGGAGCTTAAGAGAGTTCAGACCCTGCCAACTTTGACCCCTTCACTAACCTGCCATATAATCACTGGGTCAAAATAAAACAAATTAATTTACACTTAGCCAAATAAAAAAAATGATTGAACCTGATGTCACCTTGAAAAACTAAAACAGACTGCAATCAGGGTTGACCCTCCTCCAGTCCAGAGGGTGGTAATGAAGCAATAAATATTCAAGTTGTAATTACAACTGGGAAACTCTGACTTTTCTGAAAACTCTGATAGATTCAACTTAGCACTTAATAATACAAAAGTATTTTATTGGGATACTGTAATATTGTTAAAGCTATAGTGTGTAGTTTCTGTCGCCCCCAAAACTGTTGGCGCGTCCACATAATACAAGCCTATTGTGATCGCGCACGTGCCCCCACCCCTCCTCCACGCAGTTGCTAGTAGCCACCAAGGATTAAAAAAACAATGGACTCTTCAGAAGAAGTAATTATCTTCACTCGAGTTTCTGCGCAGGAAAGTCGCAGGACGCCACAATCTTCTGAACATAGCCATACTGAGTTGTGTGGAGCTGAGATTCTTAATTTGCTCCGTAGCAACTCATTTGGCAATGGCTTGAATGTAACGGACGTTCATTAATATCAAAAATGTACACACTAAAGCTTTAATGCACAGTATTTTTAACTCTCATGTGACCAACTCTGTAATGTTACAACCATCTAAAACTGTTCAATGAAGTTGTTAACTTTTAAATCTTTCCCATCTCTACCATCCATCCCATATTGCATGGCATAATGCACTTGGAGCTGTTTGGCAACTGCCAAAAACACCATAAGAAGTGCATGTTGGCAATTTAGTTACAACAACACTTTAGCTTGTTAGCTGACAACTATCCACAAGCTTGGATGAATTGTATTTATGTACTATGAACGAGTCAAAAGTTGTATTGCCTTCACTGGCTCTCACTCACATTGCTTCCTTATCCATTCAGATCAATGCCCTCTCATCCACACAGGTCATTTAAATACCACATTACTAATTGGGAATAGACCCTGTAAAGGCTATCTCCACAGATGGCTTTCTGATGCAGTTACACTTGGGAGGAATAAATATAACGTAATCATCTTGAAAAGACGAGAGGCATTTACACTTTTTCTGTGTCTGGATTATAATTTGTCTGATTTTGATTGATTTTTTTTAGACATTTGTATGCCTTTATTAGATATTCTGACAATAGAGAAATGACAGGAAATGGGGGAAGATATAGAGAATTGCATACAAATGTCTCCGATCGGACTCAAATCAGAGATGATGCAATTCATGGTCAGCGTTAAATCCCTAAACCACAGGGCGCCTAACATCTTGGCTGTGTTGATATCATATAGCAATCGGACATGCCCAAGATGCATGTGTGACATACTGTATTAGACGAGGGAAAAAATACATGCACCACTTTCCGAGCAGAAAGTATTTAGCTAACAGAATGTGCCATGATAATACTACATGTTTAAGTTGATGTCCCGTTAAGACATTTAATCACCAGCTAAATACATTTTTTGCCAAGGGCTGCATAGCTCAACTGTACTGACTGAGCCAGAGTGTGTGACCGTAAGATCTAATATTGAATTTTCCGTTTTGATAATAGCAAAGGCTATGGCCCTAACAAGTGTAATCTTAATGATATTGCATAATATTTTAACAACTTTCTTCGCTCTTTCCCTGGCCTTACCACATACCGTTGTAAGTCTTCAACAACTTCAGAATAAAGACAGCCACTTTACACCTCTCTGGCAAGTAGCCAGTAGGAAATGGTCAAGTCATCCGTGGTGAGTAAAAGTTAAGCTGACTTTAGTGCTGCCAAGCAGACATGTGGCTCCGTCTTCCAAGATCACGGTGACAGTTCCTGGTCCGCGGAGAATTGGGGCGAGAGCAGGCAGCTAGTGTATAGTGCTGCATGAAGTTCATATCTTGCTACCTCGATAATGCGTATTTGTGAGCGTGTGAACACTGTTGCTGTTACAACACCCTTAATATGGCCTCACAAACAACCGGTTATAAAGCCTTGAAAGCAAATGATTAGCAATAGCAAATTCAAGGTAACAGATAACAGAGTTATTAACAGTTTATCTCTAAACCTATTTTTAATCATTTTCATGGCATTTGGAATCCCCCATTATTTAAACATGACATATATCAATCATGCTCTACAGCGTCACCACTCATTCTACTCACACATACGACCTGCAGACTTACCGAGACTTTTCTGCTCGGCTTGTTAGCCAGCTTTCATTGACCTGGGGCAATTCATAAGATAGGCGCCCCAATAGGCCTGGCTCAGGGTCTCCTGTGCCTGACTACCTGCCATCTCACGCATGAGTGTCCCTGCGTGATTCCTCGCTAGATCTGCTCCCCTGAGATGCACTGACAGGTCATCTTTCACAGGGAGCCACTTGACTGTCAGCTGGAAATCAATTGGGGAAGACGTTGGCTGCCTCATGCGTGATGACACATGCTCCAGAGCGACTCAGTGTGTTCCAAAAGCTTGTTTTATCAAAGGCTGTCCAGTCTGTTGGCGGCCTGTGACTATATGTAGAGTCAGGTATAGCATTGGGATCAGGCCTTGGTGTGTGTGTGTGTGTGTGTGTGTGTGTGTGTGTGTGTGTGTGTGTGTCTGTCTGTCTGTCTGTCTGTCTGTCTGTCTGTGTGTCTTGACTTGCAGCCAAGGAGATATTTTAAACCAAACTTAGAGAAAAAAATATGATCGTTTCAGGAGAGCATTAAAAACAGAGACATGAAGAGAGAGATGTTGTGGCAGGAACACAGTCAGGAAGCAAATTAGACATAAACTCACATTTATGCAGTGCAGTAAAGACCTGGTCAAGGGAGAGAGATGCATATTCAAAACTGTAGGACAGGGCAGAAATGTTGCATTGCTTTAAAAGGAAACAATTTTATGTGAGACTTCAGCTGCGGGTGTATTAAACACATAATTTTCCATTCTCAGACAGCCCGCTGAGAAATGTAATGTGCCAGGGGCAGTGCAAACTTTTACTGGCCCAAGTAGCAAAATCCGTAAATCTTGGCCCATTACGTCCTGAGAGACAAAACTCTGTCTCCTGTCCTTTCTCCGAGAGACCCTCCACTAGCAGTAACACAGGATCACTATGCTGCACAAGCCGGTCTCACGCCAGGTCGTGTAATAGTCACGTTATTTTGATTCATAAATTCGTGTACAGGTTACGATTTTGACTTTTTTTCGTGTATATGCAACGACTTTTGAACGTGTACAGGTCACGTTTTTTGAACCTTCTCTGGGGGACGCGACAACGGGGAAATGAGGCGCCACACGCTGGCCAAAACAACGGGACGGGCCGCCACTCGCGATCGGGGAAATGAGGCGCCACACGCCGGCCAAAACAACGGGACGGGCCGCCACTCGTGACCCGCGCAGGGGCACACAACAACGGGGAAATGAAAACGGCATTTACGTAACCTGTCCACGACTTAATAGATTACAATAATGTGACTATATAACGACCTGGCATGAGACTAGGCTGTGCTGCAACAGTCACACAGATCATTGTAACCGAGTAAAGTGCCTTGGATTGTGATTTTGAGTAACATTGTTCAGAGGTGATGTTTTGTGGACTGTCCCTCTTGCTTCCTAAGAATATCCCCTTTGCTCAGATTGATACAGTCCACTGCCACAAACATCCATGCCAGTTAACAATTTACCATTTTTTTATCTGATAGAATCTGCCAGCAATTCAGCCTACAAATCAGAAGGACCCATTAATAAGATTTTTTTTTTTCATGCGTTGCCCTGAGGGAAAGAAGGTTGGCATCGCTCCAAATTATCAGTTTGTGTGCTTGCCTGTGTAGTTGTGGAGAGCGTAAGCCTCCTTGCTTGTTGATGTAAGCCACGACAGTCGTGAACAGGACGTGAGTATTTTCTACATATGGTAGAAAATGCCTCAGAGCTAGGAAAACTGCCATAAGCTCGAGGACATTGATATGAACTGAGCGTAGGTTTGCATTCCATTGCCCATTCACAGATCTCCCTTCGTGGGTGGCACCCCATCCCCACAGAGACGCATTGTTGGTAATCACCTTCCTGGCGCATATCGTGCCCAGTGGCACTCCCTGCATCAGGAATTGTGGCCATTTCCATGGACACAGTGTCATCGCGCAGTCCACTGATATAAAGATACGGCGGCGTGAGTGAACTTGAGGATCTAAACTGAGTGTCGTTACCCAGCGTTGAAATCCCCTCATATATAGCCTGCCTAGAGGAAGAGCGACCAGTGCTGATGCCATCAGACCCCCAGCAATTACAGGTGTGTCATTGGGTGTTTGGTATGTGTTGCTGCTTCCTACTGCAAACTCGCAGCCAGGAGGCAGTCGTCCAAGTACTCTGTAGGCAAATCTGAGATATTTCCTGTGAGGGGCGTAAATCCGCAGATGAAAATATGCATTGGCTAGGTCCAGGCTGGTGAACCAATCCCATTGTTGCCCTCTTGTGGCGAGCAGCATTACTGCGCCGTGGCAGTTGCGAGTATGTGTAAAGCGTGCCCCGCTAAGGGGCTCATGAGGCTGTTTATGTTTTTCATGTTTTGCAACACATAATCTTTTGAAGGAGGAGCTGGATTTTTTCGTGGTGTGAGAGGCTGGATAATTCGAGCCAACGCGCTCTCTCCTGCGTCACCATGGTGCTCATCACCCTTCCCGAGGCTTGCACTGTGCAGCGGTGCAGACGGAGGCATAGGTCCGTCACAACGCACATCTCGTCCCACAGCATGCGGTCCATGGTACTGGCCATCTCATCCTGGAGCTCAGCCTGATACGCCATCAGCATAGATGATGCGTTAAGAGCCCGCACTCCGAGGGCTACAGACTTGTATGCCTTGTCGGTCATTTATGACTGGAACCCATCTGTCTTCGACGGGAAGCTAGGAGCAGACGGTGTCATGAGGGCCTTCTGGCTGGGGTGAAGGTAGTGAGCAACCAACAGCCCCTTCTCATCCATGGCTACGCAGTCCAGCGTAGCTCCCCCCTGAACCGGGCACTTTGACGAAAAGGGCTTCAGTCAGGTGAGGGTAGCTTCTTCCAGACATTCAGGGAATTGGGGAAGTAGTTGCTTCTCTGCACTCTTCACCCTGGGCAGGCTTTCGTACCGGGAACCGGTCTTCTCAGGTGGAGCGCTGGGCCATGGCATTCCCAGCTTTTCAGCAGCACGTTTGCATACTTCGTGAAAGCTCGTGCCGATAACCGGGGAACCACCATCGACGCCTCTCGCATCCTCTGTGCTCAGGCCGTGTGGGGTCTTGGGCGTCACTGCCCCTGAGGCCAGCAGGAACGGATCATCCTCGTCGTCACACGAGAGGATGTTGTCCGACTCGTCGAGAGAATCCAGTTTGGCGTCGAGAGCGTTCTCAGCGGAGCTACTTCGTCCATCTGCTCAGCCCAGTCTGCACTTGTGGGAGCTGAGGCTTCTTGGGTTTGACCGTCTGATGTGGTGAGCTCTGCCTGCAAGGGGTCCTGGTCAGTCAAACTAGCAAGGCAAGCAAGCCTGGGCATGTTTCAGCCCCAAACAGTCGTTGCAACAGGGGTGAGTATCCCTCGCGGAGATATTATTCCTGCACAAGCACACCCGCCCTAGCATGCATTCATTCGTGGTTGGAGAGGAAGCCATGGTATTCTAGTTTAACACCAATTGCAGTTTGGGGACTGGCCAATATCGTGTTGCTATCTGTATAGCTTTCCAGCTAGGTAAGTGGTGAGAAAGTGCTTCTGAGGGATACGCAAGGAGGCATACCCCACATGTGAGATACTGAACGAATGCTTGAAAGAGAACTGGTCCTGGTCCAGAGGTTGGTACCAAAATTACGGCCAAGATTATCTGGTAATCTGAGCGGTTTACAGATATTCAACACACACTCGTTTTGCTTTTTTTTTTTCTTCACTGCAAAGCATTATAAACGCTACAGCAAGTTGTCGCACTACGTCAGTCTCCATTTTGTTTACATCTGCTTCCCTACCAGATCACAACAGTTGGTGCATTGCCCCCTCCGGCACGATAATCTTATTATTATTTTCAAATCTTGTAATGCATGCATGTTTGAGATCAGAGAGAAGAACATCCGTGAAGATTGTCCTTATGTGCGTGTTGCAACCTGATTTCTAAATCTGTTTTGGATTTTAAAACTCCTGTAGTCTGAGCACGGTTTTAGCAACGGGTCGGTTGAATCGTATAATAAATCACTTAAGGTTTTATCATATACACAAGCTTATTAACTATATAACAATTGTAAAGTAGCAGGATCCATTTGGAAATTTACATACATATTACACACTGAAAAAGATGTGGAGCACTGTTATTCGATGCGGGATTCTGTAAATCTGCCCATCCGTCAGCAATGTACACAAACTATATTGACTGTGAGCCTGCAAGGCCCAGTCCTGGCAAGTTGTTGCTGAGAAATGAAATCTGTAAAGCGGCTGTGTGCCTGAAGCACTAAAGTTTTTTAAACCACACCAGTGCCTTTGTCACAGAAGTTTGGATGTAATTGATGTGATGCACTTTATAAGCTTATTTGTTGTGTGTGTGTGTGTGCGTGTGCGCGAGTGCGCGCCTGTGTCTGTGTGTTACACCGAGGAAAGTATTTCTGTGTGAGCCATAATTTGACCGAGGATAATGCCCCACAGATTAATCAATTAGATGGAGGTTTGCATTGGCCTTTATTTGGCTCACACCACTGGCAACAGCTCAATCTCTGAGTAGTAAAATTGAATGAGCAATGTGGTTTATGCCTTCTGTCATTACTATTTATACTGTAGATGAAATAAGTATTAACATATGGATGACAGGGGTAGTATCTGTGCTTAAAACTGAAGCTAAACGTTGTAGAAGTAGCAGGGTTTTGGATGTTTTAAGCCTTTAATTTGGTTACCCACAAATTCAAATGTAAGCAGAATTTGCCTCAACATCTCAGCTCAATGATATCTTAAGATAAACCTACTCAAGCATTATTCATATACAGACTGGTGAATTATTTCTACATTGCTTCAGAACAATCATGCAGTTTCTTTTAAATGTATTATTTATTGAATGTTACATATATTCCAGAACTACCAAAATCGATCGAGTAATGCAAGTTTGTAAAGTTGCATTATAGGCTTTGCTTTTGTCGATAGCACAAGTGGTAAAACTAACATCGAAATAGTGTTCATATGTTACATAGCTACTGTAATATCTACAGTGTGTGCATGTGGAAGTTTAGAAAGCTACATAAGTGTTTCGTAATTAAATCTCCAATCCTTGGCATTCTGTAGGCTCTTTGTGAATGTTTGTTTTCTATTAAAGCTCCTTTACTCCCCACAAAGATTGCAAGCAGTAATCTATTTTACATCCCCTCTTAAGATTTGGAACGCATTACTTTGGTCAACAAAGCTGACTGTAATTTTTTTACAGAGCAAGTTAATGGAGACACTGCACACACTGTGATACAATGCTTGTTCCTTAGCCAAGTAATAAAGCAATTTACAGCAAACCCACACGTAATTGCCACATGCCAAGATGGCCTGAATGAAGAATACAATGTATAAATTGTGTTTGGATAATTTATCTTTTGACTTAGTCACTGTTAAATGATGTCCGTGATAAGTCGCTTTCATAAAATTGTAGATATTGCACAAGTCCTTCCTTTCTTTATATTCTAATTTAGACACTTAAGAGATATTGTTATACATTTGAATTAATATATAGTGATTTTTTATGATTTATAGGCAAATCATCACTTGATATGTGAGGAAATGTTATGTATTGGTAAGTCTGGTGGATGGTGCTCACGTTTGCGTTGAATTGGTTTCCACCTTCTTCCTTGTTCCAGTGCTGGATGGTTGGTTGCTTTGTAGCCAATTGCCTTTAAGTAGATCACTTGTATGTTTGATATTCAAAGGGGCTGTACTTGATATTCAGAACATTAATATAACCATAAACACATATTTGCTATGTAAAGATATAGCTGAGTAATGGTGTCCTGAGCAGAGAATGAAGTCACACTCCCTCTGTGTGTGCTGTAATGTGAGCTTCTCTGTTCTTTGTTTTGATAGCCAGTCCAACCGCTTGGATTTTAGTGCATGTGAGCGCATCGTTATCAGACTCCAAGGGCCGTGACAAAGCATCTGTCTTTGACGAGTTGGGGAATGGTCTGTGAGAGCCGTGTAGAGGCAATCCCAGCCCAACTTTTTTTCCAAAAATATTGAGTACAGCTCCCTTTAAGAGATCTATACTGTGTGATTGTGACACTGTTGAAGGGCCAACAGCTGAAAATATTTTTCTCTTTCGGGGCAGAGACTAGGGGTTTCACGATTCTCTAAATTCAAGATTTTATGACTTTCGATTTTAAGGTCACTATTCGATTTTAAGCTTTGATTCAATTTTTGATTTAAAAAACCAAATCTAGAAGTGACAGCAATGCTACAATAAAAGCCATTCAATGGCAGAAACGTACTTTAGCAGTTTGAGTTTCTCAAAGTTTTCAAGATGCACTTGAATGCACCATGAGTTTAACGAGGTGCACTTGAGTGCTCTATAAGGTCCCGTCGGAGCCCATAGGCATTACCGTTCATTGTTTGTTTACATAACTCAGGGGAAGGCAAAATGTTTTTTCAGGGAAGCAGGAAGATTTTAGTTTTTCTCCATCATGTCTGACTCCGGCTGTGGCCATGGTGTCTGGAAAAGTGCAGCTGCAGGCTGTTGGCAAGCTAATGTGTGTGTTTAGCTGCATGCTACCAGCCGGTAGGCAACAATGTGTCTATTTTCTATGAGACAAACTTCTACATCACAACATTGGTTTTCACATAACATGCTGAGACAGCTGAGGACCAGGTCCTCATAGGCTCAGCTCTGTGTAGTGCTTGCCGATTCATATTCACCAGGTGGTTGGAGGTTGTCAGGTAACTCACCATTAGTATCAACATTTAAGTGATTAAAGGGTGTTATATCGCATTAGGTTTCAGCAAGTGACGGACAGTCTAATTGGCTTTCTTGACCAGAACCCTGTAAACGGCTGCACGTATCAATTACACGCCAGTGGACATGACTTCAAAGAGCTGCCAAGTGAACAGGAAAAACGAAGAGTCCGCATTTCTCCCAAGGCAGAACCGTGGTGTAATTGGGGATGCTTCATATCTTCACGTTTGCCTGTTTTGGATGAAATTCTGTTGAATAAAGGCTGCATATCAATCCTTAGTGTAGTAAAGGCTACAATTTTAGAGGAAACTGTAACTTCTTACATCATTAAAGGCCCCTTTTTGTCTCTTACAAAGCACTACTAAATTAGCTGAATAATTGTAAAACCAGTACAGCTTTTTTTTGTAGTAAGTATATAGTCCTTATTGCAGATTTGAGGTGGTTAAAACTTAGTTATCCTACTTCATAAAGACAAGCCCCAGGTCCAAGCTGTAAATAGTAAAAGCTGTTCATTCATTCAAGCTATTCAAAGATGAATTATTTATTCTTAATTACGTTTTTAAAATATTGTATATGACAGCGGTCGTAAGGGAAATGGGCTTTAATATTTCAATTTCATGGACACCCACTTCCTAAATTGCCTGATTTGAAACTTGAACCTTGTTCAGCAGCTACATGAAGGCTCAATATCACCTCATAATATAATAATCATTGGTCCCTATGTGTAAGGACTTTGCATCTTCTCCCCTTATTTCTTCCTAAATTACAAAGTAAAGGATAAGGCTGGTGATATTCTAACTGTCAACACATACCACAAAAAGACCAAAACAAACAGTGAACAAGTTTTTCCAAAGCCTGATATAGCTTATGCCTCTGTGGCATAGAACTCCATTACTATTCTTTGAAAGTCGGACTAATACAGTGTTGTTCTTTTTATGGGATGTGTTGACAAAAAGAAAACACTGATTGCAGCCTTTTGTTTTAAGAAAGACAGATGGAGACTGAAAACAAGAAGGCTCTCTCAACTAATATTGTCACGTTATTGAGACGGATTCTGGGCAGCACACTCACTCCGTTGGCAGAGAAAATTAATACAGTTCATATGAAACCATTTTTTGAAATAAGGTTTGGGACAGGCCTGTAACAGCGTCACACTTGTGACCCGGTGCTGTGGGGATAGGTCTGGCAATGCGAGACTGGCGGTAATGTAGCTGAAATGATCACCCTAAATTGCTTCTTATATATCCTCCATGAACAGGTTGATTACAGTCAACTTCTCCAGGGGGATTATTTTAGGTAGCTCAAAAGACTTTAGCAGCACTATAATGATACAAAATAGTGCTGCAAATAGTGTTTGCCAAACGTTGTAATACATTTTGTCACATTATGTTTTCAAGTGTTTCTTTTTAGTTTATCATTTTCTCATTTCCGTTTTGGAAAACACAGGCATTATCAATAATCAATAAATCAATCAATCAATCAACATTTATTTATATAGCACTTTAAGCAAGCAGTAGGTATCTAAAGTGCTTTACATTAAGAACAAAGAATAAAACATCCAATAAAAAGAATGAAACATACAAAACAGTACAATCAGAAAAGGTTACATAGAAACAGGAGGAGGAAAGGGAAATTGTCACACCACTACTATGTACTAAAAGCCATTCTAAATAAATATGTTTTGAGTTTTGATCTAAAAAGAGCTACATCTGCAGCAGATCACTTTGTTTCTCAGCTGGCCTGCATGTTCCCCAGGGGATTTTTCTTTTACGTTTAAACCTTACAGTTACAGTGAGCTAGTTCTTCTGTCTCTCAATCCCCTAATGTTAAAGTAGACCTATTATGCTTTTCCATATTTTCTGTCATATACAATATATAATGTTAAAATGTTGGATGTCAATATTAAACCAACGTTTCAAATAATGAGGTAAACATTATTTCTTACAACGTACTTGTAATTCAGAAGAGGCTTTTGAGAATGATTTCACATTCTAACAGATGAGATCCATCTGCACCTCTCTTCAGGAAATATTTATTGCTGTCTATAGATAAGGTAAATGTTTTTCAGACATGCATGTTTATGTTTAAAATTTATGAATTGCAGGCAAGATCTCCCAGATACATTTAACTTTTTTTCAGATATTCACTCGCATTCAATTAGGCAAAATAATGATTTCCATTTGCCTTTTTGTCGTTCATCAAGACATCAAGTTTTTATCAAATATAAAGGTCCACCGCCATGGAATTCATTGCCAGCCTTTAGGTTACAGTTAAAGAAGTTTCTCATTTCATCTTAAACCTTATGTTTGGATAATTCTGTTGATTGTATTTATGGTCTGACTCTATGCCATGTATTTCTCTTTGCCTTGTCTTTTTACTTGCTTTGTTATGTTTTGATATACATTTTGTGTGTGTTATTTTTCTCTGTTTGTTTGTTGTGTTGCTTATTTTATTTTTATATATTTTTGTAGAGGAATTATCATGTTTTAGTTGTTTTTTTCTCTCAAGAGGTGGTCTCTGAATAAGATTTTTAGCCTTCTTTCCTCTCCTGCACTGAAATTGCTTCTTTCTTTTTTAAAATCTATATATAAACTTCATATCTTTGTGCAAATGAACCTTAACTTTTTGAAGAAACAGAAACCCACGTCATGTAAACGGCGATCAGACTTGTCAAGTGTTTGGAGCTATGGTTTGAGGCGGTGTGAGAGTCCCATACTGCAAACAGGAAACATCACTGCCTCTATTGCTGCCACACAACAGCTAACCCCCCCCCCCCCCGCCCCTCAGCTGTGCACCTGGCTGCAACTCATGCCTCCTGTTCAGCCAAAAGGTAGTAGAACTCAAAGCCAGAATAGCGACCCTCCACCAGATCAGGGAGAATGAACAGTTCCTCGACACCATTATCAATGGAAGTACATGGTCAGAGACCTCTACATTCCCCCTTCACCTAGCGGTCCCTCCAAGGTCTACTGCTTCCCTGGTGCCAAGTTCAGTGACATCCAGCACACACTCCCAAGCATCCTCGCCTGCCACGCTAAGGTCAACAACATCATGGTGCATGTGGGCACAAACGACATCAGAAAGAGGCAGTCAGTAGCATTGCAGGAAAACTACAAAACTCTCATCACCACCCTGATGGGCACAGGAAAACATAACATTCTAATTCACCGCCTTGCGAAGTGGGTGGGTCTCTCTGTTAATGTTCTAAACTGGTTTCAAACCTACATTACTGGCAGAGATTTTTATGTTAGCCTAGGAGATCATGGGCTAGATTTATCAAGCCGTTTGCGCCTGTTTCCAGGCGCTATTTGGTCGCAAAGACGGACGTAACCGATGCGGGCTATTTACAAACAGGGCGCACTTGGGTAAAACCGCAGATTGTCTGCCACATGAGCGAGAAGAGACAAGTTGCGCTTTCAATATGCGTTCGTGGGAGGGTCGTGGGGAAAGTGGGAGTTCCACCCAAAAAGGTGGGAGGATAAGCGCAAAGTGCACCTAATTATATATTACGTGGTATTTACAAAGACTGTCAGTAAGAGCGCGTCTCTATTCTGCGGGGGAAATTCTCCGCCTCTTAAAAGCAGGTCTAAACCAGCCGCAATCGAGTTTCCTCGTAGACCTTTATGCCGCTGGTGAAATGGCAACAGTAATTTGAGCAAGACGAAGACATAGGCGAGGCTGAAAATATTTTTAACACAAGAATCAGACTTTGTCAGAGAACACAACATCATTTAGCGTTACAGATCAAGCAGCCATGCAATATTAGAGTTACTGGAAGAAATCAAAGATGACATTGAATCTCCCACTCAGTGTTCACATTCCATTCCAGCATTTGTTAAACTCCTCGCTACACAAATATTGGCAGCAGGATAATTTCAAACAGTCATAGCATCAGCAGTGGGAATATCGCAGTCTGCACTCAGCCATATCATAGCACAAGTACCGCTTCGCTACAGCGCAATTTACGGTATAGTGGGCGGAGAAAGACGCTGATTGCCTGATGGGTGTCAGGGTTGATAAATACTACGCAAAATGTGGAAGCATAGCGTGCGCTATTACCGAACTCGCATAAACAGACACAGCGCAAACTGCGCTAGTGTTAGTAAATCTAGCCCCATGTGTCTGTAAAAAATTATTTGCCTTTCGATGTGGCCCAGGGGAGCTGTCTTGGTCCTCTGCTCTTTTCCCTATATATACTTCCATTAGGAAACATTATAAGTCAGCATAATGTAAACTTCCACAGCTATGCAGATGATACCCTATTATATATTTCTGTGGAGCCAACTAACCAAGATGGCCTTTGCTCCTATATTACATGCTTAACCTTTGTTAATCAGTAGATGAGCAACAA
The DNA here is from genome assembly GCF_004354835.1 of Perca flavescens. Taxonomy (NCBI): domain Eukaryota; kingdom Metazoa; phylum Chordata; class Actinopteri; order Perciformes; family Percidae; genus Perca; species Perca flavescens. The sequence continues at coordinate 30,101,893 of NC_041341.1, read as the reverse complement.
TTTTCTAAAGCTAAATGATGACAAAACAGAGGTACTTTTGGTTGGACCAAAATCAAAGCGAGACACCGTTCTTAATAATCTTGGGAACCTGGCACACAAGGTCAAACCAAAAGTAAAAAGCCTAGGTGTCATCTTAGAAACAGAGTTAAGCTTCAAGCCCCATATCAGTAAAGTTACCCAGACAGCTAATTTTCACCAAAAAAACATTGCCAAAGTATGGCCCTTTTTAACTCAACAAGATGCAGAAAAACTAATCCATGCCTTTATCACTAGTAGGTTAGACTACTGCAATGCACTTTTGCTGGTCTCCAAAAAAACATATAAAAAATACAGAACTCTGCTGCTAGACTTTTAACTAAGACCAAGAAGAGAGAGCACATCACCCCTGTGTTAGCTGAGCTGCACTGGCTCCCTGTTTCCTATAGAATTGATTTGAATTGAAGGTTATGTTAATTACATATAAAGCTCTAAATGGTCTAGCACCTTCATATATCTCTGAGATTTTAGTATCTTATCAACCACAAAGGAAACTTAGATCTTCCAATGCTAATATTTTAATTGTACCCAAAGTGCTCCATAAGCAAAATGGAGAAGCTGCTTTTATCCAATATGTACCAAAGATATGGAACACCCTGCCTCTGTACATCAGGCAGGCGAGTACAATGGACATCTTTAAAAAAGACCTGAAAACATACCTGTACATGAGAGCTTTAAGTTAACTAATTTTATCTTGTAAGACTACTCTTTCGGATTATTCTACACTGGACTGCTGCTATTAGAGCTGCAGCCAGCCAGAAGCAGATGGGCTCCCACTATTAAGTCGGGTTCTGCTGGTTCTCTGCTTCTTCCGGGAATATGGGAGTTTTTCCTTTTTTCTTTGCCACTGCTGCAATATGGCGTGCTTGTAGGGGGTTAAGGGTTAAGGTTGCCAATTTTTCATTGTGCTCCTTTAATGTCTGTATATAAATTAAAATGTATTATTTTATTTTTATTTTCTTCTCTATTATTGTGTTAAATGTTCCAAATGTAAAGCACTTTGAGCTGCATTCTGTGCATGAGAGGTGCTATATAAATAAAGCTTATTATTATTATTATTATTATTATTATTATTATTATTATTATTACAAGAAAGTTTTAAAACACCATGAGGGTAAAAAAGGAAACACAAGCAGCACTGAACTGCCTGGGAGATTGTGATTGTGATTGCTGAATGTTCGCTGCAACAACAACTTTGTTGAGGGGTTTAGGAACATAACAGGAGGTCACACAAATGGGCCGTTTAATTTCTGTTCGTCTCTGACCTCGACATACACAAAGGCCATCAATGAAGCAATATGATGATGTGTCAACAACAGAGGATGAAACACTTTATTCACTTTTTTTCCGAGATTGGGTTAGTTATATAACATGTATTCCTTAAAGCTACATTGTGTAAGAATTTCTCCCATGTAGCGGTGAAATTGTATATGACAACCAACTGAATGTTACTTTCTATCCCCTCCCATTCCGATCGCATTTTAAGTCCTACGGTGGCCAAACCCGAAATTAGCTCTTAGTATCTCCATCGTTTACACGCAGCTGTTCCAGCAACTCCAATATTAACTTTGGTCTTGTTGCTTTGCCTGTCGCGTTGTCGTTTTAATTCTCTTTTTCGCGTCCCTGGCGAGTAATCTCCCCCTGGCATTCGTCACGGTGCCACTGAGTGTAAAAGGGCGAAATGCGGAAGTATGTCCCTCTTTGGCTAATGTATTTTAAAGATGGAGGCACAACATGCCGGGAGTCATTCGAGCGACTCACTCGTATGTATTCTGAATGATTCTGGATGGCAGATTCTACGCTTACGAGAATACTTTGATTAATTGGTGGAAGTAATTACACATGAATGAGTACATATTTGTGAAAGAACAAAGGGGTTTTTGCTAAGAATCAACTCAAAAAGTTACACAATGAAGGTTTAAGTAAACATTAATTCACTCTAAAAATTATGAGTTGGACATTGGACAACTTCCTGTACATCATTTTATTCAGCTCTGAAAAATCCTGATCTCCTCACATTAGTGGCACTGTTTAAAAAAATGTTTAGCCTTGAACATAAGCAGAAGATGTCTTGTTGGGTTCCTCAGGAGTTTCAATTATTTTTACCATTGAAGATAATGCACGTTACCCTTGGGGCATGTTATTCACAAGTCTAATCAAAAGACTTGGGGACGGCTTTATCAGTTCCTACAAATGTATTAACATGATAAATACAATTTTCGTACAATGTGTGTAACCCTAACCCTTTTTAAATGCTGTACACACAGCCGATAGAGCAGATCTCACCTTAAAAGGTGCAATATACCGAATTCGGCACTCCGTGGCATAGGTTTCGATAAAGATCGATCTGTGTTGGTCTCTTTGCCTTGTATTGGTTTACTGCCGTGGTTTTGTACTGAGGCGACAGCTCTATCAAACTATACAATATTTAAAGTAAGTGAATTGAAGGTGATACTTCAGTTTTTCTCCCAGAAATTAGTACACATGACAAATTCGTAGATGGTTCCCCAGAATGATTGAACCACTTCGAAAAATGGTAGAGAGCTCTTGAGAAAGTGAAGAGGCGGCAGTGCTTCTACCAGGGGAATCATTTTTGCCTTAGCTGTCTAGACAGATTGCAATGTGCAGCAACAAAAATGTTCAACAACAATTTGCATGTCAGTTTTATAAAATTTAGTTGGGCCATTCATGAGTTTCGGACCACCGGTAGGATTAAGGGGCAAACATTTGCTTTATTGTTACCTCGCTCACGTCGGTAGAAACCCCCCCACCCCACCAAATCTATATCATGGAAAAACAATATCCTTAGTGATGACAGGGAGGAAGTGGGGAAACCACAAAAGCTAAACATAGCTCAAGAGCAGTTCGCAATGAAAGGGATTTTCCAAAAGGGATGGAAGTGGACATGAGGACAATGCAGTGGGGAAAATGGACCAACAATCCTACACTGTGAGCTGAACTAACTAACATTAGCAGAAACATAAGAGATCTCAAACAATAACTCAGAAATAAGTTTAGCTTTCAAAGACAAACTTAAGATTGAGATGAAACGATACATTTCTGCTCTCAGAGCCTTTCCCAATTCCCAAATGTGTACCTCCTCGACTCCTCGATCATCCGGCTTGTGACCCAGAAATCATTCTCAGCGTGTCATGTTGAAGGACGTCCCAATTTCTAAAATGCACATCGAGGAGTGAGGATCGATCATCAAGAAGGCTCCTTGGAGGAGTTACAGTATAATCGAGGATACACTGATGTATCCTCTGTGGAAGACTTTTCACCCGCAGCATGTAAACAAAGAGGCGTACCAGAGCGAACGGAGAAGAGAGAGAGAGAAAACCGGAGAGAGAGAGGGCGATAATATCCACGGCTCCGTGGTTAATCTAACGTTACTGATCGTGCCAGTCAGATCATACAAATTAACATTCTGGATAATAGCACGTGGGTGAAATAATACACAATCAACGTGGAAAATATTATTAACGTTCTCTAAAATGTGAACATATCAGAGCTGCTGTCGGACAGACAGCTTCATTTGTATGTGTTCTCAAGAATCAGCTGCTTAACTTCATTAGGATTATTTCAGAAGCTTAAGGTCTAGTTCTGTTTCCTCTGTCAAGTTTATAACAATAGTTAGTTACAGGAACAAAAGGTGCACATAGGAGAGTTTGAGGAGTGGAATACAGCAGTAAGCAATGTGCTTGTAAAGATGATAAACCAGACACGCCACATCCAAGATAAATTAACTAACCTTAAAGCAAGATCAAAATAATATCCTCATTTTTTAAACCAAGGACACTGAAGGAATCTTGATTACCAGCTACCAGCTCTTAAAAACAGAACTGAAGGAGCCAGCCCACAGATCCAACACACCCACAGAGCCCTCTCACAAACACTGATTTCAGGTCAAGGATCAATAGGTAGTTAAAAGTTTAAAACCAAGGACATTTTTTTTGACAAAAGTGTGGCAGAAGATACAGCTGGACATATGTGGACATTCAGAAGGAACTGAAAGTAAAGAGGATCTGGTTTCATATTGCCTTCACAAAAATACGAATCCATTGGAACCAAGAGTGTAAAGAGTTATGATAATGCCAGGGAGGCAGCACAAGGTATGGTGTATGTACAGTATACACCAAACAAGTGGAAGAAGGATTTGCAGAGTTTCTGGATGGCAACCATTGAAAAGCAGGCACTGTGTAGGCACAATGCTCGAGGGAATACAAAAGGAGAGCCTGATACCAGTAGAAAGAGGTAACATGATTCTACGACAAAAATACTGATGTCAGTCCAGTGAGTCCCGTGAATAACATGGTGGAGAGCAGTGAGAAACTATGAATTAACTCAGTAAGGGTAATATCGGCTACACATTAGATTAATGAGACCGTGACGTTTAGCTCTTGACTCACTATTGGAGCTTACTAAAATTATTTATTTCAATCCGTTATATGCCGTCTGAGTGACCGTGATTTAATTGTGTTGGTCATGTCTAGGCTGAGGGGAACTCTGTTTATTGAGCATATTTTAATCATATATAAAAAGTGGTGGTGGGGGAGGGGGGGGATCTCCAACCCTAACCCTAGATACAACAGTCTTAAGAGAAACAAATAAGAGTAAAGTGTGTAAGGCTCCAATTCGAAAGGATGGGAATGGTAGATGTTTGGAGTCCTAACCCTCTTGATTCATTACTCTCCAACTCCTAATGTTCACCCAAGGATACTGTTTTTATGAATATGGTTGATATAGAGTGAAAAAGTGCAGATGTATCAGATCACAACGCCTTGTATTTAAAAATAATATTGAAAAAAAGAAAATTTGACAATATTTAACAATTAAGGATTAGTGGGAAACATGAAAAGGAAATCAGAAAGTATATAGATGAAAATAACGACATGTTGACCCAACCATCATTTCAGATGCCTAGCAGGTGGTCATTTGTGCAAAGCTAATAGTTAAAACCACATTATTACTGTATTACTCAATTGTCCCCTTGCAACATGATATACTTACAGCAGACATTACAAGGGATGAGATAAACAAAGCAATACATTAATTAAAGAATAAATCCCCAGGGAGTGATGGCTACCCTACAGATGTTTAAGGAGGAGTCGTTGTGATTACTCCAGACCTCCTTTTAATTGGACTCTCATATAAAATATCATCATGGGCAGGAGCAATACATTAAGTCATTCTGAAGGGATCATGATAAATGTACAAGCTGTTGACCAATTTCAATACTAAAAGTCAGTTGTGGTATCCTAGCTGTAATATTAAGTTACAGGAGATGCTTATCTGTAAGCAATATCGTTGATACTTACCTATCAAGAATAATAGTTAATTTCCTTACCCGTTTGAGAAGGTATCTGCTAATAAGGGATGTTCCAGCAGGAGGCGCTATTACATTGAGTTCTGAGTCAGAGTATGTTCAGCAGTCAGAATGACAACACATTGACCGGAAAAGTTGTTGAGAGCCAGAGACATGTGAGCAGTGTTGTACAAATACTTCGCAACTGTACTTAAATAGAATTTTCATGTATCTGTACTTTACTTCATTACTACAAAATAAAATCTGTAGAAATTTGTTACACTGGAAAAAAAAACAGGTTTGGCGAATCGTTGCTCCTAAATTGCCAAGATTCCTCCATTCCAGTTGGTGACCTAATGCCTGTTTGTTGCCAAGCGGCAAAACCCATAGGCAAAAACTAAAGAAGAAGAGGAGGAAGGATAATGACTGATAGTGTCATGGAAGCAGGGCTTACCATGCGTTCATGGACATCGGAAAAACATTTTTCCGAGTGAAAACGTCATCATTCACGACACTTCCTGTGGGAATCAGAGGTGGGAAACTCGGGCTGAATTTTGCTAACCGAGTTTCCCAGTTAGTGACGCGTTGTTGACAATTGACGTTTGATGGAGGCGACTTTGGTTCACTGAACATATTACAATGACAATAAACTGATTATTGTGGACAAATGCCTCTGCCAAGAAACATGCACAGACATAAAGCTCATAAATAGGCCTATGTATAAAAGAAACAACACATTATCCGTGTCTTTTCCCGTTGGTTGTCCTGCAGATAACACAAACAAACACCTGGCCATGTGCTGTTTGGATGCTCGCATAAGAAAACAGCAGCAAATCTTTTGTTATTGTGGCCTCCATGTTTTCACCCACCTGATGCTCTAGGCTACGCCCAACCGTTGGTGGCAGTCATGCAAAAAGTTGTTATGCCAAACTCCAATATAACAGAAGAAGAAGAACACACACCCCCGACCATGTGAACGCTGCCAGTCGGAAAAAACAACGTAACCACGGGGGGGCAGTGCCTGTTATTCCGAGGTGGCACGAACGCGCCATAAATTTGAGCCGAAACACGCCGGAACATGTTCCGGCACCTCCGACGTTGGATCCGGAATCTTTTTTATTGGATCCGGCACCTCCTTGGTCACCAGGAAAAAGGAATCGCCTAAATGAAAGAAAATAAACTACTGTTTGTGTAGTGTTCAGTGTTGTTTTCTGTCTTTATTCCCCATTGAAGTTCCACAAAAATCTTACATTTTCGATGCTTTTTGAGGTGAACTTTCAGGGTAAGACAGAGGGGGGAGAGGGATGAAGGGAGGGGAGGCACTTCAACAGCACAGCGCTGCACTTCTAGTGACACAAGCGCTTGTGCTGGTTGAGATTGCTGTTATAGCCTCATTTCAGTCAAGGGCAAAATGTCAAAAAGACAACAAAGTTTGCTTAACTTTTTCAAATACACTGGCCAGTCGGATCCCAAGGTCAAGGTAACTTTATTTATACCCGAAGCACCGATGCAGTGTGTGTTCTGAAATCAAAATAAACATTGCCCTAATGTACACACAGCGTTGTTTAGGTTTTTTTAGTCAGAGAAGCTACATAGGCAGTGTCATTTTTATTTTTTTGTTACGTTACCTCCAACCCCCTGTTTTGAGTCGCCGGATCCACCCCCCCCCCCGCGCTCCGGGACCTCCCATTTTACAAATTAAGCACTGCATGGAATGAAGATAACGTTACACACTTTTGGCCATAAAGTTCATAATCAAAGTTTTTTTGATTTTTTTCTCTTTTTTTTACTTTTCCTTCTAATACTTAAGTACATTTAATATCAGTTACATTACCTTTGTTACTTAAGTACTGTAAATATCAGATACTTTAAGACTCTAAAAGGAGAATTTAACTTCTACCAAAGTCATTTTCTGGTAAGATACTTTACTTTTACTCAAGTATTGCTTACAAGTACTTTATACAAGACTGCATGTGAGAGTAACTTGCAAAGATGTTATGCCTGCCAGTTTATATTAAACTTGCAAACGTATTTGGATGTTGCGGACATTCAGTTCTTCTATAGACGATACAACGTCAGTTATCTCCAAAAGATGAAATACATAGCACAACTAATAGATAAAGACCAAACGGGTAATCTATTAGAGGTCATCAACCCCGGGACAAAGTGTGGATCATTTGACGTAGATCTTTGTTTTTGTTTTTTTTAAATGTACTTTATCTCGGTAATTTCTCTGAGGAAATGATGATGGAAGAGACAGATACTTAGTTAAAATCTTTAAAAGAAAACTTCCACACAAAAAAAAGCTATTACAGGGAACTGGGTGAAGGGAGCGCCACGGACAAAAGACCAATGGCTAATATTTGTTGAAGAAATCTTCTTAATGGAAAAACTGACTCATCTTAAGACTACAAAAGAAAAATTTAAGTTATACAAGATTTAAATTGGCGACATCAGAATGGAGCTGCAAATAAAATCCATCAACAGACATTTAAGTGATGTTTTTTTTTTAGCCTAGAAATTAAGACGCACCCTATCGGCAGCAAACGTGGGTCTGGCTTGTCAGGCTAGTTTTTTCTTACTGTCATGTTGCAAATCTTTTACCAACAACGTTGGAGGAAACAAACAATATTTAAGCAAAACCATGATGTTTCCCTAACCTTAGCCAACCTTTTGAGTAGCACGGAATGACAAATGAAATTCAGGAAATAAACACAGGTCTCCAGTGACAAAATCCTCTGCTTTGCACACACAACCATCCACCCCATCCTCCTATCTACTACTTCTGAGCAGTATAACTAATTCCAGGCAGGAATTACATTTCCTCCTAAACGTATCTGGCAAAGCGTATAAGTAGTATATAAATGTATTTGGTGAGAGACAGGATTTTTTCCAGCCTACTGTATAGAGCTTTTGAAGATGATCTCATGCAGCTGCCTCGCTGTGTGTGCAGTCACCTGCCTGTCATCCTTGAGGGAGCCAGTGGCTGGCACTTCCACCAGTGTGGATGATGCTTACAGTGGCTATGACATTGAGACAATACGTGTGTGAGTGTGTGAGCATTAGTGCATGGGTAAATCCTCCCTCACACTCTGCTATCATAAACATTCAAGTCAAGCACTTTACGTTTGTAAATTGGGTAAACTCTGAATGAATGTCAATGATTTACATGCCCACATATAACACATGTACGAAATATGTACACTTTTAAAGACGGGATAGAATGCTGCATTTAATGTATTATTCCAGCTCCTGTCCATTGCGTGTACACGCTGTCAATTCAAATCTGTGACAAGCAGTGATGTAGCACCTGCAGATGATATTTTTTTAAGCATATTTCCAGGAGAATGTGTATTGGATGCCGGCGGCACTTCTGCCCACTGAGCTCCTACTTTGCTGCAGAATCCAAAACCTTCCAGCCACATTACTATGCACAGCAACAGATTGGCAGGAAGCCAGGGCACATTGAAAATGTGTTAGTCTTAGCAAATTGAGGATGAGTGGGGCTGTGTGGCAATAACACTAGAATCAAGATATTTCCTTTCCTCTTTTTCTCTAGCATGTCCTCAGTACCATCTCTGATTCGTATCTATTCCTGCTCCCATCAGCCTCTCCCCTCTCTCTCACAGAAAACTTGTCATTGGTATGTGGGTGTTTTGGTTTCAGTACACTGTGGGTGTGAATTCTAATGAGTAAAATGGGCACTGTTATGTGTTTGTTGCGATGAAAATGATGAAACTAAAACCAAAAAATAAACTCTACCCATATCTCACTTTGTTTCATATGTGAAACATATGATGACATGGCACTCCATTGGAGAGCAGATAATTCACATCACAGCTATAGGCAGTGTGGCAGGGACGGACTGGGGCTAAAAAACAGCCCTGGACTTTCTCCCAAATAGGCCCATCATCCGGCCATTCGCCCGTAGCCGTGCGCGACAGACACTAGCCAGGATGTCCTGATACTATGCCACAATACTGTAGCCTATCAGACAAGGTATTCACAGCAAGTTACATCTCAAAACCACTGAAGATAATTGGGGATGTGTTTATTAGCCATTAGCGATTGGTACCATCTTTACAACTAAACACAGGTGTTTAGGCTTTTGCTGAGGGTGGTTAGCAAAAAATTGTTCCAGGCTGTGACTATCTGACTTGGGCCGTGTGAAATATTGTGATGTAGAGCATCATGGGACATCCGATCCGGCACTTCCCTGCACTCTCCCTGTCATCTTTTGTGCTGCAACTATCTTCAACCTGAATAAACAAATGATTTTAAAGATGGGTTATTAGCTATTATTGATATAACGTGTTGCTTTGTGTTAAGGAATTAGCATTGAATAACCAATTTAATATTTTGTCAATGTCATGTTACACTTTTGATTCATATTAAGGCTGTGAAATGACTAGGCCCTATCAATTTTGTCTGTGAAGCTTTTACAAACAACCACCAGGTCTTTGTCAGTTCCACAATAGTAAACGCAAATATGAAAGACAAGGAAAAACTGCACTCTGATGGAAGACAGACAGAAAGGGCAAGCTAGGATTTTTTGGTTAAACTTTAGGTTAAATTTGGTGAATTATTTAGCCCCCTTCCCTGTTTGTTAGCACGTTTAGAGTGGTACCAATGCATGCCTGATGTTTTCCCGTTTAATTCAATACCATAATCTTCATACTAGCAGCAATGAGCAAATGAGCTCACTACAACCTCTCATATACAACCAAGTGAAATTGTGGTCAACCCGCGATTCATTTCTAACGCGTTTAATGTTTCACATTAACCTAACAGAAATTATCGGTACCAAAATATACTTAAAGTGCCAAAAGTAAAAGAACTCACTATGCAGAATGGCCCATTTCATAATAATGTATATCGTATTATTCGATTACAACTATAGATGCATCAATGTGCTAACTTTAATGTTGCAGCAGGTATAGGTGGAGCCTTTCTAATCTATAATAAAACATTACAATTTATTAGTTGATGTACATTTTGTATTAATAATCTAAATCTAGAAAAAAATAGTAAAGTTTAAAATTAGAATACTCGTAAAGTGCAAGTACATCAGGTGTGTAAATGTAGTTACATTCCACCGCTGTCCCACTTTTCTCGACTGTATTGTATCATTCATCTGAATTGGTTATTTTTCTGTTTTAAGTAACAGATCCACCACTTTTCTTCTGAAAGTGAGGAGATCATGTGTGCCATGTGACCATCAGGACTCAGATCTAATATTTTGTAATGTGAATAACTGCAAAAACAGCAAAGGGCTCACAAGTAAATGATACAAGGGGGGGGACCACAATGGAAAAAATCTCAACAAATTAAAAAATGTGAGAAAGATGAAAGTGAAAAGTTGTGGCTCCAAGAATGTTGAACAGTTTACTACCTCTGCCAACTGCACTCATTTAAAGATGTGTAACCATGGGCCACCTAAAAAGGAACTTCAACCCTAACAGATTCACTGCATCTTTACTGAGCAGGCAAACAGTTTGATTGAAAACTTAATCAAAACCACAATCTCATTTAACAGAAGTAATCTGCACTCATCTTCATTGGCTTACACTCATCTAAACAGACCAGACCCCAAAAGCCACCTTAAATATGGCAACATGCCGATATGCTGAGGTGCACTGTGACATATTATCTCCTCTTATTTCTTTCTTCTTTCACTTCAGCTGATAAGATAATTGGTTTAAGCTACTCTCTTTTCATCTCAGTTTTAGAGTACCTTTAGTGGCAACACATCCAAACTGGTAAAAGAGGGGTTATAGAGCTCAAGGCTGGCAGCTTTTAACCTGTCTGGACATTTTCAGAGCTTTGAACTGCCCCATGGAACCGCTAGGTGTGTTAAGCCTCTTGATGAAGGCCAGCAAGAGTGTGTGTGGCTTTTATGAGTTACTTGACATGTGGTTCTTTTGGTCAGTGTGCAGAAACGATCAGCAAGTGCAGTGGCTTGCAGTTCATGAGGAGAACTGGTGCTGTGAAAATAGTTGTTTTGTCTTCTGTGCCCACTCCTCTGGGGGAGTATTGTAAGTTTCCCCTTGCGATGTCATCATGGTCATTCGATGACACCATCAGGGTTGGTGACGACACAGTTAAAGCAAAAAGATTGCGTTGCAAACTGGGGGCATGGAGTTCAAAAGACATGGGTGTTTACCAGTCAAAGTCCACTTCTAACAACATTTGCGTTATGGGAAATGTAGGATCCAGGATTTTTGCAGCGTGCCCCGTCCTGCTTTGTCATAAAATACTGACGCTTGGTCAGTGTCTCTCATTGTCGGATACCGACGCAGAAATCACCCTTCAGCGTCTGTATGGAACGCACCGGGCAGAACAGCAGCTCGACCGCGGCGCTGCAAGATGACGTAGTATTAAGAGAGACAACGGTAGCGAGTAGTATGAAAGACAGAAAATCCGCGTAAGGAGGGTGGTTGGGGTGGTGGATGGTTCAAACAACACAGGACTTTCACCCAAGTGACTTGGGTTCATGCCCCGTTGGTGTCCTGTGTGTCACGTATACGTACATTTTATAACTCCACCCACGATCTTTTCCTAAACCTAACTGTCCCGTTCATGTGCCGCATGTCAGTTAAATGTACGTCCCGACCGAGAGCGTCAAATAGTGACGCCAAGAGTCCTGACCAAGCGCGTCTAAATATGACGCCAAAGGCCTAGATGCTATAGGAGACTTTTTGCATCTGTAACTAACGCCATGGGCACCTGACTTGATGCGCTGGGAGTGAGAATGTGTTGACTTCAACACATTCCATTCTTTATGTGTTCCTCGATCCACCCTGATGGTGAGCACCAGGCAGCACACACTTGGTTATTGTTCAGGCTTTGTCACAGACTGGGCTTCAACTGACAAAAATATATGCACAGTAAATTCATGAAACAGATATAGATCATCTTGGTTCAAACTCTCAGCAAATAGAAATCCATATAAAATTATAAATACGTACAAAACACTTTCTGTGGGGTTTTAGTGCCTGTGTTGCAAAGTCCTTGTACCTAGTACACTTCAAGTACACTTCCGGTTTCATTATTCAGTTGCATTTTTAGCAGTTTCTTTTCACCTCTCCTGCTTATTGTTTGCACTCTACAAAACACTACCACGGCCCTACAGGCTTGGGTAGCTAATCAACTTTCTAACTCTAGCTTTAATGGAAGGTTTGATAAATATGTATGAAGTTATGCTTCACATTCCTAATCAAATCAGTGTGCACAACAGAGAGCTTTGGATGGGGTGGTGCATAATCTATTTGCACACATTTTACTTTTAGAGAAAGGATTCACTTAAATCAAATATTCATTGGATGTATAAGTAGTCTTAAACTGAAATAGAGTATCCTTTGTTAAACACAGAAAAAAGATCATGGTTTACATTACTCAAAACTTTTATTCCTTTAACTTTTGGCTCCCAAGTGGTATGTGTATCTCTTTTATTACTTTCAAATTGCAACAGTGCAGCAAGTTTATTTCAAATGATCGGCTTTCCATTTGGAAATCAACCTTTACACAATTGTGATGATGGAATGTCTTAGTACCTAAATAGCTCTGTTTTGAATGTAACATAATAATCTAGCAGCTGGTAGTGGAATCACCAGCTGTTAGTAGGAATAAACAGGAGAGTATAAAAGGCACACATACAGAGGTACCTACCGGAAAAGTCAATGCACATGCGCTCTGGCATTTGCACATCCCCAAACACACACACCACACTCTCCCAGACCTCCGTCACCCTCACATTTTGGCAGAAACGTCTGCACCTCATGAGACATTAGGATGTGATGCAACTGATAAAGCATTATTCGCTACATTTGCCGGGTAGCGGCAGGTGTTGATGTCCTCCCAGTAAGCAGATGATGTTTGTTCAGTCTTAGCTAATGTTGTGTCAACATTTTTCTAAAAGGTCACAACTCATTTTCAAAATATGGAGTGAGGTCTAAAGCATCCATGTGAAGCATGAAGCAAACGGGTGATTATTTAATTGTTTTCTTTTGAAGAAAATGATTGTCACCATAAAATAAAGATACATCATAGATTACTTAAATTATTGCTATCATAGGGCTACATTCTGAATAATTTGTCCCTAAGGTTTTTTCATGACGTAAAAGCTGCAGGTTATAAATAAGGTGGAACAGACGCTTTTTGGCGCTTGTTTCAATGTTTTTTTGCCGCTTTTTCCTGCGCGTGTTGCTTTTTTTCAACCTTTTTTGGCACTTTATTCTATGATGACTAAGGATAGTGTTTTGTTGACTATGTCGACCAAACTGTAAGTGAGAAAAGGTTATAAGCATGCAATAAAACAGTCAAAGATATATTAAGTATGTCAATAAACTAAACATGTCTGGCCCTTGATGTGATTCTCATTTTCCAATGTGGCCCTTAGTGAAACTGAGTTTGACTACTGACCATTCTGCAGAGATGTTTAACATTAATATTGTAATATGTTGAAGAAAAAAAACTATATTTTCTCATTCATGCCATGGTCTCCTCAAATTTGGAAATACTAATGTTACATTTTTTCGGCAAGATAAATCCTCTTTAAACCTTGTTTGACCTCATGTTGGTAATTGAACACTTTATGTTTTTTGTTCAAAGTGAGCCTAATTATCTTAGCTTTGTTTAGCCCAGCAGCAGCAACAACGATACTCTGAAAGCAGTGAATTGCATCCCCATTCTCAGAAATGTTACCTTTTTCATCCCACTGGAGTTTTCAGGCATGGTAAGGAAAGTTTCATTACCCACTAATAAAGCGATTAGTTAAACGTACAATATGTAACTTTCTGCCGCTAGGGGTCTCTCAACCAAAACAATGGACGGTAAAACTGGATTTTTGATGACGTTGGGAAGTTGCGTGGAATTATGGGAGTTTTTAGTGTTAAACACCTTCGCTGCCGGTTAGAATGCATCAGTTCACGGACGAGTTTACCCATTCAAGTGTATTCACGTTACGTTTATTCATGTTATTGTAATAAAATAGCTGCAGTTTCCCCAACATAATTACGTTTTTCTTGATTAGATTTGTATTTGTAGCTAACCAGTTAGCTAGTGAGCCAGCAAGCTAACAGTAGTCAGCAGCTAAAGCACAAAATATTTCACATATCAACGTCACCTTTTGGATGGTTTCAACACCGGGGCGGACGGGGTTTGTTGTAACACTAGCTAGCTACTAAACGAGGCTGAGAGACGGGTGTCGGAATTATCTCCCCTTCACTTTTCAGTAATCTTAACTTTTCGTTTTGGTGCTTAACCCACCTTTTTTAGGGTTAATTTAGCTAACCGTAAAGACAGCTAAACGCGAAGGGGGAAGAAATTCGGCAGGGATGAGATTTTCGGCACATACACCGGTAGCGCTACGGAGATGTAGCTAGCTACCGCTATGGATGGCCGCTGTTGTGACTCATCGCTGGGTCTGTTTCCCGACGTTTAATTAAACTGCCGTTAGCGTCGTAAGCGCCAGGCACTGGAGATAAGTTCTGGCCGGGGGATGCTGTAATGAAAGTAGCTGGCTGATAGCTGACTGGGGGCTAATGGTAACTAGCTAGCTATATGTCCCGGGGCTGTTGTCAGCTGTCATCCCGACTGAGTCTCTCTGCGCCGGGGGAGTGAGGCAGACAGACCGGGGTGTGCTACTTTGGCTAAATTAGCATTAGATTAATCGTCTATCTATACAGCTAAAGTTAACGTTACTAGTGAAGTTATGCGTGGGTTAGCTCAGTCCTGTTAGCTGTGGTCGAAACAATCATACTAAAAATAACTTTATTAGCGTTTTGAACGTTGTTGTAACCTCATAATGTTACCCACAAAGCTTTAGCATCAACGTTAGCTAGCACATTGTAGTAACGTCAAGCTGGTATCGATATTGAACTTTCAAAATAGATAAGGTCTCTGTTGTATTACTGTGATAAAAAGTGGGATGTAATTAATCACAAAATAATGCTGTATGGCAAAAAAAAGCAGTATTGCGGTAACAAGTATTTTTTTTTCTGTGAAATTGTATGATTTACAATTACTCCTGAACGTATCATCCTGGTGCCAGTGTGCTGACGGAAGTTAGAGTAACTGGAGGGTGAAAGGTTATATGACGCCACTGACGGGCGACTAAAGGAAACGTGCCGTGTCTGAAAATAAAATAACAGATTTCTCTGGGTTTGACATTTGATGGAAACATTTGGGATAGTGTAAGAACACAACTCACAGAACACAAAAATATATAACATAGGTATGGTCATTTGTAGACATTTTAAAGCAGAAATGTTACATATTGTACCTTTAAGTAAACCAAAAGTAAAGTAAAACCACATTCATAAGGAGTGCCTTATTGGAAAGTGGTACGCTCAATCCTATGATAGAAAGAAACCACCCTGCCAGATCAGAAGACACAATTTGTAAGTTGAATTTACCTGTCAGCTCTATTCTGCAGGCTCCTTACTTGTTTCCTGTCAGTTTTCAACACACAGACTTTTAGAAATGGCTGTTGAAAAAAAAAAAAAAAAACACGCCAGTCACCGTTGTGTAATTTTGCAACATGCCAACAGGTCTCTCTCCCTCTCATCAGCAGACTCTGAAACAAGCAAAGCCCTGGGTAGTTGGGTTTTTGCCAAGCATGCAACATGAGTGTCATTTTTACAATGCGGCTTGACATCACAGTCCCACCGCAACACTGCAATTTGTGAGATAAAGGCGGTCCATGGTGCTCTGAAAGGGAAAAGGGCACATTAACAATAAAGACACTGCTCTGCCTGTTTAGCTCAGCTTGAAAGTTTGTTAAATTTAGTTTGAACACCCAGGGAAGGTGGCAAGTTGCTTTCCATTCCCTGTAATGATGTGGATGAACAAATTCAGCCAAAATGGAGGACAATTATGGTCAGGCTCAAGACTCCCAGCAGGTTTTTGAGAGATGCATTTTTTTCTGCTTCCTGCTGTGTCACAGGAACAAGGCTTTCTGGTTACAGTCACACAACGGTTGCTTTATTGGATTTCAACTTTTAATAGGTGCACAGAGACAGGAGATGGTAGAGTAAGGGAAGGTCAAAGAGAGATGGATAAAGTAGAGTAGATGCTAAAAAAAACAAAAAAAACAGAGGGAGTGAAAGTCCAACTCTATCATCAGACAAGAACGCTGGAAGATATTGTTATGTGTAATGTCAACACTTCCACAACATCTCCCATGGCAACTAAGGTTAAGGTCAGGGTTACATTCTGGTTATGGCAAGGCAAGTGTGCTTTAGCACCTTCCAACAACAAAGCAATTGAAAGTGCTTTACACAAGACATAAAAAGGCATTATGACTGGATATAATAAAAACAGAAGGTGATATAATAATAGACATATAAATAGGACATTAAAAGACTAAAGTTAACTAAGTTGACTAAGTTAGGATTGAATAACACAGGAAAATATAAGTTACAGCATAGCTACACTGCAGTGCAAAATATGAATAAATGAGGGATAAATGAGAGAGACAGTGGAGACAGAACATTTAAAAGTTCAAATTAAAAGAACTGAGAGTTGGATCAGACCTCACGTTTTCTGGCAGAATATTCCATACATGGGTTGGATGGTTTAGACATGTAGATGTTGAACAGAAAAGGCCCGAGAATAGAGCCTTGGGGAACTCTATGGTTTTTTTATTGACTCAGATGTTTAATAATTGATGCAAATATATAAACCAGTTTAATAAAGTGCCACCAAGTTTTCCAGTCTGTGTAGTAATATGTTAAGGCTAACCATGTTGAATGCAACACTGAGATCCAATAATACTAAGACTGTTGTATTTCAGTACATGTCATTCACAACCTTAACAAGAGGCTCAGAACTGTGGTGTACCGTATTTTCCGCACTATAAGGCGCACTTAAAAGCCTTTAATTTTCTCAAAAAACGACAGTGCGCCTTATAATCCGGAGCGCCTTGTATATGGATCAACCTCTCAAGGATCACTGTCACGTTGACAGGACACTGCGTCACTGTAACCTCGATTAAACTTCCACTCATTTGCGTTTTTATAACTTTAAAGCATTAAATCTTCAAAATATACAGCCATGCGACACACCAATTGAAAGCTTAGCCTCTAATGATTAATTTAAGCCCACATACAAAGCATAAGATGATTTATAGCAGTTACACAACTGTTATAAAGTAACAGAAAATAAAACAATTCAGCCGTAATCTGCGCAGGTGTCGAGAGTGCATCCATACCTGTTTTCGTTGTCCTTTCAGCAACAAAGTGGTATTTTGCCCAAAACTTGATTTTCATAAATCCACAAGAGTCCAAGGAAATGTAATATCCAAGCTTTATATTCCAAAACGATCTGTTCGCCTCACAATGTTGAAGTTTCTGGCCGAATCACAACGGAAAAACGCGAAACAGTTTTCCTGGTCTCCAGCATGAAAGTCAGACACACTACACACCCGACCTCCACATTCCTGCTTTCTGTATTGTGTATTGCACATGAGCTACCATACAAATCTAAGATGTATGTTCAAAGAAAACAAAACTGCAATTCTAAGCTTTATAGGCTGCAGCAGCTTCTAGTCTATTGATCATGGTGCTAAGAGTTTTTTTGGAAGACAGAGTCCAGATCAATTTTAATGACGACTTAGATTAGGTCAGAACTTCTTTTGGTCATAAAAGTACCGATTCACACCATACCAGTCAGGCACAATGCTAAATCACATTCTGTTTCTTTAACTACCCTCCAACATGCTTTTTAAGTTATTTATGAACAATATATCCAAACTGACAAACATATTGAAAGAAACAAGAATTAAAATCAATGGCCATTAGGAAGCTTTTTTCAGATCATTTCCAATCATGTCAGAGGAACTTTGTAGCTCCAAATGACACACCACTGTATCAAGAGTAGCCTACATGTCCAAATTTTCACCTTTAGCAGTTGCATTAACACGTATCGAGTATCGACATAACTTTAGAACAGATAAGCAGCCGCTACGTTCCACTGTATGTCCTTATTAGTATTCTATGTGCATGGTGTTTGTTGTCTCTCCTATCAATATGAGGTGTGGGTAACATGCGTGGCACAGATCCAATTCTGTATAGCAGCAAAGCTGGCAGAGAAATCAGAATATTGACTCTCTATAATTTACATCAGTGACTTTAGTGACAACCATGATTGCATGCTAAACACTGATAAATAAGTAAAGATGTCGGCAAACAAATACAATACAGGACCAGCCAGACTGACAGCACAGTCATGGCAGATAGTTTATGGGGATATAACTGAAACACATGCTTCGAGTTGTGTGTCTGTATATAATCTTCTATTGGCAGCTGTCAGAACAATCATCTGACCGATCTAATTTTTATCTGGTGCATTTTGCGCACTTAAAAAAAACAAGTCCTCATGAGATTTTCTGGGAGCTTTACAGAGATGCAATTTCATCTACAGTGGCATTATGAGAAACAGCAGATCCCAAATGCAAGGTTGTGGTGGTGTAATTGGAATAAGTGGACTGTACTCGCAGCAGAGGGCTTGATTGACATACCAGGGATAGCATTTTGACAAGTCAGTCAATATAGCTCCCCACCACACACTGACGTATTCCATTTATAGAGTATCCTCCCTGTCACTTAAATGCATGCCATATGACAGTGTGGATAGTTGTAGCTTTTTTTAAGTTGAAAATTAAAAAGAAAGAGGCAGTAAAAGAGGCAGTACAGTTGTAGTTTATATGTTGTGCACCCATGTGGCTTAAAGTTTTGTGCTTCAAGCATCATTAGCCGTCCTCTTTTCCTTTTTTTTATTATTAGCTGTCATTACCTAGGGGAGGGCTGGGACGGAAGTATCAGGGGGGCAGTTGCAACAAGGATTTTTTTCTCTTTTAATACGGAAGTCAGGAACATACCGTGAAGTCCACGCCAGATTCACCCAGTCATTGAGTTTGCAGCCGAATATCAGCCCCATCGGATCAGTTTTGCCAGAGTTACAATAGTCAACAGTCTTGACTAAGACTGTTCTATGCTGCAAAACAGACCATATTGTCCATATCATTCCAGCCAACTCAGAATTTTCTACGTCCATATTTTTCCTTTTCCTTTTTTTTCATAATTGCTTTCTATTCAGAGTTGAATTGCATTCTTTCTGGGCAGAGCTTCCCGGTGCTTTGCGGCCAATCACTGGGCTTCAGTGGCCAGTGTAAACCCTGGTTTGTTTTACTGGAGGACTATTGTAGGGTATTCCTCTCAGGGTTGAGAGGGTTACTGGAAAAATATATTCTGATACAATCACTATTACCTTTTTAAAAAGTATAGTCAACAACCTTATCCAAGTATCAGAATATTAAAGTAACATAACTTGATTGCTTTCCATTACTTTAGGTTTATCTCAAAGTAATAAATGAAAATAAATGACGGAAGATGACTTTACTTTAAACTTAATACATCTGTATTCTGCAAGACAACAAAACAATGTTCCTAAAAAAGTAATGGGGCAAGGAAAATTGGGGCAACTAATATTTTTCGCATAAAAAATGTGTCCTCTGCTAACTGTATTTTTAAAGAAAGACTTACTTTTCGTTAAGCCTATAGACCAACAATAAGAGAACAACACATGACCACATTGGTTTCCCTCAAGGCCAGAGTGTGAAGTGTTGTAATGTGTGCACATGTGCACGGTAGTGTTGAGTTGCATATCTTAGCGAAGGGCTTTATCTTAAAAAGTATTTAGAGATTGTAATCCTGCAAATAATCCCCATTTTTTACTCAATGTATCGGTAATCTGATTATGTCTTTTTTTTCTGTAAATCTAACGGAATACAGTTACCTTTTTTTGTATGTTTATTACATAATGCTGTTTTATGTATTCCGTTACTCCCCAAGCCTGATTCCTGTTATCGTTTGCAAAGCCTGTACATCAGAACATGCACCAGTACAACCAGTCTAGTAGATCTGACCAGAATGACCAATTTAACAATGGTCAGCTAAAGAGTGTGTACACTACCTCTTTGTTCGTACTCTACTGCAGCTGAGAAAAATCACTCATCTCAAACAAGTGAAGACCGATTTCCCTGACTAAAAGTTCCTCCTAGCTAGCGAAGTATGAGGGGTTCATACTGCGACTTCCTAGGTCTTTCCCTCCAGCATCAACATCACATGCTCGTATCCACTGGATTTTTCATAAAGGACACTGCCATTGTGCCTCCCCTATCCTCGACCCATTTAGTATGTTCATGAGTTATTTACTAACAATGTCAACCCCTTTGTAGCATACTTCCCCTCCCGAGGCACACACACACACACAGAATACCCTGATGCACATATGCCTTCTTTTTACAGCCACACAATAATCTGTATTTACTTATTGATAAAGAAAAACTTATATATTTCAGTCAGGTTTTTCTATTCACATCAGTTATAGCAGACAAATTGACATGGACATGGATTTTATCTCTGGAAACTTGGTGTCAGACGACCAGAATTTGATATTCCAGTTGCAGGATGCAACAATCCAAAATATCTTAAAACAGTCAGAATTGAATCCTGGCAGATTTATATAAACTTTAGCAATGCAACCACTACTGCTGAGTGTTTTAGGAAAGTTTGAAGGTATACTCAATGTACAAAATGTAAATAATACATCATTATAGCCTCTTTTACCAAATACATACCACAATTGCACATACATACATGAAATCCACTGTTTCAATTGAATATTAAGACACCACAAACGCACAGTTGAAATTAAACTTATATTTAAATTAACTTTATATGTATCTGAAGTCTGGCTTATTACAATACTCACATGCCACATGCAACTGGGCACTGAAAACACTCCATTAAGTCCACACAGTCGGGATCTCCTCTTCCTGACATGATAACACTGTAAAGAAATAATGGGACGAATAAAGCTTTACTGAAGCCTAATCAGTTTTATCTTAACTTTAGAATGCACTTTATCAAAGGAATATTTCATTGCCATCCATTATTTCATTTAAAATAGGGACACCCTGTCATGCATTATCACTGCCTTCTTCTAACGCTGCTCCTTAAAAGAGCTGGATGAAAAATAATGAGGTACTAGCTTTTAACTTGGATTCACACTTGGATTCACCTCACCACTGAAAAGAGTGTATGTAGGCAGCTGGTCAGGCATCATTACTTCCATACCTTCCCCTCAGTGTAAAACATCCACATGTCGGGTATGCTTGTAAGTTGGCACTCCACATGTAGCTCCAGGCAAGAGTGTTTGTTTATTTAAAGCTCTGTCAGGGTTCCCACTGGCATCCTCAAAGTGTCACTGTCTCTTTGCATCAAGCTCAAAAGGGACTGGAGGCACTCTGGGAAGTGCAGCAGAATGTTTATGTCAGTGCCTTAAAGTAATCCATGCAGCTTAGTTAGCCTGCTAGCGGAGTTCACTGCACTGAAAATCCTGCTGGCCACACAGTTAATCAATATGAACGTGTCAGTAGCAATAACTTGACCCTTTTCTGTCTTCCCTTTCATTATATCTCTATCTTCTCTATTCAATATATTCCATCCTAACCCACTCACAAAGATGTACTGTCAGATTGTATCTTCAATATTTTTATAAATTGAAACTAGCTGAAAGCTATAGCCATTAGCATCAGTATTCATGTATTCCTTTGTTTGTTTTTTTAATGGTTAGAGTTCTGATTATAATTCAGCATTTTAAAGCAACTGAGAGGAAAATTTAGATTTGAGTATTACCACTCAATATTTGATGGACAAAAAGCTACAGGCAACAGGTACCACAATTACACAGAGCTCGAAACAGCATAGGATTACGGAGTCCCGCCACTTGGTTGTCTCAGTTTCCAGAAGGGGTGCACAACGCCAGCGGCTTTTCTCCTCCGCAGCGGCCGGGCTCCCTGCCTACCGCTAAGGGTTTTGTTCTCGACCTGTGTGAATGCTGAGTAGCATTCCCCGAACCCGGGAGATGGGCAGCTCCGATGTCTCTCTAAGCACCGTTCACCAGGGCTCAAGGCAACACGGAAACAGTGTTCCTAGCGGTCCCGCCACTGTGGTAGAGCTTGGTCTCCATCCTTCATCCGAAGGCCCCTTTTTTCGGCCGACAGAAGCTCACACCGCCATCTCCCCGAACCAGGTCCATGCTCGTTTGCATATTTCAGATGCATATTTCCACATATCCATCATCCCCAAACACTGGAAATTTCTGCGCTTCTCCTTCCAGGGAGCTCAATACCAGTACAATCGGCTGCCATTCCGCTACTCTCCAGCCCCCCGCGCGTTCTCCAAATGCATGAAGACGGCCATACAGCCGTTCAGCAGGAAGGGGATCAAAGTCCTGTTTTACTTGGACGACTTAATCATGTCAGAGGGCGACTTAGATGGTGAAGCCTATACAAAATAGAACAATAGTTACGTATTGTAACTCCAGATTCTATGAGTATAGGCAGCCCTCTAAGATCTGGGCCACCTGCTTCACCAATGTTGGCTGAAGAAAAATGCTGATGTTGGGAGCAGATCTCTGGTTTCGCAGCTGTAATATGCAATAACTGCGGATGTAAGAGAGGCCCGTGCAGGGCACTAGGGCGCGAAAGAAATCTTCACAACTGCGCATGCGCGAGGGATAAACCCAATAGCAACAGCTCTTAGAGGGTTATGCCTATACTCATAGAATCTGGAGTTACAATACGTAACTATCGTCCTCCATTCTATAGAGCTCCCACACCCGCTCCTTCCACCACTGAAATGTTGGAACAGTGGGCTTCAGCCAATTTACAGTGAAACCTTTAATGGCTGCAGCAAGAAGGATTTGCAGAAGGTATATATCATTCCTTCGTTCAAAACCATCAGGGGTGACTCCCAACAAAGCAAACAACGGATCCTTGGGGCTCTCTATATTAAAAATATCGACCAATGCTGAGTAGATATCATCCCAGTATTTCTTAAGTTTCCCACAGGACCAAAAAGTGTGGACAAAGTTTGAGTCAGTTTCTTCACAATTCCTCCAGCAGCAACTTGTTGCTGAAGAACTATACCTTCCTGTTATGTGTGGTGTTCTAAATTATCTTGCTACCATTTTCCATTTGAATTCTCTCCAGCTATTGTGTGCTTCAGAACAGATTTTAACCCAGGATTCCATTTTGCTTTGATATACAAAGTGTTGTGTGCTTCCATACTCTGGAGGCAATTATAAAGACAAGAAATAATTTTCCTCACATATTCACCTTATTGAACCTTGGTGAGATAATGTTCTATTGCAGATGGTGAGCAAATTTTCTCAACCTTTTCATTCTTATTAAGGAACTGTCTGATTTGAAGGAACCTGAAGAAATCAGTGTTTGGAAGCCCAAACTTTTCTGCAATCTGGGAAAGACTTTATGTTATTTGACTGAACTAGTTGGTGGATATAAATAAGTCCATATCTAGCCTAGTGTTTGAAGCCTGCATCCAATTGTAGTGGCATAAAATTGGGAGTGCATTTCATTGTAGATAAAGAGGCTATGGAGCTTGGTAGCCTATACTTTTTCTGTATCCAGATTAGGGCAGTGTTTTTTGTCCATATATGTATCCTACCAGATTTCAATGATATGTTGGAGAAAGATATCTGTTGAAGTGTATACTCACATTGTGATATTTCCATATCTAACCACCTGGTTGAGGTATCGTTAATGATCCAAGTGACCATGGGCTTTAGTTGTGCAGCCCAAAAATATAATTTTAGGCATGTTAAAGCAAGACCCCCATCAGGTTTAGGGAGCTGCAGGGTTTTAAGTCGTATTCTGGGCCTCTTACCCTGCCATATAAAGCAGGATATCAAACAGTCCAACATACAGAATACTGGTTTTGGTATGGGAATGGGGAGCATCTGAAATGGGTACAGTAACCTTGGAAAAATATTCATACGGATAGATTCTATTCGTCCCACCAGGGACAAGGGAAGAGAAGACCAGCGGGCTAAATCCTGTCTGATTTTATTAATTATTTTGTCATAATTAGCTCTGTATAATTTATCCAGCATAGGTGTTATTACAATGCCAAGGTACCTAATACCTTTGGTTCGCCAACAAAAATCACTATTGTCTTTAATTTGTTTTGAAATACATTGGCTATATTGTTTAAAATTGAGTTGTATATTAAACTGTGCCTAACATAATGTGTAGGGCAGCCTAAAGCCTTCAGCCTTGTTTTATACATTATGTATAAATGTTAAACACACATGTGGCAAAGTGTATCCTCAAGCTTAGCTGTATCTGTGTGTAGCTAAAGTGGCTACCTTACCTATAGGCCAGCAAGCCTATCATCAATGTTTTTTTTTTTTACAATAAACAAAAAAAAAATGGATTCATGTTTAATGTATATTTTCAGATATTTAATTTTAGATAATTTAATTTAATTGGGAAAAAAGACAAAAAAAATTATCAAACAATAATTTTGTGGATTGCAAAGAGAGGGAACAAAATGCAACGTTAAAGCACTGGCTTCCCCCTTTTTAATGTGTTTCACACAATACTGCTTTTGTCTGTTATTACATCACAGTCTATAATCTTTGCCATAACCACATTGCAGAAAAGAATATTGCGTTAGTCTTGCTGCCAGACTTAATCCTGGAAGGTCTTTAGACAATTGTACATTCTAAACATGAGTCTATTTAGTCATCTCGGGGGTATCGTGACCCCTCATGGCCAATTTAAAAAAAGGTACTTCTTTTGCAAGAACGGTGGCCAAAAGGTCCATGCTAATTTCAGTTTTGAGTGAGCACATGTTGATGACACAGTGTATTTATTCCAAACCTCTCTGCCCTATTGGCCTCCTCATCAAAATGCAAATGAAGGATGGAGGATTGCGGATGTTTTACGGTAAATATTTAAATTACAAAAGCACGAAGGCATAATTTGTGCTAAATTATGATGGGAGTGTGAGTATGCTGGGTAGGCAACGCCAATTCACATAAAAGTTGCACATACCTCTTTGTAATCCACAAAATCAATATGCATTCTGCTGCCCATTCACATTGTGCTGAATTTAGAATAAAGGCAATTAAAAAGTAAGGCAATTAAGTGTTTTCCTTGTTGGTTGATGTTAGTAGAGATTTTTACTGTGACAGGGAGTAGGAAACAAGTGGAAATATGCTGACATCTTTCACTTCAAGCAGATTTAGCATTTCAATACAATTTCACTGTATTGAATTTAGACTATGGAGACGGGCTCTGACATATGATCTGTAGATAAACTACCTTGATCTTCTTTTAAACTCTCTCCCTCCAACTCTCTTGGTATCTGTCCAAAGCTAATTGGGATATTCTTCCAGGAGTCCACAAAACGAGAAAAACAATTTAACTGGGTACATTTGTGTACTTGAAATGAATATTGAACGTTTAGTAAATTGTACAAAACTACATCAATGCATCCCCAGTAACATCTTGTAGATACAATTATGGCACAGAAGACAGCTCCTCAATACATTCCTAGAGCAAAATTGCAAACTCCGCTAATTGGGCTGAATGAACTCAAAACAGCCAATTCCCAAAGGGCAACCACATTACACATCATTAATTATAGTCCCACTATACAATGATTGCGGTGTGAAAGCACTATGACAAGTTCTCAAAGACTTGTATAATGTAATAATAAAACATCCACTGGTTCCTAACCTCTTTCTGTAGGTGGATCACAGGGTGACTTTGTTAGCATGTGGGGTAAATGACATAATAAGTAAACATTTATAGGCAAATTCACATGTATATATGGTGCACAGTGAATTAAATAGGGATTCAATCATACAATGTCAGGACAATACTGTTAATCAAATAACAACTTTGCATTAAAACCCAGACCAGTACAGTATTAGTGCAGTTTAAAACCAGACCAGGACAGTATTAGTGCAGTCTAAGTTCAAGTAAATAAGTCGTCATTCACAGGACAGACAGAAATACACTGTTCTGTTCTATCTCTAAATTCCTTTACCTACCTTCCTGGCGCTCAGTGTAATTGTGACAAATGGCACCCATTTTGGAGTTAAGGAGGCTTACAAAGGACAACAAGTATTCACAGATTCTTGGAGAACCAGGTCTGTAACTTAGTGTACCTCCTTGAGAAAAAAAAAAACTTTAACTAAAGAAAACCTTTAAAACAGCTGTCGTTTCTCAAGATGCTTTGCTGAATTTAAAATGTGTTTTTTCACTTTGTGCTCCAAATGTGCTAGAAATATATCTATACGTAGACCAGAGACTTGCAGTGTCTAGACACATTCACACACAACTTCTTACCTAAAGAATTGAAGTGTGTGGGTGTGTGTGTGTGTGTGTGTGTGTGTGTGTGTGTGTGTGTGTGTGTGTGTGTGTGTGTGTGTGTGTGTGTGTGTGTGTGTGTGTGTGTGTGTGTGTGTGTGTGTGTGGAAGTGAGAGAGAGTCATGGTCTGTATACTGGCCCTCATGCTGAATCTATTCAGAGCACAAGGCAAAATGACACCGAGGTCATTGAAGATTCCTGGACCCATAAGAATTAATCGTGAGTAATAAGAGAGAAATTAAGTGTTTCAAGTCTCTTACCGTGGACATGAGCTGTCAATCGTGTGTCATTTAATGGATGAATGTAATGGTCATGACGCACGGATAGCTTCTGCCTGAGTCCGGTCATTGTTAAAGTGCTCAATCAGAACTCTCGGTGAGCGTCTGAAGAGAATGGCAGGCGCAGAAGCTGAGAAGCACAGTGGAGGATTTCTGTGCTGCATAGTTATATGAGAAAGAAAAGTCTGACAATCATCTCGGCGAATGCAATGTTTGTGTATCGACTTAGTGCGAGACACGAGCAGACAAGAGCAGCATCAGTCATTATTACCCAAACTTTCATAGCCAGACACAGAGACTCTCTCAGGTCTGTCAACCTCAATCACATCTCTCTAAATTAGTCTACTCAGACACATCCATTCAGTCCGAATCAGGTCATCAACCACCCAGGATGAGTCCTACTCTTTTTCTTTTTTTTTCCCCTCTCGTCTTGCCATATGACGAGACTGGTGACAGGTGGGTGTGCAGGTGTGTCCATTGATCCAAAATGACAGGTGGCCTCTGAGCCTGTTGCCTGGAGACAGTGGCTTGGCAGGATTGGTAGAGAGGGCCAGCTGTACCTCAGGCAGACAAGGGACAGGCCAAACCTGGTGCCCAGGAGGCGTGACTGAGGCAGTGTCAGCGCTCGCAATGTATCGTGAAATTATTTGTTTATGAGAGAAGGATTCCTGCCACGCTTCACATTTATTATGTGTGCCACAATGGGTAGACAATTGGCAGACAGGAAAAAAAAAGGAGTGAGAGAAAGGGTGGACATTAAACAAAGGTCTCCGGCTGAAATGAAATCCAGCACACTGCTGGCATAAACACTGCTGCTAAAAACATTCACTAATCCAGTAGAAAAACTGAGGTTCCTTTATCTAAATCCACATACAGAAGACCTTTACTCAGTCAAAAGCAAAACAATAAGGTCTATTAAACCCAGTTTCAGGGATGTACGCTGCATTTTTGTGCATTTTTTTTCTTATTGGATTGCTTTCATTATTTTCTCCTCAGTGTAGATATCACAGGCTACCACCACCATTTTAACCCCTTAACGCCGACTGTCGCTAAGTTGCATCAAACCCCTTCCATTCCGACTGCAGGCGAGATAGCGTGTGTATTCCCCCAATGTCGGTTTGTTTACATTCGATACATACCTAGGAACCTTTTGCATGCACTGGTTTCTTGTAAAACCGGTCGGAGTGGGAACTACATCCGGTTCACGGAAGCGAAATTAACCCTAACCCTAACCCTGACCCCTAACCCTAACCAAACTACTGTCAATGTTAGGGAGTAGGAGAGTGTTTTATTTCTTGCTGTTGTCAAGATTCATTTATTTGTCAATTACTTTGTGACATGAATAAAATCTACATATCTGACATGGGAAAATGTGTTTTATTAATTTTACCATTTTGTAAAGAATCTTACCATGAATGCCTGTTGTCGCTAATTTGCATCATACCTAAATTTATATCTATTCTATATGCTATAGAAAAATTTACAATCTCAACTTAATTTAGAATCAGCTTGGAGCCAGAAACACACATAATAATTTCTTTTATATAATTGTGAAAAAATTCAGGCGTCACAGGGTTAAAGTTTTTTCAAACTATAACTCAGTTCCTCAGTACTGTACTTGGAATGTGTCCAGTAAGGCATAATGTAGAGCGTGCCAGTTATTGCAAATTGAACCCAAATTGTCCTGTGTCACCCTGTCGGGGTTCTAATTCGCAATAATGACAGGCTATCCTGCTTATTATACAGCTTATTAAACAGCTTATTAGACGGCTACTCATACAAAGGTTACCTGCTGATAACACCTGCGTCTCGGTCGGGACGGTTACTGCTGATGAACAGTGCTCTTTTGCGGAACCTAGGTTGCCCCGGTGAGTGAGATAAACATGAAGCTACCTAATTCTCTGTTTGCAATGTTGCCATTAGCACTGTTAGCAATCCCCATTTTCTCCACCCACTCAGTATGTGGTATGAGCTCCGTATGAGCACAAATATTTTATTTATAATAGATTTTATTGATTTACAAATGGTCCTCCAGAGTCAGAACTCCGTCCATGACAACAGACAGTAGAACGCCATGATTGACCAATCAGAATTGAGTGTTCAACCAAAAGTTGTGTAATAACACTTTTTAATGGACACCCTGCAACAGTCAGAATGGAGTATTCACTCAGACCATGGTATACATACTTATATTGAACCATGCTATTGTGTGCAAAATTATGATATTGAATATCTAATCTGCTGGCATATATCTTCAAGTTTATTCTCCCAGTATATCAGCTCCAACCATTTCAGTGTTTGTGTTCCAATTTTCTTCAAGCGTTTGCAGTGTTACACATGTATACAGCTATACGGGTGTGGAGATGATCATGCTTGTACACTCTGATCCACTAATGGACCCACCTTCCATCTGGTGTGCTATGTGAATGGCCAAAGTCCAGACGTAGTTCAGGTTTGCCAGCTGTGAGCACCTTTAAGTGGCCCAAGGAGCGCCATCTGTACCTGCTAATAGGGATGGGATGGGAGGTAATGTAGTGCTAAATAATGGTGCTGGGCCACTTGGCACCACCCTTCCCCCTAACCTCCCCGTGCATCAAATTGCAATCACTTTCTCAAAGCAAGCAATAATGTGGCCTCATCATTTCACAGGTCCCGCTGTGTTTACCGTGCTGTGACACAAGTCAGGGCATATCGATGTTTTTATCAGGGTCTACACTAGTAGATTCATGCCCTCAAACCTAGCATTAGGATTTCTAATTCTGCATTGTGTTGTGTTGTGGTTTACTAAGGGTAGTCTCTCATACCTGGGTGCATGCTGGGATAGGTTTTAGCCCCCTGGTGCTCTAAACAAGGTAAGCAGTATATGAATGGTTGGATAGATGTTTTCATACAGAGTACAATACAAATCAAAACCAGGCAATTCAAATTGTGTTTCCAATCATTTCATAATTGAGCAGTGTCACTCAATGCCAGTAGTTAAGGTAATACTTAGCACAACCCATTGTTTCCCCCAAAGGATTTGGCTCAGTTGGTAGGCAAAGCCTGCAAACAGGCAATAAAAATAATTTATAGAAACTTGGATTTGATGTCCTCATGCAACCAAACACTGTTATGTTTAGTGCTGCCAGTAGTCCTACTCTTGCAGTGAAGCATACTTCAGAATATGCATCTCCAAAAGAATAAAGAGAAAATTTTAGAGAAAATGTAAATGAGCTCCCTTGAAGTAAGGTTAAATAACAACTCAATGTTAAACCAGAGTGTTTACATTTTTTAATATTTTCCTAATCCAATTTTTACCTGTACTCCAACTGTGTTTAATATTCAAAATAAACATACACAAATGCAGTATGTGTTGCTCATGTTAACATCATATCCTGGTTTCAGAGAGAGTCCTGGCTGTGGCCCACGGGAAGGTCGGGGTTGGACTTCCAGGTCTGCCCGGAATGTCCAGCCCCACCCATTTTACCAAACAACATTCCATGTCATGTTTTTAGGATTAGGAAGAAGGAAAGGGTTCTTGCTCATGGAAGGCATAGATGGTGGTCAGCATGTGATAAAGTGAAAAAAGAATAATTTTAATCGTGTTGACTCATAAGTGAAATCAGCTGCTGCTGCTGCTTTCTACAAACAGAATAGTGGCAATCCACATAAATATGTAAAGGGAAGGGGGAATTCTCTAACAAGGAGAATGTTTTTATTTACCCACAGGCGATGCAGAAAGAGGGGAGCTAGAGGGAATTTACTCGGATAACTCCCATCCTGGCTTCCGCAGTTCTGCCAGTTATGTGCAGAGTTTTTTTAATTAATTCATTAAACTAGTGCAGTGGCCGTTCGGAACAGGCCGATTGCTTGGTTGCCAGTATTTATTTATTTCTCACAACTTTATTGTGTTAATTCTTACAAACATGTGACACAAAAATCAGTTATAAAATGCTTGGCTCCCAGTATTGCTGCTTGTAGTGTTGTAGGGTGACGTGCCCATTCGAAGCGTTCTCAAGAAACACTTGTCGTCCAAATGGTTAATGTTAATGTACTGCATTTATATAGCCCTTTTCTACCTTACCAGACAAAGCACTTCACAATTTGCCTCTCATTAACCCATTCACATACACCGATGGTGGCGGAGCTGTCATGCAAGGAGCTGGCCGACCCGGTCCCACATTATTTAGATTTATTGATTCATGTACAGATCACGATTTTTATTGTTTATTTTGTGTACATGTCACGAATTTTGAACGTGTTCAGGTCACAATTTTCGAAGCTGTTCTGGGGGACGCAACAGCGGGGAAATGAGGCGCCACACGCCGGCCACAACTACAGGACGGACCACCACATGTGGGACGCGATCCCCGGGCGCATCCCCAGGCGCAGGGGCACACAACAACGGGGAAACGAAACGCCACTCGCCAGCCACAACAACGGGATGGGCCGCCACTCGCGGGACACAATCCCCGGGCGCAGCGGCAAACACAACAACGGGGAAATGAAACGCCACAACAACGGGACGGTTGTGGTTAGGAAAAGAAGAACGGGGAAAGGAACCGTCACACGTGGGACACGCCGACAACCGTGGAACGGTTGTGGTTAGGAAGAGAATAACGAGGAAAGGAACTGCAACACGCGGGAAGTGACCCCCGGTCTCCGGGGTGACAGTCCTGTGTTGTTTGACCCATCCACCACCCCGACCAACCTCCCTGCGCGGACTTTCGCCTTATCAATACTACTCGCTACCGTCATCGTTCTGTGATCACGAAATATGCTTCCCATTGAAATACATTGCTTTAAAATTCGTAATCACCACACAAAAAAAAAAACATTATCGTGTCCTGTCCACAACTAAATAGATTCAATAACATGACCATATCACAAACTGCCATGAGACCGGGCTGAGCTGGCCCACTACATGACCAACCGTACGCTTGCTGCTGCTCCTCAGTCAGAAGTGACAAAGAGAGTTGACCTTGGCGGCCGCAAGAGAGAAGGACTTTATGCCAGACAATACTGGCATCTCTCTTCTACAGAAAGTCGCTTGATTTGTCGCTAAGTTGGCAACACTGCCCCGCCCCCGCTGCTGTACAGAGACTCAAACCACAGCGTGCTGCATGTGTATCTTTTGCACATGTGGGATAGTTTCAAAGACACAATACGCACACGCAGAGAGTCCTTGTTTAAAGTAGTTATTGGTTTTGGCTTCTTTACCTTAATGCTGACTAAGAATATGATGTAGTCAAACATAGTCGTAATTACTATGGCTGCTCAATGACTTGTCACTTGAACATAAACATGCGTTGTTTTGGGGGAATTTCCTGAAACATTAAATGCATGATGCTCTGTGCTTGTGCTCAGGAATTCACGGTTTTACAACAGTTTCAACAGCAGCCTGAAGAAAACACTTCAACAAAGGTCACCACCATAGCCTACAGGAGAAAGGTCTACACTGTGCAGCAGCAGCCTGCAGTTTGTGTCATGACATAGAACATTAATTCATGAAATATTATAGTATTCAGGGCAAACAAATCCTGATCCATCACATGCATAGTGTTACTTTAAATACGAAGTTCAAAGCTCAAAAAAAAGTTTACTTGCTCTTTTTAAAGTTAAGAAACCTCATTCTCAAATTCTTATAAATCTAGCCCTTTGCAGATTGACATACACAGAGATAGATCAGAGTAATGACAAAACTGCTGAAATTGTAAGCTTAAAGTAATGGTTAAAGGGTAGAAATAGTTAGCTAAAAGTATTGCATAAGCAGCTAGAATAGTTAGCTAAAAGTACTGACTAAAGTAATGGTTAAATGGTAGAATAGCTAAAAGTATTGCATACGCAGCAAGAATAGTTATATTGACGGTTCAACAAGTATGAAAAAATTTACAATATCCACTTTTGTATAATGAATAGTATTATCATTGGAACACATTGGGAATAGGCTAGATGAAAGGGGTACGTGAGTTCATCTGACAGGGCCGTGTGGGGGTACCTCGGACGAAAAAGGTTGGGCACCACTGACAGCGAAGCATAATGTCCAGTCTCCTGTCTGAAGTCTTGTCACCCAACAAGTGTCACCTTTATGGCAGCAGAGATCGACACTGAGGGCTGGGTGGCTATAAGGTGTTCATCAGTCTGACATCATGGGGAGAAAAGCTGTGGTGGTATCTCCTGCCAGATGGCAGGTCAAAACAGTCCGCGAGAGGGGTGGGAAGAGTACTTTACAATGCCGTAGGCTCTTTGAAAAATGTCTCTCGATAGACGTCCTGGATGGAGCAAAGACATCCCGATGACCCCATCAGCTGTTACGGTTTTCATACCAGGTAAAGCTGGTCTGATCTCTAGAGTCCAGCTGCAGAGGGAGGTGTTGAGACAGAGCATAGAGAGCTTCACTGTCAGTTACTGTGGGATGATTGTGTTGAAGG
Source organism: Perca flavescens (assembly GCF_004354835.1). Classification (NCBI taxonomy): domain Eukaryota; kingdom Metazoa; phylum Chordata; class Actinopteri; order Perciformes; family Percidae; genus Perca; species Perca flavescens. The sequence goes on along the minus strand of NC_041341.1, from coordinate 30,068,616 downwards.
CTTAAATGACGTCAGTGAACAGTATTCTGGCATACATGCTCCCATTGTCCAGGTGGTATAGAATACTATAAAGGGCCAAATGATGTGGCGTCATCTGTGGATTGGTTGGAACAATATAAACAGTGGAAGGGCTCCAACAAGGTGGAGAGGCTGGCTTTGATGTGGCCCATGACTTACCATTTTAAGACCGTAAACAAAGCTATTCAGTACTCAGGGAAACTTCGTTGTGCGTAGAATGGCCGCTACATCAGAACTGTCCAGAGCACAGTATGTAAATTAAGCTCAATGCAGCATACCCCCAGAGCTACAGATTAATGTGAGGCCAGAGACTTTGTATATGTACTGAATGTGTGAACACAGCGTTACGCACCAGGGGTGATGGTGGCAGCTTTGAAGCCTGCTGGGACAAAAGCCGGCTTCAAGGTTATATTGAAGATATCTGTGACGACACTAAAAGTGTTGAGATCTATTCAGGGCATTGAAAAGTGTCTACAGAGCCTGTCAAGATGTCTGAAATTTGACACAATCATAAGATGAGAAATGCCTTCCATGGTTTGAATAAACTGCACCTGAAAGCTGCTATACAAACAAGTCTGATCCAGAATACTGAGTACTTTAGAAAACTTCTTTTCCTGGTTTACCGGCTACAAAAACGACAACTTTTGATCTGAACCTTAAGTGTTGTGGGAGACATATTTATTCAAGCCAAATGATGATATAAAAAAAAAACATCATTACATTTAGAAAGCTACTAATGTCATTGGGCATACATAGTCACTTGCACAGCATGTTGTCCATCTGTCTGTGACCCTGATGAGTTTCTTTCACAGCCCCTACACACACACACACACACACACACACACACACACACACACACACACACACACAAATTAATCTCCATTAAAGCCAGTAAAGGGTCTGCCAAGCCCTTCACACCTCTGTCAGTCCCCATACTTTGGATGACATTGAGCCCAGCAGTAGTCAAAGAGCTACAGGGGAGGTGAGGGTGACACAATGGGAGTCCACGCAGTGCTGCACTGCTACGACTACTGATACTACCACTACCGGTATGACTTCAACTACAGCTACTACTACTACAGTTATACTGCTATGTATTAGCACCATTACTACTACAACTAGTTCTTCTATGGCTACTACTATACTAACTCTCCTGCTCTGTTTGTATTCTACTACTACTGCTAATCCACGACTACTATTTCATACTTACTTACTTTTTCGTACTTCTCATGCCGCTGATCGTGATAATGATACTACTACTGAAACTTGATTACTGATACTACTAGTTCTGCTGCTAGTACTAATGCTGCTGCTAAAAATCACAATGTGCCCTGGGTTCAAATAAAATGCCGTAAATCAAATAAGATTGTCTCAAAAGCCACATGTCTAACACAGTACGAACACCTTTTCTGTTAACTAATGTTTTGGAATGATGGGGAAATGTTGGAGTGCTGAATAAGAGGTTGTTCTCTGGCTAACAGAAGTTCAGCAACTCTGACCCAAAGTCATCTGGGGGAGGAGAGGGCGCACTTTTATTGGCAGTTATGACCAACAGCAGACCTGCAGCCATCAAGGAGGGGATGGACACCCCAACATGGCATAGCAAAGGGGACCAGTGGAGCACAGCATCTTCATTAACAGCGGTACATTAACTGTAAATCCAGGCAAAGATCCTCCCCAGGCCCCCATCCAGAACATCAGGTAAGAGGCCTCCAGCTACAGCTTGTGAGGGTCAATCTGCAATAAAAGGCGACCGTTTTCATGGCCTGCGGCAGAGAGATTGGAGACCTCCCACTCATCTCCGAGCCATTAACTTCACCCTTTCATGGCAGGCAGAGGGACCAGTCACTGAGCTCCCATAATCCCTTGCATTACCTTCACCTGACCTTCATATGCCCGAGGAAAGAGCAAGGATGTATGAAAAGATGAGACTGCAGCTGTTGAAAATCATTCAGTAAGAGAGAGAGAGAGAGAGAGAGAGAGAGAGAGAGTGTGTGTGTGTGTGTGTGTGTGTGTGTGTGTGTGTGTGTGTGTGTGTGTGTGTGTGTGTGTGTGTGTGTATGTGCATGTGCGCGCGCGTGTGTGATGTCCAGTTTTCTCTCAAATTGCGTTGGTATTTCTCAATTTGAAAGATACTTCCTGGAGGTCATGGCTTAATACAGAGAGAATAAAGCCCAGTCTCTGGGAATTTGGTTCATATTGGACAATTTTGCAGCATAGCATTTTACATCCGATTTCAATAACTGCAGAAAGATGTGCGTCATTTATATATTAAGGTGGAATATAAAGATGTGGAGGTTGGGGTAGCAGATGGGACACTTTTTTATGATGATACATTTAAATTTATCAAACTTTTTTATTTAAACTTAATGAAGTGTTTTATATACTTATATCCTAATCAAAAAGTAGGTCAATTTAAAGCCATGGTGTGTAGTTTCTGTCGCCCCCATGACTAATTCTAAGTACTGACAACAACACTGTCCACATGACGCAAGCCTGTGGTGGTCACACACCACCCTCACCCTTCCTCCATGCAATTAAAACATGATGGACTTTCCAGACGAGGTAATTATCTTGTGGTTTTTATGTCCTCTTTGTCTCCGAAGCTGAACGCCGCTTTCTCAGCGGTGACGTAAAACGCATCACTCGAGCTTCTGCGCATGAAAGTCGCCAGACGGCACCATTTTGACATACTGAGAAATACAGAGAAAGTTTTGTGGAACAGATAGGCTCAATTAGCTTTGTAGCAACTCATTTGGCAATGGCTTGAATGTAACAAACGCTCATTAATATAAAATAGTTGAGCACTAAAGGTTGAAGTTAAACAGTATAAGTAAACCAGTAAGCCTAACTGAAGCCAGTTTTAAACAATCCAGATAATATGAACAACTTTAAAACCCAGACACAGATATTTTATTTGTCATAACCACAATCTTTCCCTACCTTAAAGGAGAACTTGTCGATAGAAAAAAAAAGCAAACTAGCAAACTGGAGTTGCTGCAGCTAATGCCCAGAGCTCCCAGTTAGCTAATACGGCAGTAGTGGGGGCATATTCTAAAGAGTGCCTTTTTGCCTCTTAACAGACACAAAATGCAATTAAAATGTCTGTGCAACATGAACAGGGCCCTTACGTGACAACAAGATGCGTTTTCAACTCCGACATCCTGCCAGGTCTATCGACAGTACTCACATATTTATAGCAATCAAGATTCACGAGTTTTCTTGTAAACAGACAAAAGTTCTCTTTCAGTGTTTCTTACCAAAATGCATCGCGTGTATCTTTGAGGTCAAAACATCACGTTGAAGGCCTTTCCTTCCTTGTACAACATTTGTTAAGGCAACGTTTTGCACAATTTTGAGGTGTTAACATCTATGTTGAACTATACTGTATGGGGGCCCCCTTGTAGCTCACCTGGTTGAGCGTGCGCCAAACATCAGTCCTTATCGCAGTGGCCGGGGGTTTGATTCCTGCAGCCCTTTGCTGCATGTCATCCCCCTCGCTCTCACCCCCCCTTACCTGTCTACAGCTGTCCTATCAATTAAAGGCAACAAAGCCCAAAAATAATCCTTCCAAATATATACGCTGAATGAAAACATAGTTAAAAAACATCAACTGTATTTACATGAATTTTGTGATCAGCAGTGTTTACTGAATGAAACACATATACAGTACATGGCTGTAATACATGGGTGTCAAAATTTTTGTTCATGGTCCACATGTCCCCTAATTTGATCTCAAGTGGGCCAGACCAGTAAACCACTCCCGAAAGATCAAGATGTTGGCAAACGCAGCGTTCTGAGGCCATTGTAGGAAAAAAAAATGATGTTACGGACAACACTTTGAATTTCTACGATTAAAGTTGTAATGATACGGAAAAATAACTTGGATATTCTCTGAATACCTGGTTCACTATGTGATCACTGCAGTGCCACCTGCACTGCCCCTGGAACACTGCCACTGAACGCACTTAAAATCACTAACCCAGAACAGAGCCTTGTGACTCATGTGGGGGATTGAGTTGCAATATTGCACGTTGGCCTTTGTGTGGTCCTGACACAGAGACACAGCCGCTAAGCCACAGAGCACTTTGTTTGTTTTTGAACCCCCCAAGGATAAAAAAAGGGGACGTACTGGAAAAAAGGCATAGAAATAAATAGAATGAAAGAGTAATTCAGTTGGGACTCTTAAGGGGAAATATGGATGTCCTGCAGAGTACAGTAGTTCCAATTGCACAGCTCACCTTGCTTTTACTTAGACAAATGGACATGCCTAAGTGAAAAGGTGTGTTTATGTGTGTGTGTGTGTGTGTGTGTGTGTGTGTGTGTGTGTGTGTGTGTGTGTGTGTGTGTGTGTGTGTGTGTGTGTGTGTGCGTGTGTGTGTGCATGTGTGTGTCTGTGTTTGGGGCAGATGTGAAGCCCTGGCTTGACATTTCCACCATGCTGGTTTCCAAACTTTTTTTATACATCAACCTGGTCATTTTTTGGATGAAAAACCTCAAGAACTGAAGAACTTTTCGATTTTGAATAATGTAATTGCATAACATTCCCCTCTTGAAGATTTCTTTTATGCTCTTCAACCCATGAAAGAGTCATGACCCCTTCAATAACCATAGGTCTCTGAGGACGCGTGTTCTCTGTACTGTATGTTCTCTGGATAGTTCAGCTATGCAAGAACTGACTCCAAGATCTATGCAGTCAGTTCATATAAAACCCTCTGGGTTCGACATACTTTCATCATATCATAAGGTCCTTGTTCACGCACCAGTCCCGGAGTTATCCAGCTCTCGGCTTGTTCATTTCGTGATTGAGCACTTTCTGACACTGAGGTGAGATTTGAGTTGTCTTCTATGATGACCTCGGGTTGTGTCACATTATGTTGTATTGATGCGTAAATAAAAGACATCCAATCAGGCATTCTGTTCTTCGTTACATTAACAATATCAGAGGTAACCTTTGAATACACAATCAAATGTCTTTTGTGAGACGTACAAATGGGAGGAATATCTAAAAAGGTATCACAATGTCTATTTCCTTTTGTGAACAGCACATACAATAGAAGCCATGATAAATGTCCCCACCTACGTCTGTCCTTATCTATCCTTCATTTGTACTGTGGGGGCTAAAGCAGCCTTTTTAATTTCCAGACGTAGGACATCGGAACGCTGCAAAATAATAATACAAAGCTCATGTCTCACTTCTGACTGGTTATGATATAATTTAATGTGCCTCCTGGTTGGCTACTTTAAGAGACAGCATACAATTTCCCAAACATTTCCTCTCTGTAAAATTCTATAGCAGAACTACAGTCATGGAAATAAATTGGATAGAAAGGCCATTCCCATTCAAATCAACATAGCAGAACGGTCAAAGCAGCAGCCATATTTATATGTATTTAAAGTGTACTGTGACTAACTAAGATAGAGAGAGGAGCAGTGGTCAAGTGGGCTATAGTATAAATGAAGAGAGGTAGCGCCGAAAAAAGCCGTGATTCAGGGGAATAAAACACACTTTTCTGATTCTATTCATTCTAAAATCTAAAACACAAACACACATACCTCCACAGAAAAGGTGCAGCAACGCCTGGTTATAACTGCATGCAGAGCTTCATCCTGTCTGTTTCTGTTTCAGTTAAACGTGTGTGTCGACTCTGAGGGGCAAAGCAGCTGTAACAGGAATGAGAGGGCTGCACAACCTGCGAACCATTATTGTTATTTGCTGAGGATTACCCACCCGCTTGGGGCCCAAAGGCTCTTTGTATACACCCCAATATGTTCCGAGTGATCAAAATAAAAGTGAAAATGCAAGGACAGGGCAGGGTCTCTGCAGGTACAGATGCCACCGCACACTTCTAGTGGGTAATAAGTGATAATCAAGAGAGATTACTTGTGTATGAGTATGTATATTATTTTTTAGGAAAATGCGTTACGTATTATACATTTGAGAACAGGTGGGGAAGAAAAAGGTTTTGCCAGGAGAATCTTTCCAAGTTAGTTAAAAATAAAATTCATCTATGAAAACAGGTGGGAACACTTTTTTGGCAGTTTGGCAATTTTCTTTTGATATTATTTGTTGTAATACTCATTTCGGCCACAGGAAGCTGAAGTGCCAATAAAAATACATTTCTAGCCAAAAAGACATGATACTAATGTTACATAACTTGCTAACACACAATATCTGTACCTTGTGTTTAGAGTGCATGGGAATTTAAACTTACCTGGGGGCTGTTTCACAAAAGCAGAATATATAAATCCAGGATACCTGATAAATTCGGATAGATGCGCGAGGCTTGAACTAGTCTCACAATTTACTGATGCTAAAATGCCTTGTACATACATTACACAGATGAGCAGCAGCTTTTATGGAAGTGAGTTTTATTTGTATAAACAAAAACTGACCACTGCTCTTAATGAAACATTTGCATATAGCCTTTTATACATTAAAAACTGCTCTTTACATTTGACATGCTTTGAAGAAAAATTGGACTCTAAAATCTAGAAACTATAAAGATAATTAAGTGATACATTTCATGCACACTGTAAACATGAATGTAACAGAGTATATTCATCAGTTATTTACCCCCAGCTAAAATATAAGTTCAAAAACCATCGGGGTGTCCTCTCCCTGTTGTTATATGAATGTACAGTAGCCTACATCACTAGATATCAGAATCAGGCCTTCATGGTCAAGTAGCTGCTAGGAAACCACTGCTAAGGAGAAACAACAAGCAGAAGAGATTTGTTTGGGCCAATAAACACAAGGAATGGACATTAGACCAGTGGAAATCTGTACTTTAGTCTGATGAGCTCAAATTTGAGATCTTTGGTTCCAACCACCATGTCTTTGTGCGACGCAGAAAAGGTGAACGGATGGATTCTACATGCCTGGTTCCCGCCGTGAAGCATGGAGGAGGAGGTGTGATGGTGTGGGGGTGCTTTGCTGGTGACACTGTTGGGGATTTATTCAAAATTGAAGGCATACTGAACCAGGATGGCTACCACAGCATCCTGCAGCAACATGCCATCCCATCCGGTTTGCGTTTAGTTGGACCATCATTTATTTTTCAACAGGACAATGACCCCAAACACACCTCCAGGCTGTGTAAGGGCTACTTGACCAAGAAGGAGAGTGATGGAGTGCTGCGCCAGATGACCTGGCCTCCACAGTCACCGGACCTGAATCCAATCGAGATGGTTTGGGGTGAGCTGGAGTGAAGGCAAAAGGGCCAACAAGTGCTAAGCATCTCTGGGAGACTTCTTCAAGACTGTTGGAAAACCATTTCAGGTGACTACCTCTTGAAGCTCATCAAGAGAATGCCAAGAGTGTGCAAAGCAGTAATCAGAGCAAAGCGTGGCTACTTTGGGGAATCTAAAATATTAGACATGTTTTCAGTTATTTCACACTTTTTTGTTAAGTACATAATTCCACATGTGTTCATTCATAGTTTTGATGCCTTCAGTGAGAATCTACAATGTAAATAGTCATGAAAATAAAGAAAACGCATTGCTTGAGAAGGTGTGTCCAAACGTTTGGCCTGCACTGTACATCTGAAGAGTTTAAATTAACACAGATAAAAAAGCACAGCCTAAAACTGATATTAGGCCAACAATAAATCAACATTGTTCAATATGCCTCAAACACGACATCAAATCATGAAATTTCTTCAAACAATTCAAGTATAATGGTTCCTAAGTCAAATAATATTCTTCAAACATGCCTCACTTTTATGGGACAGAAACACATCCTTTAACTTTTCCTTCTCTTAAAGAACAAAACATATTCTTTAAGAGTAGCTGAATCCCACCACCTTTGCTTATCACATGGAATGGAAAGTATATGTTGATATTTGTCAGTGTATTTGTGAGTGAATGTGTGCGTGTTTGAGAGAGAGTGAGTGAAAAGTTCTTAATATTGGTGAGTGAATGTGAATGTGAATGTGCATGTGCATGTGCGTGTGTGTGAGAGTGCAGAGTGTGTTGTATGTGTGCCTAGCTTTATTCACATACTTACTTCTGCATGTGTGTGTGTGTGTGTGTGTGTGTGTGTGTGTGTGTGTGTGTGTGTGTGTGTTTGTGAGAGAGAGAGAGAGAGAGAGAGCAGTTTGTGTTGTGTGTGTGTATGTGTGCCTAGTTTTATTCGCTCTTACCGCCACCTTGAACAGGTGTAGAGGGGAGGGTGTGCTTATTTATGGCCCAAAACTGAAGGGAGTTTTGTCCATCACAGACATCCAAATAGTGGTTCAGCTGAATATGGGGACTGGAACACAAATCTGTCCCGATTTAAAGTGTCTGATGAAATTCGACGTCGGAAATGTTTGTACTGCAGATCTTGCAAACTGCCGTTCGTTTCTTCTTTGCCTGGTCAGATGTGTAATCCTTATAGCCAAACTTCATTATTTTCTGTGCAGAGGGATCCATGACGTTAAGTTAATAGCCATAGCCAGTGTCGTTTACTGACGGTCTGCCATCGCACGCCGCGTCATCATATCAACGGGTTCCTGCACATGCAACAGCACTAAAATCGTAAAGTTAACTCCTCCTCAATATCAGAGGGGGAAAAAATATATTTATTAAACAGAAAATCAAGTCAAGGGGACTTCCGCTTCCGCCCGCATGGAGTGAGTAGCAGAAAAAGAGAGCTCCTCGAATAAATACATGATTATTGCTCAATAGACTATAGTCAATCGTGTGAAAAAGTTACCTTTTTTTTGTCAGAGTTGTTGTTACAAACCTTTCGACATGAAACCGAGCTCATGCAAAAAAGTTACACCGACAATCCGTAATACGAAGACAGAAAGCGGTGAAAGGAAAATGGACGAACAAACGCAAGATGACGATTCTGCAATTTCACTGCGTGCTCTCAGAACGGAACTGCGTACGCACCGAGAGGCTGTAATTAAGGATATTAAATCTCAAATTGAAAACCTTCATCAGGAGGTGCAAAAGAATCGAGAAGAGATGAAAGAAGACCTGCGTGCTCTCCGAGAAGAAATCTTTCCCGAGCTTGCCGCCCTGCATAAAGCACAGGCCGACTCGACAAACGAAACCACAGAGATGGGAAAAGTGCTAAATGACACGATGGAAAGGGTGACGACACTAGAGCAATCCCACGAAGTCATGTCCAAAGAACACAAGAAAATGCATGAAAAATGTATGGATTTGGAAAATCGTAGCCGGAGACAGAATTTAAGATTCGTTGGTGTCCCAGAGGGATTGGAGGCGGGAAATCCGAATCGATTCATCAAGGACCTGCTGTTGGAGATATTCGGAGGTGATGACTTGGGAGACTCCAGTATGACAGTAGATTGCGCTCACAGGACTCTCGCACCAAAACCGAAGCAGGGAGAGAAGCCCCGTTTTCATTACTTCTCTGACAAGGAAAAAATCTTGAAGCTGTCTAGAAATAAAGAACGTCTCTACTACAAAGGATCCCCTGTGCATGTCTTCCCCAACGTGAGCCCAGAAGTTGCCAAACTGCGCGCCGCGTTCAATCCAGTGAAAGCCAAGCTGCGAGCCGCCGGGATAAACTACAGTTTGTTCTACCCAGCCAAGCTAGCAATCACCTTGGACGGAATCAGGTACACGCTTGAACACCCCCGAGATGCGGAGAAATTTATTGGGAAGAAGATTCAAACCTGAAGGCCGAACTGTAAGTCTAGAATAAATGATAAGCTGATGTCTGTTATCATTTTCAGCACGCACGTAAGGCGTTTATACTTTTAAACTCATTTCTGGACTCTAAGTATATTAGTCAAGTTCATCGGGAAAGGAAATGTAACTTAATCACCTACCATGTTAAAGATAAAAAAAACAAAAGAATGTAAATAGTATGTAGAGCTTTTTGTATATTATTATTGTAGAAAGGAGCTAAGTGGAAAGTCAGGTCGTTTGCTAACTTTTTTGTTTTACAATGAGCAAAAAGGGACTTCTAAACTTGCTCTGTCCTTTTTTTTGTAACTCTCAGTTAAGGAAAGGTAAATGGAGCTATTGTTCAAATTGTTCAAATTGTTTGATGTTGTTTAGGAAAACGAATTGGCACTTTTTTATTTTTTTCTGTCTTCTTTTTTTTTATATATATATATTTTTTTATATTACTTCTAAAAATTCCGTTCTTTACAGTACTTTTTGAATGATCGATTATGGCTAGAATGAAAGTAAATGCTGTTAAGAAAAATTCAGTTCAGTTTGTCTCTCGAAAAGGTTCTTCCATCGGTGATCTCCACGGATCAAACAGGATTTATCAGAAATCGCCTCTTATTTTTTAATTACTACATTAGAAGGCTATTAAATATCATTTACACATCAAACACTAATCCCACTCAGCCCGAGGTACTTATTTCTATGGATGCCGAGAAGGCCTTCGACAGGGTTGAGTGGGATTACCTCTTCGCTACTCTGGGAAAATTTGGTTTTGGTCCCAATTTTATTTCATTTATTAAATTGTTATATGCTCACCCCCAAGCTTCTATACAAACAAACAATAATAACTCTAGTTATTTTCAATTAAGCCATTCGACAAGACAGGGTTGCCCTCTTTCACCCCTGCTATTCGCTTTAGCAATAGAACCCATAGCAAGAGTGTTATATTTCCAATCAACCCTAAGGCCCAATTCAAAACACTTTCCTCTTTCCCGTTTAAAATAGTAAACTCTTTTAAATATCTAGGAATCACCATAACTAAATGTTTTTCTACCCTTTTTAAAGAAAATATTCTAAAATTGTACGAATATACCCAACAAATTTTTAAGAAGTGGTCCAAACTCTTTATTTCTTTAGCAGGTCGCATTAATATGGTGAAAATGAGTATTTTGCACAAATATTTATTTGTTTTCCAGTGTATCCCAGCTTATATTAATAAATCATTTTTTTAGAAATTTGGATAAGATAATTACCCAATTTATTTGGAATAATAAAACCCCCAGAATCAAGAAGATGTATCTACAGAGGACTAAACCGAAGGGTGGGATGGCCCTGCCTCATTTTCAGCTGTATTACTGGGCATGTAATATAAGAGCTCTCTCATTTTAAATACAGGAGGGGTCGATAGAGTGGTGCGATATGGAAAATAAGTCATGCTCACCTTCTTCTTGGCCAGCTATAACTTATTCAGCCTGGTCTACCCCCCGTCCAGCTCGACTGAGTAATCCAGTGGTTTCCAACTCACTCAAAATTTGGAACCAGATAAGAAGGCATTTTAAATGGCTGGAATGCTCTATCTTAACTCCATTAACTGCGAATCATTCTTTTCTCCCTTCCCAAATTGATCCAATATTTCAGACCTGGTTCAAAAAAGGGATACGTTCCATTTGTTTATTAATAAATGCTTTCCAACATTTCAGCAGTTACAGCAGATATTCAATCTACCTAGCTCACATTTTTTTAAATATCTACAAGCTCGCAGCTTTGTTCAAAAGAATTTTTCATCATTCCCTAATGAACCATCAACCTCTCAGATGGACACACTGTTTTTACAGAATCCATTTATCAAAGGAGGAATATCCATCATATATAATGAATTATCACAGTTAGTAGGTGATGTTTCACTGGAGAAGGTAAGAGCAGCATGGCAGGAAGACCTTGAATTAGATATTGCAGACTGGCAATGGGAAGAAGCACAAGAACGGGTTCACTCTTCTTCTTTGTGTATTAGACACAGTTAATACAATTTAAGATCTTACATAGACTTCATTTGTCTAAATTAAAGCTATCCAAGATGTTCTCCTCTGTGGACCCATTATGCGATGGATGCAGTCAAACGCCAGCATCGCTAGGACATATGTTCTGGAAGTGTCCCAATATTCGTAATTATTGGATTTCAGTTTTTCGACAACCACTGGACCCAGACCCAATTATGGCTATTTTTGGTGTCAATAGTGACAATGTTAAGTTGTCTAAAAAACACTGTATGGTACGTGGAGCTGTCACACTCTTAGCACGTAGACTGATTTTGCTCAACTGGAAACAAAAAAAACCACCAAGCTGCTCTGCCCTGATTAGATGATGGATGTTATGCACCACCTTCCACTTGAAAAGATTAGATTTTCCTTAAAGAGTAGGACTGATCATTTTATGCAGTGTGGAAGCCCTTTATAAATTATTTCAATAAGACAGCAATAATTGAACCTTAACCCCACTACTACTACCAACTTTACTTTTTTTTTCTCTCTCTTTCTCTTATTCATATTTTTCTTTGTATATTATTACTTGTGTTAAAATGTGAATTGTTTACATATAAGAATATTTTTGCACACTGTATTTACAAAGTGAATTTTTTTTTTTATATGTGTGTGTGTGTGCATGTGTGCCAATGTAGAAAAATGTAATAAAGAGAATGTTAAAAAAGTCTCAAGTCATATGAATATCAAGTCAAAGTCAAGTCGAGTCTTTTATAAATGTTTATCAAGCAAGTCTCAAGTCCTAAAATTTGCGACTCGAGTCTAACTCGAGTCAAGTCATGTGACTCGAGTCCCCCATGTCTGGTAACAGACTTTATTTAGAACACATTTGCAACTTCATTAGCCTTTACTAATTATCTCAACAACTGCAGTAATATATCCATCAAACTTATAACAATATGAACAGCAGTTTTCGTACAGCAATACAACAGTAACGATGACTGTCGCATGAATAATTCTAAAAAAATAATGGTCACAACTTCAAATAATAACAGGCTAGCTGCACAGAATAAATCTCCATGGTAACTTAAGTGCCTCTGCTTTTGCGAAAACGAGTCAAGGCTAAATTGAGCCAGGATAACTGGTAAATCCCGGCTCAATCCTTCATCTTGGTTTTGTGAAATAGCCCTCTGGAAGAAAACATGAATTCTTTTAGTCTTATTTTAAACGTGGGCTAGTGGTGCACTTCAGCCTCTTGTGGATGAAATGAGTATTACAACAACAAACACGGAACTCTTAGGGCTTCTGTCACCTCATTTTGGCGGTAGCACATTATGTGAACATTTTTATTAAATTTTTTTTTTTAATGTGTTATACAACATTAGCTTTACGGTGTTTAGTACTTTGTGCCCAAAAACCTGCTTCATACTGTATGTATGTATGTTGTTTTTTTTTCTCACTCTTAAACCTAATACCTTTATGTAACAAGATTGCATGGCATCATTGAAGTTGCAGCAGTGCATCGTATTTCACTGAGCATCAGTAATGTCTGTGCAACTGACAGAAGCAATGACATCAAAATGAACAGAGCTACGGCACCCTCTGCAGGAGAGGAGAGAGCCATTTTCCATCCTCTTCTACCACCCACTATATAATGTCTACAGAAACACAATTTTAAAATGTAAAATAATACTACAAATCATCCAATATAACAACAGGAGGAAGTTTGGCATCAGTGGGTTGGTGCTTTGCTCGTTTCAAATTTGGATGGTTGCTGTGTATTTATAATACATGTTTTTAATTACTTATTCTGTGTGTGTGCTTACACTGTTGCTTTCTTAGTGTAACCTTCATTTAAAAAAAATTGCATTGTGTACATGCGTACGCCAGAGGATGTATGAATTAATGATGTCAAATGATGCAATGATATTAATATATATTCTTTCAGTATTGCACATGCTTGCATACGTCTCTTGGCACATAGCAATGTCTGCAGTAGTAAACAGAATCTTTATGGTGATATTGCACACTGTCACGGTGCGGGTGTCACAAACCTGCGGACCATTTACAGCAATTACTATTGTTGCCGTGACATGTAGTTGTGGCTTGAGTGGCTGTTGCAGTATGTCTACACTGATCTCACAGCCGGAGAGCCATTCATCATTGCAACGTCAGAAATGTCATGCCAACTGGAGAGCCATGAAGACAGATTGATCACATGTACAATTAGCTGTGTGTGTGTGTGTGTGTGTGTGTGTGTGTGTGTGTGTGTGTGTGTGTGTGTGTGTGTGTGTGTGTGTGTGTGTGTGTGTGTGTGTGTGTGTGTTCATTCGTTCTGGCGGTTAGCAACATAAAAACCTGCACACTGATGACTAAAGACCTGCACGGTGACAATGTTTGCTGACAGACACACAGACAAATCACTTTAATTGCTCAGAGACATATGCACCGACATCTTCGTTGTTGCAATCCGTTTGGAAAGCCAGCGATTGAAAAATCGAAGCACTTGACTTGCAAAAATAATTTTGCTGCAGATATAAAGACGTTCTCGCTGTCTGTCTGTGCCGTTGTCTGTGTCATTCAGATGCTCTCTGTTTCTCTGTGTGTCTCTCTCTTTTATCATGCCTTCATTCTCTCATTGGCGCAGCAAAAGGCAAACATGCCTGTGAACTCCAGGAGGCACATAGGATTCACTTCCAACTTGAAGCAGATCAAAACCACAGAGGGTGGCGTTGCACACCGTAATACTCATGCAATCAATCATATTTCTTTCTCTCTCGTTCTTGCTCTCTTTGTTTATTTCTCTCCTAGTGGGATGCTGCCCCATGTAGAGATGACAAATAGAGAAGAAAGGAAGAGAAAACCAACTGGGTTTTTTTGTTCTTATCAGTCCAACTTTCAACTGGTTTCAAATTGTATTCCATTAATAAGGGCTATTGTACTTAATAAATCTAGTGACTTCATATTACGCAGCACTCAGTCTCATGGCTCCTTTCAAATGGTTCAAAAAGCAGTGAGCAAACACGAAAGGAAGGAAATGAAGCAGGATGCAAGCAACTTTGCCTCGGATAAAAAGCAAACAAGTACTTACATAGACATACATGTATCTTTTTTAGAGAAAACAGGAAACCAGTGCCTGTCGTTCATCCACAAACCAAAATAGCAGTGATATTGCGAAAGGCGCAAGGACAAGATTCCTGTTTTTGAAAATATCCGACTGTGCCTTAGAACAATATAATTGCAAATGAAAAGGGGTCCTTTAAAAAGCAGTTGGATCCGTGCACATATTCAAATTAACGTATGACAAAACAGCATGACGCAGAAGCTCAAAGAGGTTTTGCAAGTGTGTCCTGGTGCTGAATGTTTCTCAATGATCCATGAAAATAAAAATTGTAGGTGCTTTATACAGTAGGCCTAGCTTTTTCCTTAGGTAGCAGTTCACTAACAAGACCACACTATTGTACGGTATGTGTTGGGATTGAAATCCATGTGTGTTTACGTGAAATATCAATATATGAACAGTGTTTGATGATAATCATTTTACCGTTTGACTGTAATGCACTGTGCAAGGTTTCTGCAGGTTTCAACAAATCAAATGTAAGACTTTTTTAAGACCTTTATGAATGACCTTTATCACAACATAAAAGTACAACGAAATGCAGAGTCACGAAAGTACTTTTAAAATGATTAAAATTGAATAAAAGCAATGTAGAGTTATAATGATCTGTATATATACAGCAAATTATATTTGGACTAGTGAAAGAAAGAACTACAACACCACAGAATAAAAAAAAAAACATTTCAATGAGCAGTAGAGGTAGCGTTGCATGGACTTAGGAACATGTAAGACCTGTTTAAAATGATTTAAGAACCAGAACACAATGCCTCAGCTAATTTAAGACTTTTTAAGACCTAAAATATTGATTTTGAAATTTAAGACTTTTTAAGACCCCCGTGGAAACCCTGACTGTGTTCACTGATGCAAGTAACTTTAGACTGTAGTGAGAAAGGATGACAGCTGTGTGCGCTACTACTGTTTTCAAGTTCATCTGTTCACCTCTGACCTCTGCCTACAGTAAGATAGCAGAGATGGACACCAGAATGGCAGGATAAACACGTTGTTCATGGCCATGTTAGAAGGAGGGTATATAAAATATGAAACCAGAATACTAGTCCATGCACAAGGCAAGTGTCTGTGGTGAGTTCACTTGTCTGTAATAAAAGCAAGACAGTTGTAGACTATCTGCTAAAGTCAGTTGAACAGGTGAAGATCAGTTTGTCGGTAGACTACCGGTTACAAATAGGCTCGGTAGTGATTGACACGGTGCTGTAGTTCCGGTGTTTTTAGCTGAGCTGGACAGAGAATATTCAGTCAAAGCTATAGTGCGTAGTTTCTGTCGCCCCCATGAGGAATTCTAAGTAATGACAACCCCAACTGTTGTTGCATCCACATGATACAAGCCTTCCGTAATCGCGCACGTGCCCCCACCCCTCCTTCACACAGTTACTTGTAGCCAAGGAGGACACGGAGGATTAAAAATACATGATGGACTCTTCAGAAGAGATAATTATCTTCACTCGAGTTTCTGCACGCGCAAATCACCAGACGCCACAATCTTCTGAACATAGTTATACTGAGAAATACAGAGAGAGTTGTGTGGAGCTGACAGTCTTACTTATTTGTATCAACTCATTTGGCAATGGCTTGAACTGACGTTCATTAATATAAAAAAAAAGTTACGCACTAAAGCTTTATAATAGATCAGTGGTGGTGTTTTGCCCTCTTTGTTTTCCGTGAGGTTAGCTGGAAGTGAATTTAGCCGCGGGGTGTTTTTATGTGGACTGACTGCGTCGGACTCCATTTAAAAATAGCCTTTGCAATGTGGTAACTTAAGAGACAATTGTTCCTTGTGTGCTCTGATTAATTTGGCATGCAGTTATCACACCAGTCATACTTTAGTTTTAATGAAAACTCAACTCCTGGCTGTTTTGGAAGAAGGAAATAACGAGAGTAACAGGTGAACTGAAGTGAGTTGTTTTTTTTTCAAAATTGAGAATACAGATATACAAACAAACAAGGCATATTAACAAATTCACTTCAAAAATACAGATTTTGCCTCGAGTCGAGCATAGAAACAACAAAACCTACGAGTATATACACTCACCTAAAGGATTATTAGGAACACCATACTAATACCGTGTTTGACCCCCTTTCACCTTCAGAACCTTAATTCTTTGTGGCATTGATTCAACAAGGTGCTGGAAGCATTCTTTAGAAATGTTGGCCCATATTGATAGGATAGCATCTTGCAGTTGATGGAGATTTGTGGGATGCACATAAAGGGCCCGAAGCTCCCTCCACCACACCCCAAAGATAATCTATTGGGTTGAGATCTGGTGACTGTGGGGGCCATTTTACTACAGTAAACTCATTTTCATGTTCAAGAAACCAATTTGAAATGATTCAAGCTTTGTGACATGGTGCATTAACCTGCTGGAAGTAGCCATCAGAGGATGGGTGGTGATAAAGGGATGGACATGGTCAGAAACAATGCTCAGGTAGGCTGTGGCATTTAAACGATGCCCAATGGGTACTAAGGGGCCTAAAGTGTGCCAAGAAAACATCCCCCACACCATTACACCACCACCACCAGCCTGCACAGTGGTAACAAGGCATGACGGATCCATGTTCTCTTTCTGTTTACGCCAAATTCTGACTCTACCATCTGAATGTCTCAACAGAAATCAGACCAGGAAACATTTTTACAGTCTTAAACTGTCTAATTTTGGTGAGCTCATGCAAATTGTAGCCTCATTTTCCTATTTTTAGTGGAGATGAGTGGGGGGTCTTCTGCTGGTGTAGCCCATCCGCCTCAAGGTTGTTCGTGTTGTAGCTTCACAAATGCTTTACTGCATCCTTCGGTTGTAATGGTTGTTATTTGAGTCAAAGTTAATCTTCTATCAGCAGGAATCAC
The DNA here is from genome assembly GCF_004354835.1 of Perca flavescens. NCBI lineage: Eukaryota > Metazoa > Chordata > Actinopteri > Perciformes > Percidae > Perca > Perca flavescens. Next base: position 30,051,011 of record NC_041341.1, on the reverse strand, counting down.
TCGGCCCATTCTCCTCTGACATCTAGCATCAACAATGCATGCATTTTCGCCCCCCAGGACTGCTGCAATTAACTTAAATGTCTCAAGTAAATACATTCATTTAATGGCTTTCTTGCCAGTTTCAATGACTTAGCTCATTGTTCCAATTTTGGAATATGAAATATGATTTTAATAAGATTTGTCTTGTCGTAGACCAGCCAAGTTCCAGTGATTATAAATGGATAACAGAGCATAAATTAATGAATCAACTCTCATGAGCACAAATTCGGTGCTCTGTCTCAACTAAAGCCATTGTTTTTTTTTTTATTCTTTAGCTTCACCTAAAACTCAACTGGGACAAGAGCTTGAGTTCCTTCAGGGGAAGAAATAACCGCACAAGTTACTAGTTAATTTACACATGTAGTTTATAAAATATTAAGTTAAACTATTCAACAATATATTGGCCTATAAGTACAGCTAAAAGTATTAGCAGATTAAACACTTAGCTGACTGAAAGAACTGTATGGATTGGTTCCAGTTTCAAAAATGTAGTACTTTTACTTTTAGTACTTTAAGTACATTTTCCTGATGATACTTACATACTTTTACTTAAGTAACATTTTCAATGCAGGACTTTTACTTGATTAAAGGATCTGAATACTTCTTCCACTACTGGTTACCATTAACAACGTTGTTTCTATTGCAGTAGCCCGCCTCTGTGGATAAGTACCACCTCTTTCCCACTAGGGAGATGATCCACGTGCCTGTCATCTCCTGCTTGTGGGCCACTGCAACTCTCTCCTCCCAGGAGCGCCTGCTTGTGCCACCAGGCCTCTGCAGTTAGTCCAAAACACTGCCCCTCTGCCTCTAGATGAATGGTCACCCTGTCACCCTAAGGACTCTGTGATCACTCATCTCGTGAATGCTCTTCTCCATTCTGACCCCAGTGATGTCACAACCCCGCCCCCCCCCCTATTTTCAGATGTAGACACACACATTCTAGCACTCACTAATGTCTCCTTTCCTGCAGCACTGAACACACACTTGAGATGAAATTTTCTATGACATCTACCTCTCCCAAAGGAGGTACTGTCTCACTTTGGACAAAAGCATCTGTAGGCTGAATGCAATGTAAGTGTAATGTATCTCCCTCTTTGCTTCCTGCCTAACTTTTGTAATTGTGCACCAAAGCACTGCATAGACACTAATACAGTATTTGTTGCATGCATGTATTTGTAGCATTTTAGGGCACTGTGGCTTAAAGGCAGCTTTATACTGAAAAGAAAGCCAAATGTGTCTGCAAAACAGAAACTTAAAGGAGAACTCCGGGCAATTACCTATTTTTGAGGGGGGAATAAACTTCAAAATGTTGCCGCAAAAGCATGAACTGTCCTCAGGAGGACATCCACCAGACCAGCGGGCGCCTGTGGATTGTTGTTGGCCGCGGCAGGCGAGGGAGGCGGGGAGGAAGTAGAAGGATGCCGGTCAGGCCTGCTAGCCCGGCTAAGGAAACTACCACACAATTCGCCACTGCAGAGACTCCTATTCACCAACGCAAGATGGATCGCACATAAAATGGATATATATGCTACAAATACACACGGAACTGCTGCGTGATGATTATTACCGAAGCTGGGCTGAAAACACTCACTCATCCCAGACGGTAGCAAGCAGCTAACAGGTTAGGTGGATTTAAACAATGTCTGAGTTGAAAACGCATCTTGTTGTCATGTAAGAGCCCTGTTCATGTTGCACAGATATTTTAATTGCATTTTGTGTCTGTTAAGAGGCACAAAGGCACTCTTTATCTTATGCCCCCATAACTGCCGTTTTAGCTGAGTGGGAGCATTAGCTGCAGCAGCTCCGGGTTGCTATCACCGATTCGGCTCGTTTTTTTGCTATCAACAGTACTCATATACATATAGCGATCAAGATTAACGTAAAAATTGCCCTGAGTTCTCCTTTAATTCAATGCATTGCATGCTATGGCTTTCTATTGTTTGTATTTTTTACACAGCTTACCAGTGGGGGTACACCGAGATTGAAAAGGCAGCGGTAACCTTAGGGGAGCCAGAAATGGCAGTGACAAAAACTCAAAGAACAACATTAAACAATGGTTTCAGTGAAAGAGTGACTGGGGCAGCTGAGGGAATGGGAGGATTTAGAAGCTGTTTGATCGATCACAAAGGCGCAGATATCTAACAAGCTCAGCAAGCATCTTAAAATGACTCACTTTGACAGACATTTTGAGAGATGGGAACATACTACATGATGATACTCTATGAACACACTTATCCACAATCCTCATACTGCTTTGGGAGTTTCTATACAATTTGTGAAAGCTATTTTGTTTAACAAGATGTGTCACCACTTTCCACAACTTTCATTGCATTATGGGACGAGACTGTCCTCACCCGAAAAGCACTCCCATAGGTTCAAGCAGAAATTATGACTGATATTGACATTTATACTGGCAGCGCCCTCTAGTGGCCTCCTGTAACTATTACAGGAGCAAAGCAGTAAGTAAGGTGACTAATTTTAACAGCGCCAAATTCCACATAAGGGCGTGGTAAATGGGTCAAACAAACACAGGACTTTCACCCAGGAGACTGGGGTTTGTGTCCCATTTGAAAATAATAGTAAACTGCAAGTTTTTTCTTAACTTTATGGAACAAACGGAACAAACGGAACAAACGAACAAACGGAACTACGTCACGTTTTGCATCACAAATGCGTAACCAAAGTTAATAATATAACAGAGGATTTCGGACAGATTCGTCCTTTAGATATGAGTTCAAAAAAAACGCTCCTGTGGATTGTATTTCCTTCCACCACTAAGGTTATAAAACACTCCTATGGGTTGTATTAGAGGATAGGAATAAACGACCTATATAGTCGTATGGTTTGGAGGACTCAACTCAAACATTTGAATTCTTACATTTTTTAGTATACTTTATGTATTAATATTATAATCCAGATGGTAACATAATGTGCCCTTACTGGATGGGTGGCCTTTTTTTTATAATAAATTATAATAAATAATTATGTTTGCCCTTAACTGTGCTTTCTTTTAAAAGTGATTATAAAATGATTGTCTGTTAACCCTTGCACTAATAATGCAAATAATAGCCTGTCCCTCTAATTGTGATTTGCCAAAACAATTAAATGCGCACTGCTGCAGGCTTCCAATTAGTTTTGTTGACAACTGACTATTTTCACAAAAGACATTTTGACATGTCACAGTAGGAAAAGCACAAGTGTAAGTAATCACATGAATGAGGGTTGAATTCCATTTCGCTGCTTCATTTTCAGGGCCCTGGTATTGTGCATGCTGACTCACTGTCACACTGTCATGGCCTACTTGAAAAGAACAAAGCCATTGTTAATGTTTATTAAAATGTGTCTTGGGCAGTTGGATCAAAAGTGGACAGCGCTATATATAAGTGTTTTTCCTATTGCCCTATGGAGAAAGCATACTAATTGTAACACGTTTACAGACTTGAATGTGAGTGTGGTTGCTTCTACATTGGCCACACAAACACAAGCTGTGGGAGGGATTGGCTGAACACAAAAACGCCATCAGGACCCACAACCCCAATTACCCCATGGCACAGCACTACAAGACTGTTGGCCACACTAACCCAGATACTTTGAAAGCCATGGCCATTGAGGCTATTCCAAAAAATCCAAGGGGTGGTGACAGACTCAAACATCTCCTCCAACGGGAGACCTTTTACATCAATACCTTCAGGCCCACTTCTTTTTCGGCCCTTAACGAGGAAGTTGACATTTCCACCTTCCTATAACTTTTTCATTATGTTATAGAGCATTTATGTGATTTTTCAGTTTCAACAGGAATGTAATGTTATGGTATACATTTTTGAACATAGTGATTTCATTTGAATGCAGTTTTCTTTTCTGTCTCTGTACACCATTATTATTCCTCTTACTATTCAATATTATTGGTGTCATTATGTCTTTGGACAAGTACCATTGAGGGGTATTCATCCAGTATTTTCACATAGTAATATGTTGCCTTTCTATCCACACTATTGTATATTATTGTCAGATTGTCCTTAATTTATTTACTTATGATTAAATATTTCTTTCTGTTCTGCCATTATATGTGTGGGAGTTAGTTACAGTATGTTTTTTTTAAACCTTTTTTAACATGATTATTCAGGCATTGTTCTACTGTTTGCCTTAAATTGTCTGATTTCCCCATTTACCCCAAATAAACTTACATTGGGTCAATATTAGTCAGCACCAAGTGCAAGGAATCAGAATCAACAGCAATGTGTTTTTCTCTCTCAAAATAATTGAAATCGATCATTTAAAAACTTGGATCATGCCTTTTGCTATGCTGCTACCGCTGCATATCTTTGAATCAGACAACCAACCAAAGGGTCAAAATGCCTTTTGTTGTGTGAAAATCAAACCACCGTGGCTCACCAGCACATTCCAACACCCATTTAGTTTGTGACACACAGTACTTCATCCAATGAGCTATTGTTTAATGGCATGCATCGCATCACTGCTCGTGATCACATTATCATCATTTAGGAGAAGAAGCAGCTGACACCCTAAATGTGCCCCATTGTTTCATCATGCAAATGCACGATACAGTCTGTTCTCACAAGATGAAGATGGATTATTAAACAAGGCAATAAACATGACAGCATGCTATGCCGCTTATTGACCCATCTTTCACTACACAGCTGTGACAATCAATGCCATATACTCCATCTAATGAATCTGCTTTGTGACCAGGTCGGTTATACAAAGCATCTTCTAAAAGAACAGAGGGTGCTAACATTTATGTTTTTAACCTTTCTTTAACCAGAGTCGTTGCAATGCTCTCTTTATCAAAAACAATTTATTGAATGAAAGTCTTAATATATTGAATGAACCTTGAATATATTGAATGGAAGTCTGAATATTTTAAATAAAAGTCTGAATATATTGAATGAAGGTCTAAATATATTGAATGAAAGTCTGAATATATTGAAGATTAAAAGGCTTGTGGACATTAGCCTGATGAAAGGGACCTGCCTGACCAAAGATGTTCCTTTCATTCGGTCTTCCACGATGAAAAAGTGAATAAACTTCTTCATTGGGAGAACGGTATTGGATTTGGTTACCATTACCAGTGTTTTGGCCCATACATAACACAAGATGGCGGCAGACAATGACGTCAGATTCCATTTCAACTTTCATTCAATATATTCAGACATTCATTCAATATATTCAGCCTTCAATATATAATCAGACTTTCATTCAATATATTCAGCCTTTCATTCAATACATTCAGCCTTTAATCCAGTATATTCAGACTTTCATTCAATATATTCAGACTTTCATTCAGTATATTCAGACTTTCATTCAATATATTCAGACTTTCATTCAGTATATTCAGACTTTCATTCAATATATTCAGAAATTCTGTCTGTCTGTCTGTGTGTTATGCGCATATCTCTTAAACCGTTAATCCAATGGATTAAGATACCTGTCAAGTTTGAAATCCATTGGATTAACGGTTTACAAACTTGACAGGTATCTTGCTATGGGCATGAGTAAGTGCGGTGCTATGTAAGTGCGGTGCCATTGTTTGGATTAGAAATGCAAAATATATAGTTAAATATGTCAGTAAAAGAATCGCGGGCGAATAAAGGCGCTACGCTTTTCCGTGTCTATTTTTCCGCTAAGAGGAAACTCAAAAAAACAGAAAACAAAAAGCCATTTGCCAACACTAAATATCAAACAATCACCAGACACTATATAATATTAAGTTGCTGTGAGCTGTAACCTACATTCACCACTTCTAACCAGAGGTAGAATATAAAGTAGGCTAATCTCGGAGATTATTCCTTCACAGCGCTGTGCAATGCGAGAAAATCTCAGAGCTGAACCGGGCAGACACAGCACTTTTCATCAGACTCACCCTGGGTTAATTAAGTCCACTGCTAACTAATAACATTCCCGTCGCCAAAATACCCCGCAAATCAAATCCCCTAATTCACCGTTAACTGTCAATTCACTAAACCTGTATGGAAATTAACTGCTCTGCTGAAATGTTAAATTTGTTAACGATCATACAACACGAGACAACACACTCTCTCTCTCTCTCTCTCTCTCTCTTACCCATTCTTCGGATACTTTTTCTAAACTCTTAACACAGACTGACACCTACAAAACACAACTGGCCAAATGGATAATTTTCTTCTCAAAAACACATTTTGTTTAATATATACTAACTCTCCATTTCAAGACAGAACACATGTTTCTCTGCACACACTGACTTTACCAAAACACAGGAAATCTGACTCAAAATGAAATTATTCTGTCAATCAAAGTACACCAGGTTTCAAAATACTGGCAATTGTTGACATTATAAAAACTGCATAGACTTATGTTTCAGGTATTTGCATGCAAAACATGCAATCCACCTTTTACACTAAATTTCTTGGTTGGGAACTGTATGTCCATATGTACAATAATGTTCACATTCAAACACATTTTAGTAAAAAGCAAATCAGTTTTTTTTCCTTACTGTTTACTAAAGGAAGTACAGTAGAAACACAGTATACAGTAATAGAACAGAAAACGTTTTACAGTAATGCTTACAGTGAACAAAATATCCATGAAACACAAGAGCATTCTGTAAAAAAAAAAGAACCAGCAAAAAGCCCAGATAAAAAAGGGGGAACAAAAAAGCACAAAATTACTGTATCTAATCCCTGCGATCTTCAGGGTTAGGCCACATGTTTTCATCAACATCACATCTGATATCATCCAAGGCGATGCGATAATTGTCCCTGGAAATGACAAAGGTCCTCATGTTTTCACCCTCCTGATTCTGCTCTGGTACCAGGCGCTGGTGGAGATCATTGAGAAAGGCAAGGAGGTGGTCGGTATTATAGGGTCCAACCTGACATTTGTGAAGGAGTAATCCTGCATTTGCCATTGCTGCACACATGGTAATGTTTGCCCCTCTCTGTCCTGGCACATCAACTGTGGCCCTCTTTCCAATTATATTTTGTCCACATCGACGCCTTTTGGACAAATTGAATCCTGCCTCATCTATATAAATGAATTCATGAGGGGCCTGGTTGGCCTCCAATTCCATAACTCTCTGAAACAAAGTTTATGTATATCATGTCATTATTGTATATCATACTGTACTGTAAGCTATTACAGTGTAGGTTATCTACTTTCAAAGTGCAAAGCTTATAGAACTGGACATTGAGTTGAATATACACTATACCTGGACATATTGTCGTCGTAGCTCCTTGACTCTCTCACTGTTCCTCTCAAAGGGAACAGTGTAGAGCTGCTTCATCCGCACTCTGTGTTTAGACAATGTCCGCGTAATGGTTGTGAGGCTGATGCTTTCGATATTGTTAAATATCTCATGGTCCTCCACAATTCGAGCTTGAATTTCACTCAGTTCTATTGCATTATTTGCAACAACCATTTCTACAATGGCAAGCTCTTGATCATTATTGAGGAGCTTTCCTCTTCCCCCAGAGGGTGGAAGACGTTGCATTCTTTAGAGGGACAAAAGAAATTCAACATATGCATTACTGTATGACCTTTTTGATATGTCAAGTGAGAATAGAAACAGTCCATGTAAAATGCAATACTTGTTGAAAGATGCGTATAATGGAGGCAACCGTTGACCACCTCAACTTGGGTTGCACTCTTTCACCAGCCTCTCTTAGTGAAAGACCGTGGTTGATTACATGGTCAATGATAGTGGCACGAATTTCATCACTACTACTGTTCTTGCAGCCCTTGGATTGCCACCACCACGCATTCTTGCACCTCTACCTTGCCCTCTCCTTGGGCCTGCTCTTCTCCCCAGCCCTGCTCCTCTCACTGCTCCTCTCACTGCACCTGCACCTCCTTCTGCATCTCTTACTGCTCCTGCACCTCTCCCTCCATCTCTCACTGGGCCTGGTCTTCTCCCAGGGCCCCTTGCTCTTCCTCTTCCTCTTCCTCAACATTACAGTGTTTGTATTTTTCTGTTTCTGTTTCCAAAAACATCACTCCTCAAAGTCCTTCTTTTATAGTAATTGAAAGAAATAACCCCTGCCACTGAGTCTAAGCCAGACTGGAATCAGCTGTGGTTGGCCCACTCTACCCAACATGAATCAGCCATGTGTTTTTTTTTGTTTTTTTTGTTTTTTCAGCTGAGATATATTGTTTTTTAACTAATATCATTGCAGAAGCAGATGTTTTTATACTGTATCTAAGGTTTGGATAATTGTTTTTGCTATTGTGGGATGTTGTGTGTTAACATTCGTAAATACTACACAAACAATCCATCATTTTGTTGGGAGGTATAGCTTGTCTGTTAAGAAAATGTAAGCATTGTGGAAATGTGTTCACTGACTGCATATTGTGTGAAAAAGACATGAAATATGTGAATTGTATGGCCAAAAAAGACTGATGCTGTGCTAATTGTGTTTAGAGTTTTGAAAATGTGACAACTGTTTGGACAAATGCTTGTTAATGACTGAAAAAAACTGTAACGCAGATATGTTCTCATAACTCATAGCTCTCATAACGGGCCGGGTGGGTAGCGCACTGCCATGAGTCCATGACGCTAATGTCTGGTTACTCCACATTGTCATTGTGACATTTTGTGATTACATTCTGAATCTGGAACGTTCTCTGTCAGCTAAATCAGTAAGTTAGTAGTAGGGTATACAGGGGAGTTGCATATGAAGTGGTTTGGGGTCCTTGGGGTCATTTTGGGGTACAATTTGGTTATAGTAAGTAGCAATACCACAGGCCAAGCAATCGGCCCATTCCAAACACAAAGCACATTTTCAACGGGCACTGCACTTTGTATATTATATATAGCTTCTTTAGGCTGGGAATTGGATGCTATGTCAGTAAAGCATCCATCGATTCAATCTACACTAACTCTGACCACCATAATAATAACTTTACCATAGCAGCGCCACTGTCCTGAGAAGCAACTGTTCTGTTAGCAGAAGAAAGCAGGCAGACAGACTTCTTTCAAAGACAAATCAGTCTTTACCAGGCTGGGTAGAAGAATGTCAGAGAAGTTGCTCGACAAAAACAGCTTTCAGGTATAGGCTTCTCATTTATTTTCTCCTCGCCCACCGTAGATCTAAATGACTTTCTTGAAACTAGCTCGTAGTGAAGCTAGGGGCCTTGATCAGTCATCATAGATACAAGTTCACAACACATACCTAGATAGATGGAGAATGGTGTGTTTTGAACCGCTGCCTACAGAGATAACACTTTACCAACCATGCAGTGAGGATTGTTACATTTGATAACATAGAAGTGTATCTGTTGCATGAGACGGATGAGTGATGGACCAAAAAACACTACCACCCCACCTAGTTTAAAGTCACTATGTGTATCTTATTTGCCATCTTCAGTTGGTAGTATCATAAAGAAACTGTACCAAACCCTAATGCATGCCACTTATGGTGGTCATTGTCCAGTTACACCTGCAATACAGTAGGGTTTTTTTTGCCACTTGGGTGCTTGACATATGATCACCTTGTATGGTGAACTTCAGCATCCAGCAGTTATAAAGCAACAGTATAATTTATTTGTAGTTGTATTTCTGGCCACCTGGTGAATGTAAGTCCAATAGTTACTCTGCTTTTAGCTCTGTTTTTGGTCTCTACCAACTCCAGATGGAAATACCTGGCTTTTTAGCTGCTAAATGCTCAGAACAGTTGAACAATGAGCTGAAACTACATCTCAGTAAAGAGAAGGGCAGCTGTAGAATCAGATGATAATTCTATTTAGGTTCATCTGCTATCCCTTTCACATATACATACATACATATACATAACAAAAGGGAAAAACAAATTGAACATAATTCAAGGAAAATAAGTTGTTCACTTACAAACATTGTTTTCTACAGTATATGGGTTTGAACTGACTGACCAACTCAACAACACGGCCTTCTCCAGACGACACTTTGGCTTTGGCTAAAAGGTATACACATTTCTGTCTTGAGAGAAAGTCAGAGAAGTCCCTCACTTGCATGCACCAACTCATTCAAAGTGCTGTCCACCGACCCACAGAGTTAGCATGACCACCTTTGTGTTATCTGCAGGTACAGTCGCCACAGCACTCTTGTTAACCACCCACTGAAACCGTAAATAGGCACCTCGTCAGACATGGAGGCACATCAACTGGTCCTTTTGTTCTTTCTCAGCTAACCAAGGAGACCTGGGAATCAAATTTGGTCTCTCTGCAAAGTTCACATTTGCATTTTGCATAGCAGGGGATGCTTCCTTCCATCATCCCCACCGCTATTCTGATGGTAGAGTGGAGGCAGAGAAGTGTGTGTGCACAACAGGGGCTGTCTGGTAAGTAGTCTTCCGAGTAAAAATATAAAACTTGTTAAACTTAAAAACATACACTAAAAATGCATTATGTCTTTGAGTTTAAAAATGGTAATCTGCAACCATAATACACGTTTTTTAAGATTACTTAGATACTTATTATTATTTAGATACTTTTAAAATCTTAATGCCACTGCAAACGATGATGATGTAATCCCAAGAGAAAGTGGTATAGATCTATAGGGATGGCAATGCCGGTCTGTTTGTCAATCCGTCAGCCGATAAGCCACTTCATTCAGATGGACATACGTATCTCAACAATTACTGGAGGGATTGTACAAGCATCCATGATAACCAGAGGATTAGTCCTAATGAATTTAGTGATCCGCTGACCTTTCCACTCCTGAGGTTGACATTTGTGGTTCAGGGTGAAATATCTTCTGACTATTGAATGGATATTTAAGGTCTCCAGTGGATGAATTTAAACAACTTTTTATGATTAATGTGACTTTTCCTCTAGCGCCATCATCAGGCCAAAAAAGTATTTTTGTTAAATACTTGATTAACACGTACCTGTAAAACTAACAACTTTCCCATTAGTCTTAACTGTAGTTGGTGTTTAGTGCTAATTAGCAAATGTTAGCATGGGAACTGTTCTGTCTTCAGGTTTGGGGAATTAATGCCCCCCTCTCAGCCCTTTAATTTTTTTTTTGTTTGACATGCACTTTGACCCAGGACAGGAAGTCAGCCATTTTAGTCTTCAGTATCCAGCCACATTTTTGCTGAATACATTCAATTAATATTGCTGGAATCCTACCTTTTGTTTACGCCTTCTAAAGCATCGTCTGTAAGTATTAGTTTAGCACAGACCATAGAACAATACCTGGGTATTATTTTAGTGATGAACATTTTATAAAGCCTAATTTCTGTATGTTAGTAAATTGTAAGCTAAACCACATGTAAGTTAGCAAATTGTTAGCTTAATTGCATGCCATGAATACTGTACACTTGAAGCATTATACAGCAGATGCATGGCAGCTATGTGGAGTTTATACTGTAGTGTTTTATTTGATTATGCATCTTGCTTCTCACTCCCATTTATATTGTATATGAGGGTGCCGCCAAATTAAGCACCAGGAGTTTGGACGCTATCCTTACTCCTGTTTTAATTTGAATGGAGTTTGGCTTATCCTGCTGAATTGTGTGCTTTATATACACTAAACTAAAATGGTGACCATGGTCAACATTATACCCTCTAAACATCAATATGTTAGCAATATAATTGTAGCATTTAGCTTAAATCATCACTGTGTCTAAGTACAGCCTCGCAGAGCTGCTCGCATGGCTATAGACAAAACTAACCCCGAAATTCCGCCAGGTGCAGATGCGCCGCGTTCTGGTTGTTCCGTCATCCGGCATGCATCATAGCACACCGGGAGTGTCGAGCTCTTCCACTATCTGTTGAACGCCCCGCAGCTCTAGTCAAAAATAGACATAGGCGTATATATTTAGCGGAGCGGAGAGATACTTCTCTCACGCTTCTGGTTGCATAACAAGAATTGTCTTGAGTGGTGGCTATTATTGGTGGCACCACCGGAACGCAGCCAGACGTGGAATTTACGGGTAACCGTGCACTGCTAGCTCGTAAAAGCCTAGTACTTACTTGTACCTAAATTGTGCATTTCAGCAACAGCCAAAGATGATGGAGTATCCTCAGTCACATTTGCCCAGTTGTTTTACCTCTTAGTTGTTGCTATGCAGTAAAAAATGTCATTAATCAGTAATATGAACATATAAATGTCAGTGTTGCTAATACACAGCCTGAAAACCTGATCAACATTTCTCAATAGTATGTTCTTATGGAGTATGGAGAAAGTAAATGCATGTATCACATCCCCATTATGGGTAAAACTCCCCCAAACAGTTTGGTTTGATAATAATAAATTATTATTACAAATATTACAAATTTCAATGCTAACCGGAAAGTCTGGAGATAAGAAAAATAGGGTGCAGGCAGTTTGCAAAAAAAGATAAAAATGTGCACTGTGCAAATTATTGAGCAACTGAGCCAAGAATCTGCCTTTCCTTTTTGTTCTTTCATACCACACTGAGCATTTCATTCCCGGTGCTCCGGAGAAATACTGAGTGAAATATTGCAGGATTCCAGTAAGGCAGGTGGCTCATTATCCACATCATCAACAAAGAGGGAGAGAGAAAAACCACCACCAAGGCTTTCGACATGAAGCAACACCTCATCCTCCTCAGAGAGTTCTTACTGTATTTAATTAGCAGCAAGGGCAGCGTAAGGAAATCTTAATGATGCCACTGTCTTTTTTGTCTTTGGCATTCTCTCCCTAATTTGAAACCCCGTGTTGTAGCAGACCCTGACTTTCTACCTCCAAAAGTAAAAAGTTGAAAAGGTGAAAAAAAGCTCAGTATTTAAAAATGTCATCATGCAAAACTGGCGAACATAGTATCTTTATTAAGTGGGCGAAAACAAATGAGGATGGATTGCTTAAGAGAGATGGGAAACTTTTGGGAATATTTGTGTTTCATTATGATTAATGAGCGTTAATCCCTATGTAAATTGGGAGGAACATTAATAAGGGGAGTAAGGGTTGTTAAAGGGAATGTGGGTTTTCATCTCTGTGATTGGAGTTAACCTACATTCAGCCTGGTGCTTGACAAGCACTGCATTGCCAGCAGAGTGTTTGATAATGAGGAAACTATAGAACAGAGGTTTGTGGTGAGAAAATAAAAACTGGTTTAATTGGTGCTCTGACATGAGGTTAATCAACTAGAACTGTTCACATCATAACATCTAAATCACTTTGAAGATTGTGTTTAGCAAAATGTAAAAAATGTACAGTAAGATTTTGTTCTAGTGATATTTGAATCACACTGCAGTATAATAAAATGAAACATAATTTCATAGATTTAAATGACTAAGCCTAGATGGCATGAAGTTATTAGGCACCACTGTGTTTTTATAAATAAGCAGAACCCCCAAATGTCTGGGTCTGCAGGGCAAACTCAAATGCCCGTCATGCAGAATCAGGACTGTGCTTATGTCTACCTCTTAGGAATAATTCAACATTTTGGGGAAATAGGCTTATTCGTTTTCTTGCTGAGTTAGATGAAAAGATTGATACCACACTCATATCTGTAAGGGAACAGAGGGAATCAGCGAGCACGTCTCTGGCAAAAGTAGGGATGTGCTGATATCATATTTCCCTGCTACAATAATTGGGGCCAAAAATATTACAGTAAGTGGAATTCAAATGGATTTAATGAAACCTTACACACTTAACAGGGAACCATATATTGCATTTTTGTCAGAAGCGTAAAAACACCATAAACAAGTGTAGGTTAGTTGTTAAAATTTTAGGACTGGGAATCATGGAAAGCAGCATCACATCTCTGTCTCTTTTTGTATGCACCCATTCTTTGAGGTGTTGATGGATAAAATAATTTCTAAAAGGTAGAATGAAATCCAGAGAACATAAAAGCAATGGCACAGGAAGTGCCACTGTCCAAAGGTAACAAAATGTTCTGAAATGACCTAGTTAACACTATATTTTGTATATTTAATCTGTATAAAACTGAAATGTAAAAATGTTAATTTGTGGTTTTAGGGGGTGATATATTGGCCAGGCATGGTGGCTTTCTGGAGTCATTTCACAAATCGATGGTCAAATTTGACTGACGCTAGTTGCACAAATCATTTTTGGCCAGAGAAACACAGCAGTACAATACAACTTTATTGTCCGTTTACACTGAAATTCATTTTGCGTTCCTGAGCAGCTCCGCTCAAAAAGAAGTAATAAGAAGAAAAAGACAGCAAGTACACATATAGCACAAAGATGAAGACATATCAACAGCCATGGCAGCGAAACATGTTATGTGATATCGTCTGGTCCAGATCTCGTAGACCCGTTTGTGCCCTTTGTTTACACGCAAACGGAGAATTCGCCTCTGAAAACGATTCTTTCTAAAAACTCCAGCCAGAGTGGGGATTACACATTACGTACACGGGTTTGTGTAAAAGAACGCTTTTATGAAAACTGACAGGTGTGCACAATGTTATTTTTGTAAACGGAGAAGGTGAAATGTCCGTTTAGGAAATTAGTTGGCCACGTGTAAACGTAGCCTTAATTGGCAGCACACTGATTTTGGTTTAGCAACAGGATAGACTTATGTAAAGCCTGTATCTAAACCAAGGGACTTTGAATCGCCAAAAGTTGGTATTCATAATTTAAAACATGCATGGAGTCAGAAGAGATGTTGATAGCAAGTCTGAGCATGCTCTTCTTGTGGATTGTTTAAAAGGAATATGCAACAGGTTGACCATTACATTTTTGCTATGGTCTGGAACTAGATTATTTTTTTGTTTTTACCCATAATTCCAGATCAACTGCTGCAACAAAGAAATAAGATAGTTATGTCAGCTACATGTTGCACAATGTTTCTGTGCGGATGTGGGTTGTAGCAAGGAAATATGGTTCATACACTGTTAAAAATTAGGTAGATCCAAAATGTTACTGTGCGTGATACCGTGCTGAAGGGTTAGTAGTATAACTTGACCCAACAGAGTTTGAACAACTGTTGAATAGATTGTACATGTAACCAATAACTAGTTCACAGATGTCTGCAGAGTAAGTTATTGATTCACTCATGGATGGTAATGTAAAGTACAAGTCGTGAGGATCAAACCTCTAAAACACAAGGTTTTGCTGCCTGTCATACACTCAATAAGTCTCCTCTTTACTGAACATAGATAGTAAAAACTTGAAGACTCAGAATTAGTTTGAAAGACGTGGGTCATAGATATACTACTTTTAACATTTGTTTTGTTCTGGCAGCAACATATTTCGCTCACTGTATTGTAAAATATTGTTTTTTTTCTATTCTTTTTTTAAATCAGTTGTGTGAAGGAAAGCTTCAACTTTTCACAGTTTCCTGTTGGCCATCCTAAACACACAGACAGGTGGGAAAGACGTTTGACATCCAGCTGGTCAGTGGATCCACCAATGATCTCTCATGTGTGACAATATAACTTCTCTGTGCAACAACACCTGCTATAGCCTGTAAGTAATACCGTTTCTTTAATCAATGTGCCTGTTTGAATCATGGTTAAAAGGACATTATTCCTCCAGCATTGTTTACCATACATCTGGAATGCAGCACATAAATAATTCTGACACATGGAACATGGAGTAAGACATGTTCCTCCACCTGTGTCAACAGTAATACTGGCATAATGTGTACAGTGCAGAGAAAGGGCAGATTGAGACGTTGCTTTTGCTTCGCTGCTAAATTTCTCATTACACAGAGAGCCAGACATCTCGAACAGCACTGATGGAGGATGAGTTGAGCTCGGGGACACTGCCGGCCAATTTCCCTCATTACCCTAAATCCTCCAGTGCTCGCAGAGAGATGATGTCCATTTTAATAACAAGTTGTGAGACAATTTTCAAAAGGCAGTAAAAGCCGCACACATAATGAATTACAGTGTTGGGGAGCAGTGTAGACTGACCTTCTGAAGGCTTATGAGTACTGCTCATACAGAGAACAACTAGGGAGAAATAAAAGCATGATTAGTTTAACAATACAGAATATAAAATGAAGTTTAAAATAAAAAAAAAATAGGAATTCAGGTGCATACATAAAATGTACCCTGCAGAGATCTGAGGAGTAATTAACCATAGTCCTCATAAATCCACCGGAGTTTAGAATGCCAAAACAAAGAAAGCGGAAGGTAACGGACATCCGGCACCTAAAGAATCCTGGAAATGAAACGTAGTCGATATAGACAGTGTGGGACTCGCACTGGTCTGGTCTTGGTCTTAACTCGGTCTCAACCCTTCAAAGTCTTGGTCTTGTCTTGGTCTTGATACATTCTGGTCTTGGTGATGACTTGGTCTCGGTTTACGTGCTCTTTACTACAACACCTTTTCACGCAAAACAAAGTCACCTACGTGAGGTAAAGTTGAATCTGAATAGAATATATGATACAGAATACATCTTTATTGTCCACCAGTGTGGAAATTTGTCTTCAGCTCACCAAACACAAGAAACAACAATATAAAGTATAAAAAGCATTCATCATCATCAGGTTACAGCTAAAGATGTAATCCCTCCATTCATTGCTGCATATGATTAGGTGATGGAAAGATGCAGACCACAGTGGTCTGCTGACATCTCTTAACAATCCCTAGCTGTTCAGCATACGAAAAGTTTGTTTAACGTAAAACCAATTCCATTATGGATTATGGTGACATCATTTATAGACATGACTCAGTTTGTCACTCTGCCCTCAGAGTCATCATGGAAGATCCCTATGACACTCACCACTGTAATCTGTATAACAAAGTTGGTTAGACCTGCTTGGCACAAAGGCGCGAAAAACATTTGTGTCTTTTCATCCATAAAACTCTCATTGGACTGTTACCACCATATACAGTACAGGCCAAAAGTTTGGACACACCTTCTCATTCAATGCGTTTCCTTTTTATTTTCATGACTATTTACATTGTAGATTCTCACTGAAGGCATCAAAACTATGAATGAACACATATGGAATTATGTACTTAACAAAAAAGTGTGAAATAACTGAAAACATGTCTTATATTTTAGATTCTTCAAAGTAGCCACCCTTTGCTTTTTTTATTAATAAGGGAAAAAATTCCACTAATTAACCCTGACAAAGCACACCTGTGAAGTGAAAACCATTTCAGGTGACTACCTCATGAAGCTCATTGAGAGAACACCAAGGGTTTGCAGAGTTATCAAAAAAAAGCAAAGGGTGGCTACTTTGAACTAAATCTCCTTTTAGTTTCTATGCACCAAAAGCATGGAACCACCTTCAATGTTCACTTAAGATGGACACTCTCCCTACCCACTTTAAGATTGTAATTTCAGATCACTTCACTTCTATGTGTGATTGTTTTCATTGAGTATTATTTACTTGTTTTGTGCATTATGTTTTATGTGTCTTGTATCTCGGCATCATTGAAAATGAGGGAAACCTCAATGATTTCCGAGATTCTTAAATAAAGGTTATGAATGAAGTCACTAAAAGAGTAAGAAGAGAGTGAAATCAGAGAGGACTGATACAGAAAGACTTATGTTCAGTTTAAGCACCATTTTAAAATGTTACACCCTAGTGGCTAATAAATACAAATACAGGCTGATTCTCTTTTCGCTGCATTACTGATTAAAATAACATCATATTTTCAGTCCCAGAGGAGTGAGTTCATGCAGTGAGAGCTGCCATTTACTGTGAACCCCAGTTATTTCAGCTTTAACGAAGAGGCACTACCCCAACTGCTTTAGCTAGTAATAACCCATCTTTTATTGTTTGTGGATTTTCATGCCGCACAGTATTGAAATACAAAATAAATCTATGAACAACAACCATATTCAGCTAAGTTTTTGTGCCGGCTTGAAAAGATTAATCAATCCAGCTCCAATAAAATCCAAATATAGGAACGGTTTCTTTGCATGAGTGAAATATTCCTGCGCCACTGAAGACACACAGTAAGCAGTGTGCTTTCATCTGACTGAAGGAAACACATTATAAATCAGCTGACTGCTCTCTTCGCCCACTTCTGTCACAGAAATAACAGCTATATTTAATACTGCTGCGTAATAACATTTGTTTTCCTGACATCCCAGTCATTACAGCGAGCCGGGGACCACTCTTTGCCGGCCCAGTAACGACCGGGATGCATCACGAAATGACATTACAGTCCTATTGATGCCAGCCATTACCCGCTAATCCAGGCTTTGCTTGTGTGCACTTGCTGTGGCCTCTGAAGAGCAGAGGGAAGGCAATAAAGACCACTCGCAAAGATTTATGCTCACAAATTCAATAATTTTATATTCAGCCATTTTAAGTGCTCAAGGCTAAAACTTAATTTTTTTCTCTAAAGATACTGTAAACAAATTTCCCTTGTGCCTTCAAGTTAGTCTAGGAGCTTGCTTTGACAGTAAGTGCTGCAATTACTGATTATGCTTGTCTGGTGTGAAGTATAAAGGCTGGCATTTCTGAAATGTGTGTCCTCTTATCTGAATAAAAAAAAAAAAGGAATTGAGGTTGTGTAGACCAAACTTCTAAAGCCTGAGGTGTGTTTTCTACAAGATTTAGATATTGTGCATGCTAAAATTCGTCAGAAATGCCAAACATTTCTGTGAATAGAATAGCTAGTCTCAAATTGAAATATAAAATGGGATAATATTGATGCTGCAACTAACAATTATTTTCATTTTCTAATAATCCATACATATTTTCTTGATGAATTGATCAATTGTTTGGTCTATAAAACCCAAGTTCAAATCTTTTATTTTTTTTTTGTCCAACCAAATCATTTCAGTTTGCTATGATGTAAGACAAAGAACCATCAGAATATCTGAAATTTCTTCTTGAAAATACTAAACGATTAATCGATTCTCAAAATAGTTGCCTATTAACTTTTTGTTGATCTACTAACTGAGTTGTGGACAACTTGTTTCAGCTTTCGACAAAAAACATATCCATTATACCTAATATGAAACTTTTTAAATGATTGTAGGTACGTTTCATAAAAAAATACCAGAACCACTTATACTTGTGGTAGTGAAGAGCAACCCAAAGGTAATGATTTTTTAAAATGTTAGCCTTTCCCTCCAGCTGATCTACTATATATATTTGTATGTATCAAAATTGTATTTAAAGGTCTATAAAATATGTAATCATGTCCACCAGCAATATTTGTATGTACCAACTGTAAATCCGCGTTTTTATCTATCATACATGTTTATACTTCTTGCCCCCTTCCTCATATCTCCGTCCCTGTAATATTTATTCAGAGATGAGTATACATTTATAGAGCCTAACAGTTGCATTTCATAGTTGCATATATCATTAATTCATTGTTCCATAAATTTGTATTGTTTATTTCATTTCAGTCATGTGTTCTCATTATCTCTGTCTTTTTCCCTGCTGAATGCTATTAGTGTGGCTGCTGCAGTCATTTAATTCCCCACAGGGATCCAATTAAGTTTCTTCTTATCTGTTGTTTCACACCTCATCTCATTTGTTAAACCCATGTGTCACCTATAGCAGCGACACGCTGAGATATACAACAGTACTGTTGGGCTGGGCTGCTATATACCGGATTCTGGAAGATTTATATGGTCTGAAATAAACTGGATTTATCGATTTGAATGATAGTTTTAATTGTGGCTGTGAACAGGTCAACCACCTACAAGTGTGAGTCACACCAAGGGCAAAGAATGTAATACATGCCATCTTGCCCCACCCCCATCCCCCCAAGAAAAAAAAACTATTGTTTCAACAGCACAAAGGGCTTTGACTCAGGGTCAGGGTTTGTGATTAATCACCATGGCAACACTATTAATGGTTGCATTACTGCCTCGGTCAACTGGGAGGCATCATAACGCGAAGCTACGAGAGGATGGAAGGGTTTGGGGGATTGAGATTATAGAAAATGAACTCTCCAGACAGTGGTCTGCAATGCATTATGGGAGTCCCGGTCACCACGCACTGCGAGACAAAGCATTAATCAAACAGATGCCAGAGACCAAGAGAGCTCTCTCTATTGCCACATACTCCCACCTTCCCCGCCAGTGATTGATTGGTATTCATTATCCATCGATTTGGGCTTTTTCTCTGTAATCTCTCGTCTCCAGTCATATCATGGCCTCAAAGGAGATCGTTATTGCGAGCCAGGGACACGAATCATGACAGTGTAACAGCTTGGGCTAAGGAGAGGGCTGAGTGTGGCAACGTTAGCTCAAAAAGCTCATTGAACCTCTCATTAATCATTTACATGTACATTTCTATGTACATTAACCTTGTGTAATAATACTGTACAGCTAAATGTAAATGGGCTGTATTTATATAGCGCTTTTCTAGTCTTAATGACTACTCAAAGTGCTTTTTTTAAATAGTACAGGAACCATTCACTATTCACACACTGGTAGCCGAGGCTGCCATACAAGGTGCCACCTGCTCATCAGATAAACATTTACACTCCAATTGGGAGCAATTCGCAGTTCAGTGTCTTGCCCAAGGACACTTTGACATGGGACTGCTGGGCCAGGGATTTGAACCAACAACCTTCAGGTGGGAGGCGACCACTCTACCACCTGTTCCAAACCGGGGTGTGCCGACCACCATCTAACTGTAGCTAACACATTGACTATAGATAAGTAACTCAAACAACCCCAATTCAAAAAACTCTATGGCAAACTGATGCTTGAATTAGCTAACTGTGAAAAATATAGAGGAGTAATAGTTGGGTCATCTATAGCAGTTCCGTGACCGTGGAGAGGAAAGGTTTGTTTCTCACTGCATTTGTCATCTATGAAGGTTAAAGAAAGTAATTAGCCGGGGTGCCCCTCTCAAAAATGTGGGGACATTTTTTGGGAGCCCTATATCCAAAATGGCTGCCGTCAGCCTAGCTGGAAATTAACTTTTTAATGGTTTTGCCCACAGTACTGCATAATACATGGTTTCTGAGTCTATTTGGGTCAAGAAATTCATAAATGATAAAGATTTATTGATTTGACTTATTTTTGACCTTCAAATTCAAGATGGCCGCCGATTTTTGGCTCTTTAAATGTCATTTTTTCAAAATCGTCAAAGAGCCTTAATATTAGGCTCAAATGAAAGCTCTGCTCATACTGGCCCTCATTTATGAAACGTGCGTACGACCTAAAACAGGCGTACGCCGATTCTTACGCAAAACTCGGCATTTATCAATTTGGACGTGAGCATAGGCTGCGATCAAATCTCACGTCTGGTCTGAACTTGTGTACGCAAGTTTCTGCGTCAGCGTGGCCTTGCAGTGCAGCATATAATCAGTTTAACAGGAGAAGGAGAAGTCATCAGTTGATCACTTATCAGCAAAGGCAGATCTGGCTCTTTTAGAAGACTTCTATGAGCCGATACAATAGTGCACACGTACTCACACGTGCCACGGTGGAGCGCTCCATCGGATTGTTTAAGGGCAGATGGCTCTCAGATGGGGGGCGGCGGAGGACACGAGCTCTCCCTCAGCTGTTGTCTCGTTCTGACTAATGAAAAAAAACACGAGTAAAATAACACTGCATAAACTCCGCTACCGTGTGTTTATTTAAATATAGGTACACCATGTAGGCCTAAGAGATTGCAATATAAGCCTGTTACTATTACTATTAGGACTATAGAAAATGCGTCAAGGATGTATAAATTAAATAGGCTAAACTTCAGCTGGAGTCCGATTTACTACGGCAACACTGTTGACCGCATCAGTGATCTCTTTCCATTCCGCATTCTTTCTACAGCCTTTAATAACAGTTTTTAGGCTGCCAAAAAGTACACACGTTTGTGCAAATGAACCAGAGATATCAGGGTTTCAATCTCCACCTCTGAAAAGTGCCGCTTCTCAGCCGGATTACGTCTCACCATGTCGTAAATTGTAGGGGCGAGGCCTCAAAACCGAGAATATGTTGGGGCGTGATATTTAAATTACGATCATTTCCAGCCGCTGCATTTATCAATGTACGACCATTCTTACGCTCTGATTGGTGTGATATGAACGTTTCATAAATCACACGTGAAGCCGGTCGTAAGATGATTTCTGCGCTCATATCTGCGCTGGTTTCTACGTTAGGTTGATAAATGAGGGCCACTGAGTGCAGTTATGGACAGCAAACATTAAAACATACACATATGTCATCAGATGTCTGGGTTGGAACTATTGAAAGAGAGGAGATTATTAGGGCCCGAGCGCCAACAGCGGCGAAGGCCCTATTGAAACTGAAGGAAGTATTATTATTTTCTGCAAATTTATCGCCTTTTTGAGGGGCTTAACATATTCAAAAACTCACCAAAATTGGCGGTCTCATTAAGTCTGGTGAAATTGTACGTATTTTAAGGGTTTCAGGGAATAGGTGCGCAAAAATGGCTCACTAGCGCCCCCTACAAAGTTAAACAAAATGGAGCCCCTGCAGTGTGTTTAACGTAGACTCACGAAACTTGGTGCACATATGTAACATGTCAGGATGTACAAAAAGTTTCATTGGAGCCATACACTAAACCCAACAGGAACTCCGCCATTTTGATTTCAAAGTTTGAAATTAGTGCAATTTTGGCCATTTCCACATGTCGTACTTTAACAAACTCATCCGAGAGATTTCATCCACTCAACTTCAAATTCGGTCTGTGCCATCTTAAGACCTTAAATGGTTGATAGAATGATTATATAGGGTATTTCACACTGTTCCTTAAGGTCTCCTAATGGGGTATGTAACATTGGTTGGGCTGAAAATGGCCTGGTTGATATTTTATTGGCCCTTATGCATGCCTGTGTTTTGGCTCTATTTGTAACAAGAGCTTTTCTTCCAAATATGGTATGCTCATGAATATTTAGATAATCTCCCCACTGATTGGTTGAGCGAATCGCCATACACACACATTAGAAATGAGACCGCAGGTCTCATATTCCAGGCACTGCAATGTTTCATTACCAAATTCACTTCTGAGACTTTTTTATGCCAGAAATCAACTAGATATTAAGCTCAAATATGGGCCGTTTCACAAAAATTGATAGCTAATTGCAAATTTGGTAAGAATTGTCGGACTTTAGGAGCTCCACACAGTCTGACGAGAAAGCGGCAGCCTGCTGGGCTCCATACCCAGGGCAACGTCAGCCTTTGTGGATTCCTCAAAGTAGCCACCCTTTGCTTTTTTGATAGCGCTGCAAACCCTTGGTGTTCTCTCAATGAGCTTCATGAAGTAGTCACCTGAAATGGTTTTCACTTCACAGGTGTGCCTTGTCAGGGGTTAATTAGTGGACTTGTTCCCTTATTAATGGGGTTGGGACCATCAGTTGTGTTGTGCAGAAGTCAGGTTGATACACAGCCGACAGCCCTATTGGACAACTGTTAGAATTCATATTATGGCAATGAACCAATCAGCTAAGTAAAGAAAAACGAGTGGCCATCATTACTTTAACAAATGACGGTCAATCAATCCGGAAAATTGCGAAAAATGTGTCCCCAAGTGCAGTCGCAAAAACCATCAAGCGCTACAACGAAACTGGCTCACGAGGACCGCTCCAGGAAAGGAAGACCAAGAGTCACCTCTGCTGCTGAGGATAAGTTCATCCGAGTCATCAGCCTCAGAAATCGCAAGTTAACAGCAGCTCAGATTAGAGTTCTAGCAGCAGACACATCTATAGGACAACTGTTGAGAGGAGACATGAATCAGGCCTTCATGGTCAAGTAGCTGCTAGGAAACCACTGCTAAGGAGAGGCAACAAGCAGAAGAGATTTGTTTTGGCCAAGAAACACAAGGAATGGACATTAGACCAGTGGAAATCTGTGCTTTGGTCTGATGAGTCCAAATTTGAGATCTTTGGTTCCAACCGCCATGTCTTTGTGCAACGCACTTGAATGAGAAGGTGTGTCCAAACTTTTGGCCTGTACTATAGCTAGCTAGCTAGCTGCTCCTCATAACAAGACCCCTGACGTTCACAAAAATGCCTTAAATTGAAATCGGACACAACTGTTAGCTTTATAAGACCTTGGGGAACCTGTAATATAAGTGCCGTGACGAAATTCAAACTGTAAATATACTATAGTTATGCAGAAAGTGTAGCTAGCTAGCCGTGACCTGTTCCCATTGTATTGAATGGGACATATAGCTAGCTAGCTGCTCCTCCTTACAAGACCCCTCACGTTCATAACTGTAATAGTCGGTAGTGTAGTAATCCACAAAGGCTGACGTTGCCCTGGGTATGGAGCCCAGCATTCTGCCACTTTCTCGTCAGACTGTGTGGAGCTCCTAAAGTCCGACTCGTCTTACCAAATTTGCAAATGACCATACATTTTTGTGAAACGGCCCATATTTGAGCTTAATATAGTTGTTTTTCTCGCATAAAAAAGTCTCAGAAATTAATTTGGTAACGAAACATTGCAGTGCCTGGAATATGAGACCTGCTGTCTCGTCTCTAATGTGTGTGTATGGGGGTTTCGCTCAACCAATCAGCGGGGAGATTATCTAAATATTCATGAGCATACCATATTTGGAAGAAAAGCTCTTGTTATAAATAGAGCCAAAACACAGGCATGCATAAGGGCCAATAAAATATCAACCAGGCCATTTTCAGCCCAACCAATGTTACATACCCCATTAAGAGACCTTAAGGAACAGTGTGAAATACCCTATATAATCATTATATCAACCCTTTAAGGTCTTAAGATGGCACAGACCGAATTTGAAGTTGATCGGATGAAATCTCTAGGAGGAGTTTGTTAAAGTACGACATGTGGAAATGGCCAAAATTGCACTAATTTCAAACTTTGAAATCAAAATGGTGGACTTCCTGTTGGGTTTAGGGTATGGCTCCAATGAAGCTTTTTGTACATCCTGACATGTTACATATGTGTACCAAGTTTCGTGAGTCTACGTTAAACACACTGCAGGGGCTCCATTTTGTTTAACTTTGTAGGGGGCGCTAGTGAGCCATTTTTGCACGCCTATTCCCTGAAACCCTTAAAATACGTACATTTTCACCAGACTTAATGAGTCCGCCAATTTTGGTGAGTTTTTGAATATGTTAAGCCCCTCAAAAAGTCAATAAATTTGCAGAAAATAATAATAATTCCTTCAGTTTCAATAGGGCCTTCACCGCTGTTGGCGCTCGGGCCCTAATAATCTCCTCTCTTTCATTGGTTCCAACCCAGACATCTGATGACATATGTGTATGTTTTAATTTTGCTGTCCATAACTGCACTCAGTATGGGCAGAGCTTTCATTTGAGCCTAATATTAAGGCTCTTTGACGATTTTGAAAAAATGACATTTAAATAGCCAAAAATCGGCGGCCATCTTGAATTTGAAGGTCAAAAATAGGTCAAATCAATAAATCTTTATCATTTATGAATTTCTTGACCCAAATAGACTCAGAAACCATGTATTATGCAGTACTGTGGGCAAAACCATTAAAAAGTTAATTTCCAGCTAGGCTGACGGCAGCCATTTTGAATATAGGGCTCCCAAAAAATGTCCCCACATTTTTGAGAGGGGCACCCCGGCTAATTTCTTTTTTTAACCTTCATAGATGACAAATCCAGTGAGAAACAAACCTTTCCTCTCCACGGTCACGGAACTGCTACAGATGAGCTTCATGAAGTAGTCACCTGAAATGGTTTTCACTTCACAGATGTGCCTTGTCAGGGGTTAATTAGTGGACTTGTTCCCTTATTAATGGGGTTGGGACCATCAGTTGTGTTGTGCAGAAGTCAGGTTGATACACAGCCGACAGCCCTATTGGACAACTGTTAGAATTCATATTATGGCAATGAACCAATCAGCTAAGTAAAGAGAAACGAGTGGCCATCATTACTTTAACAAATGACGGTCAGTCAATCCGGAAAATTGCGAAAAATGTGTCCCCAAGTGCAGTCGCAAAAACCATCAAGCGCTACAACGAAACTGGCTCACGAGGACCGCCCCAGGAAAGGAAGACCAAGAGTCACCTCTGCTGCTGAGGATAAGTTCATCCGAGTCATCAGCCTCAGAAATCGCAAGTTAACAGCAGCTCAGATTAGAGTTCTAGCAGCAGACACATCTATAGGACAACTGTTGAGAGGAGACATGAATCAGGCCTTCATGGTCAAGTAGCTGCTAGGAAACCACTGCTAAGGAGAGGCAACAAGCAGAAAAGATTTGTTTTGGCCAAGAAACACAAGGAATGGACATTAGACCCAACTATAATTTACTCCGTTTAGACATTATACTACCTGATGATAATATGCATTGATACATGATACATTGATATTGTACGTGTCACTGCAAACGACACTGCAAACTTTTTCAAACTTTTTCCTGAAAAGCATTCATGCCCTTCCACCTCACCTGCCTCCCCATCCCCAATGCATATTGATACCAATATTGGGGAAACTTGTAACAAACGGAGCCAAGTTTAACATTTTCTTAATTGAGTAGTTTCTGTTGTGGAATGAGAAACGCTAGCGTGTATATGCGCAAACTGGAGTTTTTAGACACAGAAAGACATTGACAGTGAACTTGAGAGGAAGATGTTTTGCCAAATTTAGTTTTTCACTTGTTCTTTTCTTCAAAATCAAAAATATATCCATATTTCACATGATGTTTTTCTGTCTGAACACATTGTGCTAACCTGAATCTTGATAGCCTTTCCAGCATAGTATACACTATAGATACGCTGCATACAAATACATACGCAGAAAGACCCTGTTTTCGTCTTGAGTTGCTTCCACATCACAATGCAGTCATTTACGCTCATTTAGACTACAGCTGGGCTTGGAGGTCTCAAATCTCTAATGACGTGTAATGAAATTATCCATCAAATAGACAGAAGATGAATCTAATTTTAGGTGGAACGTCACCCAAATGGTGAAAAGGAGATTGTGTGTGACTAAAGCCGGTTAATGTAGGCAGAGGAGTTTCTTCTGCACTTCTGTGTAATCATGGTGACCGGGCACTTAGGGGAAATTTCAATATGAGTTCCACATCTGTCACTGTTTTGGTTGCAGTTACCGAAATACACTAGTAAAACTGATTTTCTCTGTATTTACTTTATCATGATCAACATAAACTGTAAAATAAGCATAGCACATACTAGTGGTCAATGAGGAGAAATTATCTTGGTTTTTAACTTTATATTTATTCCAAGCAGAGGTAGTAATTTCCTTTCTGTGGCTGCCTCTTGTGAATTAATTCAAAGAAAATAGCTCCACAGGTCACAGAGAAAATAGGAGGTATTCAGAATAAAATCATGCTTTTTGCTGCAAATCACGTTTTTACAAATCATCTAAAAAGGAGCCATGGACTTCTGGGTAGTTTATCGACAAAAAAGCCTTTTTTTAAAGGCAGCATTTCAATCAAAGTATCTTAGTTTTTCTCATGTTTTCAGTTAATGAAAAATGGGATCTGGAATGTTTCTCACTTCATATTGTAACAGTCTTTTATCTTTAACAATGTAGCCCAAGCATCGGTTTTCACACAATAAACATTTAGGAAATTTGTACTCTCGCATGGCCAGTCACCACACATACATTGCAGGATAGGAGAGAAAAATGCCCATGGTTGTTATTTCTTTAAACCAATCACAATCGCCTTGGGTGGTTCTGTAAAATGCAGCCCGGTCTCACGCCAGGTCGTGTAATAGTCACGTTATTGTAATCTATTAAGTCGTGGACAGGTTACGTAAATCCCGTTTTTTTCGTGTGGCCATTACGAAATTGAAAGCAATGCATTTTAATGGGAAGCATATTTCGTGATCCCAGAACTAAAGCGAGTAGCGAGTAGTTGATAAGGCGAAAGTCCGCGTAGGGAGGTTGGTCGGGGTGGTGGATGGATCAGAAAACACAGGACTTTCACCCCGGAGACCGGGGATCGCGCCCCGCGTGTGGCAGTTCCTTTGTTGGCGTGTCCCGTGTGTGACGGTTCCTTTCCCCGTTCTTTTTTTTTCCTAACCCCAACCGTCTTGTTATTGTGGCGTTTCATTTCCCCGTTGTGGTGGCCCGTTCCGTTGTTTTGGCCGGCGTGTGGGGCTTCATTTCCCCGGGATTTACGTAACCTGTACACGAATTTATGAATCAAAAAAACGTGACTATTACACGACCTGGCGTGAGACCGGGTTGGTAAAATGGTCTCAGGAAGGAACTTGTTTTGGTGGAACATCTGCACCCCGATAAAATAAAACACCACACAATATTAAATTAAATAAACTGTTCACACGATACAGTAACGTGAGCTATTTAAATTAGCTGGATACTTGGTTAAACGAAATTTGATTTTACAAGTGTGTCATCCTGTGTAACATTAGGCTACTCGTCCACAGCAAACCTGCAACAATCGGTCCCAAAACGGCCCAGTTGGATAGTAAATGCTGCAGCATTAAACATATTTTTTTGTAAATCTTTACAATTATTACCTGAAAAAACCAAGCAAGCCTGCCTTGCTGGAGATTATTCAGTAAATGAACGTGTAAAATGTCATTGATTCAGACTAGGGAATTTGTGAGACTGTCCTCCCCCAAAAATGCTCCTATCGTTTGTTCAAGCGGAGCTCTGTGCGTAACTAGATATTAAGAAATGTTTGATTTTAACCCATTACACAAGCTTTTTCTAAACATAACTAAGCGGTTTTTGTGCCTAAACATAACCAAACTGCGACTGTTTCACAACATTAACATCAGTTTAAAACCATGACCGCTACATTCATGACGTTACATTGTCTGGTTTAGATATGTGGACAAAAGAAAAACGCTCCTGTGGTTGCCACGGGGGCAACCAGGGGTGATGATTAGGTTGCCACTTGTCACAATTTGGTTGCCAAGGGCAACCGTTAATGTTAAGCCAAGGGCAACCGTTAATGTTAAGCCCGTATTTATATATATGTATGTACATATACTGTATACCATATAATTATTTATAATTTTGGTAGGCCTATAGTGGCTGATATACTTTAAAACAAACCTTTATTATTTAAAGCCCATACATGATGATGTCCGGCACATTTTTTTTTTGGTGTGTGTGTACAATTTTTTACTTGTCCTCCTGACCCAGTATTTATTAACAGTAGTATTTATTAACACTGTTTATGATCAAATAGATGTGACTAATATACATAATGGTTTTTGAAGACAAAGAAATACTGCCAGCATTGCCTACATTTGTTTTGTTTACTGGAAAACATGTCCAGGCTTGATTCAAGAGGGGTTTAACAAGGATTTAATTTTGTCGGATTCTCTGATAAAATAGCACCCTTTCATTTAAGATAAGATCACAACTTCAAGAAAGCTCGACTCTCGAGGCAGCATTTGGCACTCATTTCAACCCAACAGCTTCACAGTTATTTGCTCAGTGTGGCCTCTGTCTTTCATTTGATTATCATTTTTATTGCCATAGAACCCCCTCCAACTCCATTATAGTGACGCCGATTGTCACAGACTCACCTGGAATGGATCAGTCAAACACACGCTGGCATGAATTAAACATTACGGCTGCACACAGAGTTAGCTGTGAGGCATCGCCTGCTAAACAGTGTATTTTCAGTGAATAGCTGCCCATATTTACAGAGAGACATATTGTTGGCTCCTGTCCATATTTTAAAGAGTGCTTCATAATTGTTTTTGAAATGATCGCACACTGCTCTACGCTGACACCTTGCACTCCGTGATGAATGTGCAGAGACTTCAAGTAACAATTTCACATGCAAACACCACAATGCCTGTGGCAAGCAATGGCAGAGAGTCAATTTACACTCAGGAACTATATTGTACAGTTTTCACCAGTATCTTATTAAAATTATTTTAGTATTAGTATTTACATTTTCTGTTACTTTAAACATTTCACAGGCAAATACTGTACTTCTCTACCAATGTTATCTTATAAAATATGATGCCTTGTTATAGATTACACTAAACTAACAATATATAAAATAGTTATTAGCTCCACTTTGACCAAGCCGCAACATTTAAAGGCTGCTGCTTACACTTCAAAGCCTCAGTGATAAAGACTTTAATTTAACATATTATAGAATGAAATGGGCTGTTCTGTATAATAATTGCTTTTGGTCTTGATAACCACCTTATCCGCACCAAACAGCAGACTGACAAAGTTAGCTAGTTAATTAAAATAGTGGAGTATTTAGCTGCTAAAGAGCCAGATATTTCCCTTCCCAAAGTTGGTGGAGACCAAAACAGAGCTAAAAGGAGAGAGAATATTGGCCTTCATCAAGTGGACAGAAACCAAAGTAAAATTAAATGAATGCTAATGTTGCCCTGTATCTCATGGATGTGTAAAGCGAAAAGAGGAGGCGTGTTCAGGCGCAAACATTCCCTAGTGTTGATGACATAAATGAGGAAATATTACAGGACTTAAGGAAAGGTTGACGGAGATGGAGTGGGGGGGAGGAAGAAGGGGTACAACAGGAGCAGGTGGTGCGTTTGGAGGCCCACGCTCCATGGCTGCAGCAATCCTCTCCAGACTTGAGGAGATGCGCCCGAGAGGCCGCAGCAACATCGCCACACGGTCGAGACGGGCATTTATTACTTTGCCGCATCTCGGACAGCTCCCGCTGGCGTGCGCCAGGCAAATCCGCCATCATAATAGCAAGTGCACCTTTAAGGGAATGTGAGATGACGCTCTGATTGGTTTATTGCACGTTACGCCCAAACCACACCTAGCTACTTCAGACCAACCCATTTCAGATTTGCATCCACAAAGCTACTTGCGCTTTGCGTTTGATACTTGCGTTTCAGATCGTTAAAATAGGGCCCTTGGTGTGGTTGTAAATGGTCACGAATAGCCCTTATTGATGTCATACATTCTTCCAAATTCTTCCATGAGATCAACACTTTCTGCCAGTTTAACGATCAGCTCTCTTTACCAGAGAAGTGACCTGAAACACCAGACTGGGGTCTTATTCTGTTTCACCTTCTCCATTTTTTTTCTGGATGTAGCTATCTCTCTCTCTCTCTCTCTCTCTCTCTCTCTCTCTCTCTCTCTCTCTCTCTCTCTCTCTCTCTCTCTCTCTCTCTCTCTCTCTCTCTCTCTCTCTCTCTCAAGCATCTGACACATATCAGCACTGGCACCCTGCCCATGGGATGCTAAATCATCAGCACAAACACAGTTGTTACAAATTGTGGCACTGAAGCGCAGTCTGCAATAAAAACATTCCATGTTCTTAGCCTGGACTAATCTGTTTCCCCGTAATTTAATACTTACATAGTTGGCACACGGTGAAATATAGCCAAGACAGGACAGGCAAAGTGTGTGTGATGCACAGGCCTTGGATGGCAGTTTGTTGCCTAATGAAGCCATTAACCTCACACTACCGAATTTGATAAGGCAAAAATAATAGCTTCATTAGAGAAAAGAATTGCAGCCCTGTAAGGAAGAATTTCAATGAGCATGTGCTGGTGGTGCATGTTATCTCACCACCCAAGAGAAAAAAGCTCACGGTAAACAAACACAAATCTTAGTTTCTGTTAATAACGAAACACGAATGAACATGTTGCTGTAAACAACGTTAAGGAGCAGCTGCTTCATATAATGATCCGTGTTTTATTGAGAGGATTAATCCCATCACTCAGAATGATTCATCCTTTTACAAAACCCATCATCATTATTATTGGGTTTATTACAAGTCTATCTGCAGAGAAAATTGTGTCAGGGTATTTGGTCACAATGCTCATTATAGATACAGCTGTAGAACTGTTGTGTGTTGTGGTTCAAAAAGCAATAACTGATAACATCAACTGTTATCTATCCGCTCCTCTCTTCCAACTAATATGCATGGCTGATCAGTCAACTCATTATAATTAAGAGGTGTTAATTAGCAAGAGACAGAGCTGGCGTTTGCATCCCAAAGAC
This sequence comes from Perca flavescens, assembly GCF_004354835.1. Lineage (NCBI taxonomy): Eukaryota > Metazoa > Chordata > Actinopteri > Perciformes > Percidae > Perca > Perca flavescens. The sequence continues at coordinate 30,019,273 of NC_041341.1, read as the reverse complement.
AGCTCGCCACAGAAAAACACGTTAACACCCGAGTCCCTGCTCGGCTCAACCAAAGGTGTCGAGGTGACAGTTTGCCGCCTCCTTCCCTCCCTCCCTCCCTCCCTCCTTTCCTCGCATAGGTCAAGAGTTTCTCAAGTAAATTACAGGGAGTGACTTTTGTTTGCATGTCCCAGCTCATTCCTTCAGTTCTCCAAGGTTCCCACCTCGGTTTAATACATCATTCATCAAATTACGCAAAGCCATTAGTGTCAAGATTGGGAACTTGCAAATTTTTTGTGGTGTCTCGCTTAGCATATAAAGCAGAGCATGCCAGCTTTTATGCCCAACTAAATATCGATGACAGCCCTTGTTACAGCTGATGGATGAGCTTCATAATTAAATGGTGCCGCTGCTTTCGACTATTAATGAGGGTTGTGAATCAAGTCCTTCCCCGTGCTTTGCTGATTTTTGAGGCGTCTCATGTTTGCCAGACAGAGGTGCGACCTGCACACAAACGCCTGCTGCAGCAAGTATGAATAAACATCATGGTGGTCTCTGTTGCTGAAAACAAAAAGTCTCGAGTCACTATCACACACCATCACTGGTGCTCTTTTCCTGCACTTTGTCAAAGTAATTAAGAGACCTCATCTATAAAAATAACCTATAACCTCCAATAATTACATTGGGGGAATTATGGTTTGGAGGTTAAAGAATATATTTGTATTATATTTTATGTTAATTGAACAAAACACAGAGAGAATATTATTATATTATTATAAGAGGAAAAGGTGCTTGAAACGATTCTGCTAATGCGAGCAGCTCACATAAGGCCTGAATGGCGTACAATGTATCAAAGTATATAGAGAACAGAAGTAAAAAAAAAAACTTGTTCAAAATCCCACTGACATTTGTAATGCAAATGAATGAAAAAAATAGTATCTTACTAAACTGTAACTACGGGTTAATATTGTGTTTTATTTGCTATTTCTGATTTTAGCTGTATTTATCGAACACCATTTCCCATAAGCCACGGACCAATAGTAGGCAAATACGGGCCCGTGGGCCAAATCTGTAACGTGACAAGTGAGATTTTTTTATTTAATTGTTTATTTAGATAGGGACAGTGCATATTAATGGACATCAGTACAAGTACACAATGTAAATATGCTAGAGTTAGCACCATAGCTAATTTTCATCTATTGTCCCTAGGCAGATACATTAAAATAAAAACATAAAAACAGTAACAAGCATGCAACACCCTCCGTTTGAGAGGCAAGACAAAACTAACAACAGTCAAGACAAAATACAACCGATGGTTTGTTACACAGAACGTCTGAGACGCTGTCACTGGAAACTGTTTGGAAAAGGGCAGGCATTTTCAAAAAATACCTGGCAGGTGATTGGATGAACTATCTGTCTATCAAACTCTAATGCCAAAGCCAGTCGGGAGAAGAGAGAAAACCCCTTTTTCATTGCGAAAAGCCTTCAGTGTCATTCTTTTTCTCTTCTTTCAGTGAAGAAATACTCTCCAGTTTTGATATAACGGATGCTGTTGCAGCATCTACGCTAAGTCGCCATTGTTGATTTGAGCATGTCGTCACACACACCTAAACCACGCCCCTTGGCTGCCTGTAGCTCCGGGCAGGGCACTGATTGGTCGGACGGACACAAACGCATTACTTGAACGCTGACAAGATGGATTTTTGTGTGATCCTGCAATTCATGCGTAATCACATGATCACGAGAATCAAGCTGCCATTCAAGATAACCAAATCGGACAAATATCTGGCCCCTTGATGACAGCTGAATATTTCAGTTTAATAGTAATCAAAACTTTTTTTCTCTAAAAGCCAGATTAAAAGAAATGCTTTATGAGAGTTTCAGAAGCTAGTGGAAGATAGGCTTGACAGGAACTGAGGTCTTAACTTCACCTCTCTAAATATTTTGATGGATTTTTGCATTACGCATTTGTGTCGCTGATCTTGTTGGTAGCTAAAAATCGATTGTGCCTAAATTCTATATTAATCCGATTATTTTTCAAAGAAACAGGCACACATTAGCCAGTTTAATTTAGGATTTTAAAATGGCCTAGTAAGCTATTTCTAGCATTCAATGGGCTGAAACTGCCATAAGTTGCCTGGTTTTATTTCTTTCTTTTTTTTTTATAAAATGGTGACTGTTAACACCTCACTCCACAACGACAAGACAGCAACCCTTTACTAACTTGCTGATTTGACTTAGAACAAAGCTCAGAATGCTGAGAATCCTCTTTCCTCTGAGTCTGTCATCATGAGTCGCGGTCCTGTTTGAAGACTCAGCTGTCGAGTTAAACACGTAGAGCTCCGTCCTCTGCTTTGCACATAAGACGTGTCTCAGTTCCTGCACCTAGATCTAATCCGAGCGCTCATCTTTTCTTGTTTACAATCCTTTTTAAATTATTTGGAAGCAACAGAATTTATTATTCCCACGGTACAGATTTTACTCTTGTCTCACATTTGTTGTCCTCTCATTTCCTCGTTTCCTCGCCATTCCCCACAACCTGAATAACGCAGCTCTATAACTACATGCCAGTCAACCCATCTATTAAACTTCATTATCGCGCGGCGGGTTTTGCAAATAAATTATATAATGTGCCTTAACAATAAAATCGACCATCGATCCAAAGATACATTACACATGTCCACAAACTCTACACTTTCTGTCACAGACTTTGATAGACAAGGACCACAATAACAGCTTATACACTTGAATAGGTTTCTGTGAAACCACACCACGGCTGTCATAGAACACTGATTTGTGTTCACAGGATGAATATGATGCTGGAGACCCTGTGGGTGTTTCAGAGGATTAGTTATTGATGTCTGTTCTGAGAAAGACTGGTTTTTGAAGCATCAACTATAGACAACAAAGCATGTGTGATTGCTGCAAACTGTGTGGCTATCTTATGGTAAATTATTTTTCGAATGTTAGTGTCATCGATCCAGTTTTCATCCACGTCAAGGAAAGATTGCTGAGCTTTTTTACTTTGTTTGGTTTGTATATATATATATATATATATACACAAAATATATATATATATATATATATATATATATATATATACACAGTACAGTACAGGCCAAAAGTTTGGACACACCTTCTCATTCAATGCGTTTCCTTTTTATTTTCATGACTATTTACATTGTAGATTCTCACTGAAGGCATCAAAACTATGAATGAACACATATGGAATTATATACTTAACAAAAAAGTGTGAAATAACTGAAAACATGTCTTATATTTTAGATTCCTCAAAGTAGCCACCCTTTGCATATGGACCCATTTATATGGAGCAAATAACAACAGTTAGTAAATCAGCATCTTTCTATAAAAAGACTGCATTTACTGATCCGCTCTGCCTCTTTGCTCCCCAGTGTACATCTGATTGTATTAAAGCAATGACCGCAGGTCAAACAGTTCCCCAGGCAGCCTACCACACAGGATTTGTCTCATATTCAAGAGTCAACGTGAGCTTTTCTTGCTGCATTAAAAATCGTCCTCACAGCCTCAAAGCCCATCGCACTAAAGTGGGAACAATTTCCACTCTAGTGGGAACAATTTCATTAAATTTAATTTTATTTGAGAACTTCCACTAGTCTGTTTTGCGGTCCAAATTTTAGGTCACAGCACAAGGCTGGAGGGATGAAATATTTAGCCAGCTTGTTCTTGCTTTAGTCTGGGTTCCATTACTTATTCATTCTGGCCCAAAATGGTTCAATGACTTACAATCTGCACAGAAGACAGTTACCTCCCAAAGGGCCGAAACATGTTGTGGGTTAGAGAAGCCTTTTTTTCTGACTTGTTCTATTCACCAGAGGCATGCTGGAGATATTTTTTGCCAAACTGTGTTCATACATAATAAAGAGTGTATCTCTATCCAGATTTATCAAACTAGATCCACTTGTTCTATATTCTGCCACAGAAATAAAAAGGCTGGGAGCTTTATTGTATGCTATATATTGATTGCTGGAAAAGTTAAATTTTTTAAAGTCTCTGTGTGTACAGCTCTCAGTACGTTCATCTAGCCTAGGGTGACCAAAAGTGCTCTTTTTCCGGGGTGTTTTTCATCGGACCATTAAGCGTGTACTTAAATTGACTGGTGCTTTGCACACAATACTACGGTACTTTGTTGTGTGACGTAATTCCCGAGAGGCTGCCTTGTGGGCAGCTCTGCGACGCGCACATACACAGGGACCAGAGAACAGACAGCGGAGCAGCATTGCACACAAAATGCCGAACATTTCCTGCTAAAGATTCCCCACCGTGGTCAGAAAACACAGGGGAGACACTTTGTTTTTCTCACTATGACTCTAGAGTCGTACTCGCTCGCCATCACTCTCACTTCTCCCTCGCTCTATCACCCACTCCCCACACACACACACACACACACACACAGCGCACAAGTATAAACATCAGGCCACTTACGTACAGGCCTGGATTGGCTAATTGGGAGCACCGGGAGAATTCCAGGTGGCCAGGACCCACTTGCAGAGTGCAGCCTGGTTAATGATGACGTCTTTATGTTTTCAGTCCTGCGACGGCAGCACCTTGCTAAAAAAACAAAAACAAATTGACACCTCGTACACTTCAGTGACCACGAGCAAAAACAAGCAGTAAAAACGGATAATAGAAAGCGCAAAACAGCTCTAAGAAGGCGACATTTTAAAAAGGAGAGCTCTAGGAAGGGATGCGGCCAGATGATCTAAATTGAGCAACTTCTTAATAAAAACTAGCGAGAGTGAAACACCAAATGAAGACGATGAGACGGGTAAGCTAAGCTAGTTGGGAGCAGTGGAAGATGGTAGCGGTCTTACAAAATATTATACAACGTTGCCTGCAAACCAGCGTTCATGTTTATGAATCAAACTCCTCCTCCTCAGCAGCCACTAGTCCAGTTTGCTGCTAACAGTGACAATGAAGAGCCAGTAACTTTACCAAGCAGCAGCAATGAGCCCAGAACTCCAGAGTGGGCAGGTAGGGTTAGCCTCGTGAGACCGTCCTGATCTCGCGAGCTCCAGTTTTCCACTCGCAGATCCGTCTGGCATCTTGAGATAGAGAAAATTTGGAGCCGCTCGCCAAACGACCGGGCCAATCAGCGTTGGTTTTGAGGCGGGTTAGGTGGCGATAGACATATGGTTTATCCAATCAGCTAACCAGTATTTTCAGACTGCGGTCCGGGAACCTGAAATGGTGTCTTTTATTCCTAAATTCTCGTTACACAAACGGCAAATCTCCTTTACCGACATGTTGCTTGCTTGCTGAGCTAACGAGCTATGCTTTGCCTGCAGCAGCAGGGGCGGGCTTGTGGTTGTATTTTCATACGCTTCGTGGATCTGATTGGTTGATTTGGCCCGTCTATCACCAACATAGGTGATAGACAGATGGTTCATCCAATCAGCTAACCAGTATGTTTGCCCCTTCCCAAAAGTTCTCCAACGGAAAGTTCCCAGATGGATATGCCGAGCAAATTTGAAGCAATCCATCTGGCGGAGTCAGGTTAAGGTAGGGTTGCTCATTGAGTAAATATTATAAGAATTAATAAGAGTGTGGTGTAGATCTGATCTATATGAAAAATGTCCTGAGATAATTAATGATGCCGGATGACTCGGCACCACCTTAATGAAAGCTTTGTAAAAAGGGGAGATTTGTGCTGGGAATTATGACAATTTATAAAATGTGATTTAGTGTCAGAAGCAGAGCCAGTAGTGTTCATAGCTGCTGTCAGTGTGGAAGGCACATCTACTGTAAGCTGTTATACCACAGCGTCAAAACAAGCAAACACGATCAGATTAGTTACAATATAATCACTTTTTATGCCCAAATGTTACTAGTGACCCATTATGCTTTTTATCATCAACATTAGGATAGTAAATATATATAAAGCCCACGAGTGAAAGGAAATAGAAAGTTATATGAATTATTATACTAAGGACAAATAGATTATGGCGTCATTAGTAAGTACAGTGCATCTAATTCTTTATTTCATTTTACACTTATTTGCACAGAAACAGAATCTGATATTGTTGAACATCATTGTGTTGTTATTAACTGTTACAATAAATCTACATGGTGAAGCAACACTTATTACATTTTCCCTGAATTGGAAATGCTATTTTACAATTCACTGAATTACAAGGCTGTAGAGAACAGGGCCCTATTGCAGACTTGCGGCCTGAAACTCCAGGGCTGAAAATGAGTCCCACTTTATTTGTTCTGTTTGTGTGTCTTGTATTTGAGAGGGTTGTCAACTCAATGCAGAGAAATAATTTGTAGATAAAAGGGAGACCACCGCACCGAGTCAGAACTGGCTTTGCTTTGCTAGCATCGTTGCTAAGCACACCGTTTCGGAAAGACCAGAGGCTCCAACTAATGCTTTTGATAATGCATCCTCAAAATAGCAGTGTGTGCAACACAACTAACTTTATAACTGTCGATTTTTTTAACTTATTTGTATGCACATCTATAGTTTGCTGTCTGAGAGAATCACTCGCTGTGTGCGGAGCAGAGCTCTTTCTCTCACACACCCACACACACACACTGCAGCAGCACCGTGTTCAGATTGAAAAGCGTGATTGCACTTTACTATAGTTGATGCTGGCAATGCTTCTTATAATATAAATGCAACTAGTCTATTGCATGTGAGAGCGGAAACGCGACCAAAATTGTCGAAATATCTCACAAGAAAAATGCACATGATTTTCAAAATTAACTTTCCTCATTACACGTGTCTACGGTCTACGGGTCCTACGTAGCATCTACAACGTCATCGCTAGTAGCTGGTGTCGTCCTTTTTTTTTTCCCCTTTTTGCGATCATTAGGTTATGTCCATTTGGCTTTGTCCATCAACAAACAAAACAGACAAACCAAAAATACATGTTTCAGGACAGTTTTTGGGAAGATGATAGAAACGTTTTTGGAATTACTTGTATTACTTACAATGCACTGAATTTTTTGCTGAAATATAAAAAAAAAAAACTATCTATCAATAAAATGACTTGAAGATGAAGATACTATACAAAAATACTAACTTAACCTTGTATTTTACCCTTGTTTTAGTCATTACAGTCTGATGGCTGAAAAGAAAACCACCCCCTTATTGCAGCGCTTCACCCAGCCAACACCAGGGAAGGCCAAATGCAATATACACTCACCTAAAGGATTATTAGGAACACCATACTAATACCGTGTTTGATCCCCTTTCGCCTTCAGAACCTTAATTCTTTGTGGCATTGATTCAACAAGGTGCTGGAAGCATTCTTTAGAAATGTTGGCCCATATTGATAGGATAGCATCTTGCAGTTGATGGAGATTTGTGGGATGCACATCCAGGGCACGGAGCTCACGTTCCACAACATCCCAAAGATGTTCTATTGGGTTGAGATCTGGTGACTGTGGGGGCCATTTAAATACAGTGAACTCATTGTCATGTTCAAGAAACCAATTTGAAATGATTCGAGCTTTGTGACATGGTGCATTATCCTGCTGGAAGTAGCCATCAGAGGATGGATACATGGTGGTCATAAAGGGATGGACATGGTCAGAAACAATGCTCAGGTAGGCTGTGGCATTTAAACGATGCCCAATGGGTACTAAGGGGCCTAAAGTGTGCCAAGAAAACATCCCCCACACCATTACACCACCACCAGCAGCCTGCCCAGTGGTAAGAAGGCATGACAGATCCATGTTCTCATTCTGTTTACGCCAAATTCTGACTCTACCATCGGAATGTCTCAACAGAAATCGAGACTCATCAGACCAGGCAACATTTTTATAGTCTTCAACTGTCCAATTTTGGTGAGCTTATGCAAATTGTAGCCTCATTTTCCTATTTTTAGTGGAGATGAGTGGTACCCAGTGGGGTCTTCTGCTGGTGTAGCCCATCCGCATCAAGGTTGTGCGTGTTGTGGCTTCACAAATGCTTTGCTGCATACCTCGGTTGTAACAAGCGGTTATTTGAGTCAAAGTTGATCTTCTATTAGCTGGAATCACTCGGCCCATTCTCCTCTGACCTCTAGCATCAACAAGGCATTTTCGCCCCCCAGGACTGCCGCATACAAAGTTGCTTAGATCACCTTTCTTTCCCATTCTGACATTCAGTTTGGAGTTCAGGAGATTGTCTAGACCTGGACGACACCCCTAAATGCATTGAAGCTGCTGCCATGTGATTGGTTGATTAGATAATTGCATTAATTAGAAATCTTACAGGTGTTCCTAATAATCCTTTAGGTGAGTGTATGCAGTAATTGCATTAATTTATTTTATTTATGAAAGTTTGCAGATTTCTGTTCTCAGAAGTTTGATTAATGCTGCTAAGTGCACTAAACTTTATTTTTTTCATTGAAAAGTTTATTTGACAAAGTTTATTTTCTTCTTACCTGTTTCGTTTATTGTGGAAGATGGCGGCGGTTAATGTGGTTAGAATGGATGTTGATTGGGCCATAGGAATTGAGTTTAATTGTGGTAATAAAAATGTCATTATCTTAAACATTTATACACCCTATGAGTGTTCTCAAAATGAAGATGACTATCTTAATAGATTGGCTTGTGCCATGTCTTTCATTCAAGATAATGCTTCCACGTGCTTCTTTATTGTGGTTGATATCAATGCAGATGTTTCCGATGGCAGATCTTTTTTTTTTTGCCAAATATTTAATGCAGTTTTGTTCTGATAATGATCTGATTCTTTCTAGCAAAGTGCTCTTGCCAGATAGTAGCTACATCAGTGAGGCATGGCACACAACCTAATGGCTAGATCACTGCATTTGCACAGCTGATGCACATGATTCTTTAGAAGCCATGACAATTGTTAGAATAATTTCATTATCAAATAATAGACAGGACCACTGAAATAGTCAAAGTTCATTTTACTTTAGAACCTAACAAGGAGGCCTTCTCCGCACTACAGAATAGTACAGACAATGACCTAACAAAAAGCTCTCTACAGCTGCGTGTGATACAAAGTCTATAGTCATAAAAAAGTCAATGTCAGCAGTTTATCTTCAAGCTGGGCATCTCCTCTGCCTGCTCTCAGAAACATCCTGTGCCTTTCACAATGACAGACAATGGCTCCATGGTATCTTGTGAGCGTGTAATCATTATAATTCTTATAATTATTCTATGCAAACAGCTTAATAATAAGAAGAGAGAAAGTATGTAAATCAAAATTTCCCTTAACAAGATTTAATTATGAATTTGCCACTACTGATCATGTGCCTTTTTCTTTATCTGTAAATCTAGGCAATATACCTACTCTCGTAGATAACATGTCTGTAGATAACAACATGTGTGTGGGGGAAAATAGATTGGTCTAACCTGACTGAGGAGGATCTTAAAGAATACTATATTCAGTCTGACATCTTGTTGAGTAACATTGAATTACCAAAAGATTCAACTGCATGCTGTGATATTAATTGTAAGAACCCTCAACATGGTATTGAGCTGTGCTCTCTGTATGAGAATATTGTGAAGTACCTCCTTGTTTTGAGCAGGCCCTTGTATAAGACACACAGATTGTCAAGCCAGGCTGGAATGGCTATGTGGAAGAGATGCATGCTGAGGCAAGAAGGGCCTTCAAAGCATGGGTTGAGTCAGGCAGACATAAACATGGTCCCTTATTTGAATATAAGAAGAAAAATTTAAATATGCTATACGTTTCATTAAGAGGAATGAAAATACAATGAGGTCTGACTCTCTTGCAAGGAAGCTGGAATACAATAGTCCTATTAATTTCTGGAAATAAATCAAAAGAATGAATAACTGTAAAACATTACCAACGAACATTGATGGTGTCAGCGGCTCAGAGAAAATTACTCAGTTGTGGCAGAAACATTATTATGAGCTGTTTCACAGTGTTAAAAGTGAACTCCTTTACAGTGGGTAACATTGATAGTAATGAAGATGTGACTGTTTTCCTTCAAGAAATATATGATGCAATTATGATGCTAAATGATAATAAGGCATGTCATATGGATGGAGCATTTAAAACTTGCTAGTAGAAAACTCTGTCCCCTAATTGCTATTTGTTTTACTAGGTTGTTAGCCCGTGGTATTCTACCTGATTCACATTAGTGCCAATCATCAAAGACTAAGCTGGCAAAATTAACAGCTTGGATAATTACCGGCCTATAGCTCTGGCCAGTATTTTATCCAAGGTCTTGGAGAGGACTATACTGAATAGGCTGGAACAGTTTGTCCTGACCTCTGATAACCAGTTTAGCTTCAAATCTAAACATGGCACGGATATGTGTATTTTTGCCTAAACCCTTGTGTGGTGTTCGAGTATGTGGGACCCATTTTCAATGTTTGCTAAAAGAAAAATTATGCCATTTATTATTTATTCTAACTCAAACTCATTGGCCTTGGCTCATTTTCTGTGAAGAACATAAAAAATAACTTATTTTCAATGACTGCACATGGTACACCACCCCTACACATAACTATTACATATGAGGTGTTTGGGTCTACTGGACCCGAGTGTATTTAAATGTAGGTGCTATGAAACAATATTGTCTTTCTGCACCTGCTATTCCCACACAAAGTTACAAAATTGTTACATTTCAAGCACTTTCACCTGTTGTTTGTGCACTCTTGTTTCTATTTTCTTTTACTTTTTTTTATAATTGAAGTTCCTTATTTTCTCACAAAAAACAAAAATGATCATATAATCATAAATGTGATCTCACAGAGGTAAATGGCAAATATGAACCATAAATGATGTATATTATTGGTAATTGAGCTAAAGTAAACATCTATTAAATATTTTTACATAAATTGTTATGGCTGTATTGATTTAAAAGCCTAATAATGTGGTGGGTCAACCCGGTCTCACGGCAGGTCGTGAAATAGTTACATTATTTAGATTTATTGATTCGTTTACAGATCACAATTTTGACGTTTATTTCGTGTACGCGTCACGAATTTTGAACGTGTACAGGTCACGATTTTCGAACCTGCTCTGGGGACGCAACAACGGGGAAATGAGGCGCCACACGCCGGCCACAACTACAGGACGGACCGCCACATGTGGGAGGCGATCCCCGGGCGCATCCCCAGGCGCAGGGGCACACAACAACGGGGAAACGAAACGCCACTCGCCAGCCACAACAACGGGATGGGCCGCCACTCGCGGGACACAATCCCCGGGCGCAGCGGCAAACACAACAACGGGGAAATGAAACGCCACAACAACGGGACGGTTGTGGTTAGGAAAAGAAGAACGGGGAAAGGAACCGTCACACGTGGGACACGCCGACAACCGTGGAACGGTTGTGGTTAGGAAGAGAATAACGAGGAAAGGAACTGCAACACGCGGGACGCGACCCCCGGTCTCCGGGGTGACAGTCCTGTGTTGTTTGACCCATCCACCACCCCGACCAACCTCCCTGCGCGGACTTTCGCCTTATCAATACTACTCGCTACCGTCATCGTTCTGTGATCACGAAATATGCTTCCCATTGAAATACATTGCTTTAAAATTCTTAATCACCACTCGAAAAAAACCCGACATTATTGTGTTCTGTCCACGACTCAATAGATTCAATAACGTGACCATATCACGCCCTGCCATGAGACCAGGCTGGGTGGGTCCACCAGACCCAGGAACATTGGCTGTGTAACAAAAATATGAACACACCATTATCAACCACCTGATGTACGCAGATGATATGGTGATTCTTTGTCCATATAGTGCTGGCCTTCAACAGTTACTAAGGGTCTGCTCCCAATATGGCTCAGACTTTGACATTAAGTACAATTCTGAGAAGAGTAATATGATTGCTAGAAGCAGCAAGGACAATAAACTGTCATTTCCTGCTTTTTCTCTGTCTGGCACTGTCCTTTAAGTGTATGATGAGGTCAAATACTTAGGACACTATATAACTGATGACCTGTCTGATGATAGGGACGTTCACAGACAGTACTGTATGATGTATGCACAAGCTAATATACTGAATTGCAAATTTAGTATATGTTCATTGTCTGTGAAGACCACACTTTTTAAAGGTCCGATGGCATGAAAATCGTACTTTTTTTAACATGAATAAGCGTTCCCCCAGCCGGTCCCCCAGTGGCTAGAAATGGTGATAGGTGTAAACCGAGCCCGGGGTATCCTGCTCTGCCTTTGAGAAAATGAAAGCTCAGATGGGCCGATCTGAAATCTTCTCCTTATGACGTCCTTTGCCCCCCCCCTTCTCCTCCTCAATAGCTACAGACACAGAAACGGCACATACTAAGCAAAGCTCATTGTGGGACTGGCTCTAGTGGCTGTAATTCTGCACCAAGGCTGAATTTGGGGAAAGAGTCTTCAGATACAGTAGGGGACCACTAAGGTCTATATAAAAGCATCCAAAGAGCACCATGTCATGGGACTTTTAAAGCTTTTTGCACCCCAATGTATACTGCCCACTTGTGCCGGCGCTATAAAAAAGCAGTATGCAGAAAGTCAATGTGGCATATAATGATGGCATGAGGATGCTGCTTAAAATGCCACTATGGAGAAGTGCAAGCCAAATGTTTGTAAGTGTTGATGTATCCACCTGTCCTGCTGTACTCAGGAATCTCATGTACAGATGTATGTGTAGACTGAGTCATTCAACAGCAGTGGCGGTTCTACATTGAATTACACCCAGGGGAGACCTTCTTCGGGCACCCCCCCCCCCCAAAAGAAACGAGAGAATTACTATATTATAGTGTATATTTATTTTAAGTTCTGATAACCTATACTGTCATATTTTGTGCAGAATTGTGTTCATTGTCTTTTGAAAATGTTGGAGGTGGAGATTGTGCAACTTAAAAAGTGTGTTTAAAAATAGTGCAATAGTTAAATAACTGGATTCTCTTAAGTGTATTTTTCAAATGTTCTAATAAAGGATTTGTGCAATTGAGAAATAATTTTCTCTTTCACTTTGTTGTTAACATATATATATATATATATATATATATATATATATATATATAAATGTGCCAAAATATATACAATCAGATATATAAAAAAATGTAACAAGAGCAGAGAGCAAGAGTAATATAAAATATTAAGAATAATATGCAAATAAAATATAGAATAAATATTCTAAATAGCACAAATCCTTCATCACACAAATGTGAAAACGCACTAAAGAGAATCTAATTATTACACTATTGCTCTAAGAACAGAAAACACAAACTAAAACCTGACCTTTCTGGCCTTCCTTAGGCCTAATGCAAAATCATCAATGATGTTATCGTATGAAATCTGCTCCCCTATTGAATGTTTGATACTGACGGAAAGGCCAGTGATCAGTTCCAGGGACATGGTTGACCTCAGGTATAACTTGATCAACTTTAGTTTTGAAAAGCTCCTCTCCACTTGAGCCACAGTAACTGACCTAAGAGCAGTCCAAAAGTTGGGGTAGATCTCCGATAGATCCCCCCCCCCCCCTCCCCTTGTCCGGACCGTTCCATTTGGGAGACCAAGCAACATAGGCGCCGATATATGTTTTCCTTCCACAGGGGCACGTCTTTAAAAAAAAAAAAAAAAAAACTAGCCCAGTCAAAAAAATGTTGCATTTCAGACGGCCGACACGAACACGCATGCTTATCAACTCGATAATGAAGCCGTAACGTAGGCTATCTTTCAACTCAGGATAGGATTGGAGATGAAAAGTTTAACAGACACATAACCAGCTTCGTGAGTGCTCAGTATTAGCAGAGCACCAACGGTATCGGCGCCTATGCCCAGCAAACCCGTTCCCACCCAGAGGTGAACTGTCCCCCACTCCCCCGTCCCCTTTCCCCTTCTCACAGCTTCTCTGTGCAGTGTGCACAGTACCTTCTCAGCAAGCAGGGGTGCCAATTTGCCAATTCCCCACACGGTGAAATGATAGATAATTGAGTAGAAAACCGCTTTGAGGATTTTTAAGTGCTCGTGCCGCCCGCTTCGCCCGTGCCAAAAACCGCTACTGTTCAACAACATAATTGCAACACTAGTAAACCCTGCAATGAGTGTGGTTAGGTACACTTTGAGATTGGAACCATTGGCGTTTTAGTCGATATGCTAATATCTGAACACTCTTTTTGTGTATTGTGGAACTCTTGTTGTAGTCATTTCTTATTGTATGTGTTTCATCTTGTATTTGTCTGTCTTTTGCTATGTTTTGTATTGTGCTATGGACCTTTTTTGTGTGTCCTGAATAAAGAATAAAGTAAAGTAATATATTTTTTACACATTATTTATACAATATATGTTTTTACATTATACATTTTAATTTGCAGTGCAGATTGGTGAAGTGTTCAATAAATGTTTTTGTTGAGAAATTTTGTGTATCTTAAGTAATTATTAGTGTTAAATTTTATCTTTCAAATAGAGTGTGGTGTATTTGGTAGCGATGCTGTATGTAGAGGAATCCGCTGACACTGTTCTTGATTATAAGAGTTTATTTACATACAAGAATTCAGCATCAATTTACAAGCTTCTGCAGAGCTCGGAGAGGACCGTACCTAGATTCTCAAACTAGTCACTCTGCCTTTCTTTGTTTGAAATCCGTATATCTATACTTCATAAATTGGGGTGGGATCAATAATTGACCAATGGCTACAAGCCAACTGGCCTTCTGTTCAACAAAGAAATCTCTATCTTGGGGGCCCCACTGATAACACATTCCAGATGTTTCCTGTGGCCATTTCCTGTGGCCCTTTTCCTATAGAAGTGTGGTAGAGTTCATTTGAGTCCTCATGCCGAATCTTAAGTACAAGTGATAAATGTTCAGATAAAGCTTAAATACAAGTTATATAGAATGGTCAGATAAAATAGGGTGTTAATATACTACAAGAGGTTCAAAAACAAGCACATATCGGCCAAATATCGCCCAAAATAAATCTGTAGCATTTATCGGCCATGGGCTGACCCTGATTTCTAAAGATCTGCATCGGCCAGAGACAAAAAAAACATATCGGTCGACCTCTAATTACAATGTCCTTTTTATGGGAAATAAATGTTATCAAATGTTGCTATATTACATTTTGTTGTGATGGCATAATTAAACTTAATGTTGACATGGCACACTGATAAACTTTTGAAAAGGGCACCCCATATCAAAAAGGTTGCCAACCCCTGCTACAGACAGAAGGCTAGGAGCAGAAGGCTACAGACAGAAAGTTATGGACAGTAGGCTAGGAGCAGAAGGCTAACTCAAATGTCTTTCTTCCTTTTGTTAGTCACCATTCCAACCGCAACAGAGCTTCCTACTATTGAGGCATAATGGCACTTAACACCCTCCAGCAGTGCAAAACTTCAACGGAGAACCCAAAGGAGTCACAGTCTGTCGGTGGAAGAACAGGTCCTCATTGGTCTGTGCTCCTATGCGTCTGGGACTTTCTACCAAGTTGTTGGTGACAGTATAGGAGTGGACAAATCAACTGTGAGTGATGTAGTGAAAGCTGTGTCAATTGCATTGGCCAGCCTGGTCAATCAGTTTGTTTCACTTCCAAAGGATGTCCAGATTGCCCAGACAAAGCACATGTTTTTTTTCTTTTGGGGAACATGCCCAATACTATTGGGGTTATTGACTGCACTCATGTGCATATCCTAGCACCTCATGAAAGGGATTGGGAGTAACCAAAAGTGGAAGCGCAGCATCAACATCCAACTTGTGGGCGATGCTGACCTCATCATCACAAACTGTGTCGTGAAGTGGCCTGGGTCTGTTCATGATGCACCTATCCTGAGAGAGAATGCTTTATACCAACCGACTGGATGGCATAATATTAGGAGACAGTGCCTATCCACTCCTACCATGGCTGATAACTCCTTTACTTGCAGCAACCACACCTGCGCGGGCACACTTCAACACTGCTCATTGCAAAACAAGATTTGCAATTGAGCGTTTAAATGGCGTTCTGAAGAGACACTTTGCATGCCTTAACTACTTGCGAGTGGAACCACAGGGAGCATGCAACATAATACTTGCATGTATTTTGTTAATTGCACGTCCTGCACAACATCGCTACCGGGCGCAATGTCCCTCTCTGTGATGATGTTTATGATGCACCTGAGCCTGTTGAAGAACCAGACCAACCTCTGGCGTTCTGTCAGAATGAGGGATTGACTGGACATATAGTAAGGGATGCAATTGTTAGAAATTATTTTTGACAGGCTCATCTCTGATGATTGTTTCTTTGAAATTAATATACGGTGATGAATGACAGAAAAATGGAATATATTATTTTTGTTTGTTATTGAAATCTGTTCGGGGGATTATTTCATGGGGACAAGATCTTTTTTTTTATATATACTTTGCTATACTGAATAGCTGAATTGGTGGCCTATGTCTACTTTATCTACTTTATCACTGTTACAACAGTTACACAAGTTAAGTGCAAAATATAAATAAAAGTATATACGCTAAATGATACAAATGTATTATTTGACCAGTTTTAAAGTTTTACTACATTTTCTTCCTGGAATCCACCTTGAAATCCTACCCCCTGTTGGGATCAATATAATCCTGTTTTTTTTGGATCAAAGTTATCCAAATCCTACTGACAAGTTTTGAACAACACAAACTGAAGGTTTGATCCAGATTAAAACTAGGATTGGATTCCTTGATCTAATCTGATTTCAGATTCCTTCTTTCCCTTTTGAACAACCCATTTTCAAGATTTGATCCAATCCGATAACCAAAATCCGATCAGCTTACCTTTGAACAACTCGCCCCATGATGTGCGTGCTTTTGGAAAAAAAAAAATTGCATTTCCTTATTCACAACCTTGACATAGAGAGTTGCCTTTCTTCCATCAAATGCTCAAAAGAGAAGATGTGTTTCGTGGGGACACACATTAAACACCCTTCTTTCCAAGAAAAGAACTATTCCCTATTAAACAATGGCACATTCATTTAGGAACAGCTCTGCTTTAATGTCAGGATTATTGACTTGCTATCTCATTGTCACATCTGTACTGGAGGTGTGACAATTTCAGACATACTGTAACATTGAGTCCCATGGTGTGAGATGACTGGTACAGAAGAAGTTCTCTGTGCTCTAATGCCACAGTGTTCTCGGTGGATAGCAGATAATGAGAGGGAGAAAAAAAAAAGAGCCAGGCAGAAACCGAGTGAGACTGGAATGTAAGAGATTCAGATACTTGATATACTTTTAACAAGATACAAAAAGGTTCCCCATAAATAGACTAAAATCATAAACTAGGTGTTCACTTGTTGGGACAGCTTAATAAAAAATCACTCTGCTTTTCTTCCCGCTGTCTCCTTCTTTGTCTTGCAAAGAACACAACAGAATAATCATATAGATCACATAATACGCTCAGTCGTGTTTGCCGAAGAGAAAGCAGAGAGGTCATGAAGAAACCAGTGAGAGACTGAGAACAGAAGCAAATAACACTAAGTATTGAACTTTTTAAATGGCAAGTTGTATTGATGTAGTATAAATGGTCCATTAACAGCGTCTGTCTCTGTGTGTCAATATGTCTGTATGTGCATGCACAGTACATGGTGAATGGCAATTTAAAGTCCCACTCCAGAAACATTTTAGAGGATGTACAACTACTCGGTTACGAGTAGTTGTCTGAAAAGGGGCTACATCTACCCTTTCTCTCTGATTGAACATTTTTGGATGTGGCCTCGTCCCGCCCACCGTGCTAGTGCTCACGCTTGTTTGAGGCTCGTTCTGTAACTAGATTCTAGCATCTACCTCAGGTTGACCGGTAAAGATCAGCTCATATCTAGATGACTAGAAATATTGGAGATTAAGCCATGGTTTATCATGTTTGAGCCTCACACTGGGTTCCGACAGGAGGAGGCGGGATGACCTTCTTGCGGTGCCCCGCGACACGGGCATCTGCTTGGGCAGCCCGCATGCCAAGTTCCCGCGAGCTCGTTGCACCCTGTAACCAATCCCTGCGACATGGCACTCAAGGGACAGCAACACTATCAAATGTGTTTAAATGTTTAAGGGCCCTATCTTGCACTCAGCGCAATTTACTTAGTACACCGACGCATGTATCATTCCTATTTTGCGTGGCGTGTTCAGGCGCAAACGTTCCCTGATGCTATTTTGCACAACATTTCCATGAATCATGGATGTGTTGATGACATAAATGATGACATATTAGAGGAATTAAGGAGACGTGATGTTGAACTACGGTGGGATTGGACACTCCGGCGGGATCTGGTCCGGGAGTAATGCGCGATGCGCTCCTGGTGGAGCGGGTGGACGGAGATGGAGTGGGGGGGAGGAGGAAGGGGCACAACAGGAGCAGGTGGTGCGTTTGGAGGCCCACGCTCCATGGCTGCAGCAATCCTCTCCAGACTTGAGGAGATGTGCCAGAGAGGCCGCAGCAACATTACCTCCCGGTCAAGACGGGCATTTATTACTTTGCTGCATCTCGAACAGCTCCCGCTGGGGTGCGCCAGGCAAATCCACCGTCACAATAGCAATCCACCATGGAACAAGCGCGCCTGCTCTTTAAGGGAATGTGAGATGACACTCTGATTGGTTTATTGCACGTTACACCCAAACCACACCTAGCTACTTCAGACCAACCCATTTTAGATTTTTGTTGGGCAAAAGAGTCATTTATCCCACCGGTATAATAGCAACAGCGCCCGAGATCCGCCCACAAAGCTATTTGCATTTCATGTTTGATACTTGCATTTCAGATCGTTAAAATAGGGCCCTAAGTGTTGTTCTATGAAGTCCAGTGTAGTCTATCCACAACGTTCCACTTCCAGGATTGATCTGGTTCCCCTTTACACACCGACACCTTTTAAAGATTTTAGTTTTTTGATGTTTGTTTTTCTGTTTTTTCGCATCTGTGAAAAGCCTTTGGAGAGCTGCATACTGTGCCATCCCACATGCAAACTTACAAAGTGTGTGTTTGTATGGTGTATGTTTTATATGGCAGCTACACAGGCTTGAACAGTAGCCTACATGCACTTCTCAGCACAAGAAAATGGGGCATAATACCTCTTCTCTTTCCCTTCTTCAATGAATTCCGGCACATTCTAGATTTGGCCCGTCACTCAGTAATTGCATGAGATCCACTTAACCTTTAGAAGTAATAACTCTAACAAAAGCTATCTGCCTTCACTGTGTGCTGCAGAATTTTGTTAATGAACTCAAACAGAGAGCCCTTTGCCTCCTATCTAAATGTCATCGGACATCATGAAACACTGGGGAAACTCCATACCACGCCTGAGGACTTTTAAAACAAGTTTTTGTTTTCTTTATGTTTTTTTTTTTTTGTCTTTCCCAACTGTGATTACGTAGACTTTTCTGGTCGAGGCTGGCTGAGACATAAGCCAATAAGCTGCTGCTCAGGGCCAGCATGCAAAATCCAATGTGAACTCTTGCTGGCTTCCTCTGTTCATTTTTGGGATTAGGCCTGGCACTAAAATAAAGTGACCTTGAAAACCAGATTTACATACATTGCCTTTCTTAGACATGGTTTAGAACAGGCCTGTAGTCTTAAATCAACTGTACAGGGGTCCGTTTCAGAAAGCAGGTTTAGTGAAAACTGAGTTTGTTAACCCTGAGATGATGGAAACTCTGGGTTTTCAGAAAGAGAGGTTATTTAAACCTGAGAGAGAGGGGTAACTCCAGTCAGTTTCAGAAAGAGAGGGAACTTAACCTCAGAGTCAGTTACTATGGAAGAAGCTGTATTACGTCTCAGGGAGTTAAACATACATCGGGAGATGATATATTGAGGCCCCGACTATAGATGCATTTTCATTTCCAGATACTAACCTACCTATTTGAGCGGTATTTTTTTTCTTCCCAGTCTATCAGATATGTAGCCTACATAACCTATTCTGTCCTCATATCACTAACGTCACCCATCGTGGATCCCAGCACATTCTTTGTGTCGCATTACGTTTTTTCTTTACACCACTGGTGATGCGGAGCATATATTAGGAAAGCCACTGTATAGCAAAGTGCCGTCAGAAGAATGTGACTCGCTCTGAAACGTTTTTTAAACGTTTTTGTAGTGTTCCCTGGACACAAACCAGTGAGAGCCATTAAAAAGGAGTTCCACAGTATTGCAGGTGAATGATGTAAACCCTTTGAAATAAAAGATTATGAATTATAATTCTGTTAATGATGGTGCTGCAGCCTCAGAATGGGATTAGAAGGCCTAGGACTTTTTCGCCCGCAGTATTGCACCTAAATGAAATAGATTATAGATTCAATACCATTTCACAAGTAATATTATACTTATGATTAAATATGATGTTAATACACTCTATTGGAACTTACGCATTTACTCTTGCAGCAATTTTCTCCCACGCAAATTCTCTCTCTTTTGCAGCAGCCGCTGTGTTGCTTTTTTAACGAAATATATGTTCAAACTCGCTGTATGTGCGCATGAGTATTGCTCATTTCATTAAGCACTTGTCTGGACAGTGGTACTCACTGGTCTTTGTAGACCAAATAACATATTTGTCTCAACGGATAGATTATCATTCTAAACCTTGCAACCATCTAACTCTAAAACGAGGACCCTATTGTACTTCCGGGATTGCTCCAGTGCCGCAGGAAATGCTGCCGGATGCATGTCTTTTCGCTGATGTCCGTTTCCCTCCGCTTTCTTTGTGTTGGAATTTTAAACTCCAGTGGATTTCTGAGGACTATGGTTAACTCCTCCGCAGATCTCTGCAGGGTAAATTCTCCACAGGGAACCTATGAGGTAAGTTCATTTTGGGAAATATGCTAATTTATAGGCTAGTTGCTTTCTTGCTGAGAGTTTAAAGAAACAGTGCGTAAGGTTTAATGGCATCTAGCAGTGCAGATTACAACCAACTGAACATACCTCCGCTCACTCTTCCCTTTCCAAACGTTTAGAGAACCTACGTTGGCCTTCAGCTAACGTAAAAACGGCAGTGTTTGGTGTGTCCATTCTGGGCTACTTTATAACATTGCAGTGCAACATGGTGGGCTCCGTGGAAGACGACACGCTCCCTAGATATGAAGGGCTCATTCTAAGCTAACGAAACAAACAACGATTCTTAGTTTCAGGTGATAATACGCATTACTATTCCATTCCTGCCAATAGATCCCCCTAAATCTTACACACTGGCCCATTCTGATGAGAATATTGATACCACTCCCATGTCTGTATGCTAAATATGAAGCTTGGACAGAGAGGTATCAAGCTTCTCATCTAACACTTGGTAAGAAAGCAAGTAACTATAGTTACCAAGATGTTGATCTAACAATTCAGTTATTTCTTTTTTTATGAAAGGAGAGGTCATTGATTAAAATAAAAAAATAAAAAGAATAAGAAGATAAGAAAAGGTGGAATTGGAAATCGGAAAAGGTGGGTATTACTATCAGACTTTTTTTGTGTGTCCTGTAGCAATTCCTGGGGTGCTATGAAAAATCTCAATTCTCAACTCACATGCCATTATCTAATGTATTCTCTGTGTTTAAAAAAAAAAAAAAAGTATTAGTTTCATGAAGTTGACCTTTGCCCTTTAGAAAACCATTGGCATTCCCGTGACCTCATATCCTCAGATCTCTGAGCAGCAGGTCTCATGAGTTAGCAGCCTGTGTTCAGGATCAAAGGGAAAATGCATTCCCCTTGCACTACTTTCGCTGGTTCCATGACAGATGAAGAATGAAACATGGCCTGCTTATTGAATAACAGCATCAACGCTTGTGGCTAAGTACGCTTGTGATCTTTCAAATTAAACTGATGGATCATGACAGCACATGGCAAAACGGATTTGGGTTGTCAGGCTAGAGGCTCGCCACAGCCATCAGATGAACAGTTTCCATAACAAATGTGACTGAAAACTCATAAAATTATGATAATGATTGGGTAGTGTAATAAAATCTGTATATATCAAATCACCTTTTGTATTGCTATGCTGCGCTGCGGGCCATCAGTAACTATAGAAGACTGGAATAGGAGTGATAGTGCATTAGCAGCACTGGATGCAGAAATGATTTTTTTCGAGAAGAAAAGAAATTATATAAATGAAGAATTCACATGTGGGTGATATCAAAATGTCCGCTATTATTTTTGTCATGATGGTGTGAGCTGTAATCATAACTCCTTGTGATGACTGCCATACCTTGAAGATATGAAAGAAGAAAGGAAAGGTTTCTATCTTAAATAACAAAAAATGTTGTGGCAGCAATAATACAAACCTACAGTATGGGTTTGATCACATGTGACATGACGAAAAAAAATCATGTGTACATTGCATGCAATGATTTGTGTGCTTGTGTGTCTCTTGTCTGTGGACATTTTGCAGAGGTAAAGGAAGAAGAAAGCAAGAGTGAAACAAAAGGAGCAACAAAAGGAAAATAGCAAAGGAATAGGGTATAAAGAATGACACCCAGAACGTATGCTTCATCTGAGTGACAAGTCTCATAAATGTTTCTATGTGATATCCCAAGAAAGCAGGTCTAGGCAGGTGTCAAAAAAATAAGTGGCAGAGATGGAAAGAGTGAGAGGTTGGGGGGGGGAGAGGTAGAGTGTAGGAACTCTCTCTTCAGTTTAACTGCACTGGATTTCTAGTGGAAATCAACCAGTGGTTAACTAATTTAAATGTAAGAGGTTTAAGCTTCTGATGGTTGGTATATCTGTTCATGCAACAAGTCCCTCAAATTAAACAACAAAATACTTTGTTGGTCCTTGCCCTTCAGAACGACACATAAGCGTTTTTCTAACATCGTCTTTTCAAATTGATCTGACGTTAATGCTATAGGTCAACGTTTGATTAGGTTTAACACATACCGACTTTGTTTGGGTTAAAATTGGGTTAGGGGTGGCCGGGTTGGCTCAGTTGATAGAGCAGGCACACGTGTATAGAGCTGTATGCCTCGACACATTTCCTGCATCTTCTTCGTCTTCCCCCTTCTCTCTCCCCTTTCGTATCTAGCTGTCCTTTCCATTAAAGGCTGAAATGCCTAAAATAAATCTTAAAAAAAAAACATTGTGTTAGGAAACCATTAGTCTTGCTTTGCCAGACCATCCACTTGCTGCGGAGCGAAGGAGGGTCTGGCTACTCCACACAGAATTTCAGGTTGGGAAAAAAACATGCTCTGGTTTATTGGCATTTCTTTAAACCAATCATAATTGTAAGCTCCGCACAGAGCCGCTGTAAAATATTTGTGCGAGAAAAAACTCTGATTGGACAGATAGTCTAGCTAGCTGTCTGGATTTACCTTGCATAGATCTGAGGAGCAGTTAACCATAGTCCTCAGAAAGAGTTAAAGAGTTTAAAATTCCAACACAAAGAAAGCCGAAGGAAAGTGAAAATACATGCAACTGGCGGAATTTCCTGCGGCACCGGAGCAATCCCGGAAGTAGAACGTCAGTGATATAGACTAGGGGACCATTGTCATCATGGTTCAACACATTTACATGATATTTTGGGTTTGTATGACATCCCACAAAAAACGTACACACAACAATTTGTATGATATCCTACGAAATTACGGCAACTGTTGGCTGGTCAAGTGACGACTGCTCACATGACAGTTAAGTTTAGTAGAGATAAGGTGACTGGGATAAAGGGCACTGCGAGGTGATGCTCCTTTCAGTGGCCATTGCAATGGAGTTTAGCTGTCTGATAAAAACCAAAATGATTTAAGATTAGAAAAAATATTATGGTTTGGATTAAAACACCGGTCCCCTTAAGTAGTACTCCTGATCAAGGGTGTAGCACAAAATTCTGGGCCCTGTAGAAAGGCATTATCTATTGGTCCCTCCCCACATCTACAGCTATTCATTCTAGCATCTTTTTGGACCCTCCTCCATACATGAACACTCATTTCCTGGGTGTAATTTCTCAAACTCAGGAGCAGCACAACTTATTTCACATATGTAAGGAAGATTCTGGAGACCTTGATGAATTACCAGACGTGTATAAAGTACTAGAGACCCATACTTGAGTAAAAGTACAACACAGAAGCATTTAATAAACACTTAATTGAGGTGAAAGTCTTGTTTTTTCCCCCAGACACCAACTCTGCTTCCTGGCTCGTTTTATGACCCTCCACCCGAACCTCCTAGCTACTCTACGCGGACCAAAGCAGCCTTTTTTTTTTTTACAGCAGCAGTCAATGTGGTGCATACAGTAATAAATACGTGGAATACAATTACAGTGCATTACTTTTCGTAGCTATATGGTTCATGTGAACAGCCTGCATGGTTGCAATAATAACCACTTGTTTGTGATTAGGGACAATTGTGGTTGTGGTTAAAAGAAACCTACGTTGACGGTCAGTACAATGGGAAACAACCCCCCCCCCGACCTCTTCCCTCCACAGACTTTGTGCCTCTATAACTTCTCATCATTTCCTCCATTATTCCTGGTGTAGACAATAGCTATAAATCCTACCGCCACTTAAGGGCTTTATCACTTTTAAACTATGTAAACATATGTCTGACATTTTCCTTTGGAGGGTCTTCGTGTAAACTGCCCAGCTTTCTTCAAAAAATATCCTACTGCGTTTACAGGAAACATAAAACCTTGCTTTGTGTGTTTCAGAGAAGGTAATACATTAGTACATGACGCTGGGGGTCAATGGCAGTATCACCAGATATCTACTGTGGAGTTTTTGATTTTACAGTACAAAACAACAAAAACAATAGTAAGAGCAATACGGTTATTGATTGCACTGCAGCAGACCATTAAAACGCTCAATTGACTTGTAACATCAGTGGAACAACTGTAACATTTTACAACAATGGCAAGAACACTATTATTACAGAGCATATAACAGAGAGCGCAATGTCGCCAAATGCTTCCCTTCATCTTTGTCATGTTATTTAAAGCAAAATATATTTTACTTTGATCGGCCCTCGTATGTAGACATGAGATTTTGAGCACCTTTGAAATTGTGTTTCTCTGTAGGGAGCCTTTGAACATGCCCGAATCCTTCCATGTAAGATCTCAGAGTGGGAGAAATAGCAACAAAGCTGTTATTGACAGGAGGAGCTGCGGCTGAATCTAAGAAAATGTCAGAGCTGTCAGGAATTTAGAAACACTCCTCTGTGCATGGAAAAAGACAGGATTTGGCTTAAAAGAGTGTTTTTTTATTTGGAACACTTGATCTTGTACAGAAACAGCTCCTACTCCATGTGAAGAGCAGTGAATAACACTTAATTTATACTTTACCTTCAGTACCTTTTCATGTAGTTTATAGTTATCAAAAAAGAGTTTTCTCTTTTTATTTGTTTCACTAGTGAGGATTTAAGCCTTATGAAATGTGTGAATATGAGTGGACAGCTATAAATCAACAGCAATTAATTAGGCACTTTTCTTCCTTGCTGTACACAATAAACATCCATGTTTGTTAGGGATTTAAACGTGCAAATACACATAACGTTGCTGGATTCAATAGGCATTAGTTCTCTAACATTCTGCCCCTCACAAATTTATACGGCAATGATACAGTATGTGATGCATGTTTTCTGCCCCCAAGTGGCCACAAAATCTATTAATGTAGCTTTATGAAAACATTTCAATCTTTGTACCTAAATTGCATACCTGATATGCTAAATAAATAAACATGAATTTCAAAACTCCGCTGCCAGTATGTTTGTGACAAGTGCTTCTGCTTTTGTGCGAGCGCAGCAGATGAGTTTAGCTAGCCGAGTCGGAGTGCAGTTTTGGCGTTAACTTCATAGCACAGTCAAGCGACCTGTATGACTGTTGGGGGGGTCACACAGTGGAACACAGAAGTCAGCTCAGCAGCAGCTATTTTATTATACATGGAGTCATCCTCCCGCTTAAAGGATGAGACCAAAGTTTTGTGCTGTTAGTTATACTGTATGTCGTTTGCTGCTAGCATGCAGCCTGATGTCTGACTCCCCGTGTGAAATTCCAAACTCCTACATACTGTACATCGCAGAACGCTTTGTTTGCATCATGTAAAACTGCAGTAGTTAATCCAGGGGTATTTCACTGCCCAGTCCTCCCGGTACCTGCAGCTATAGTCTTGCAGCCTGAGCCTCCATTTCAACAATGAATGAATGAATTAAAAATAGCAATGCGTGTTATCAAAATTCGCACCTAGCCGCCTATTGCAGCCAATGAGCAGCCGACGGGGGAGCTGGCTGCAGGACAACTCAATCACCATGAACAGTTTTTAATGTTCAATCAGACTGTAACTACTCGAGAGCCTGCTCTTGAGACTTTGCTCTAATTTTCGGGACAATTAGGGCAGGATTTGGGACAACTGCTTGGATTTCGGGACTGTCCCGAATTTTTCAGGATGTTTGGTCACCCTATATCTGACCATAAGGAAGTGTTTAATCAGGTGATCTCTAAAGGGCACGGGGGAGAGAAGAGGATGAGTGCACCAAGCATAGCGTTTAATTATTTTTGTTTGAATTAGTCAGGTTTGCCATAAAGGATAGTAGTTCATATTGTTCATTTAGATTAATTATTAGTCATGTCAGAAAAACCTACCACTAGTTTAGCTTTCTTACCCCTATTACAGCTTCTGAAAGTAATTTATTTAATTTAACATTACAGCCATATAACGCCATTATTCATATGGAGTTCTTTTTATTTCTTTATAACCCAAGCAAAAGTTTTGAGAGCATATTTCTCTCATGGCAATCAAAACCATTTTTTTATTTGCTTGGGTTATAAAGAAACAAAAATAACTCCATAGTTTCACAATTAATTGTGTGTGTGTGTGTGTTTCATAGCCAACTGCAATAACTGCATAAGCCACAAACCTTGGCAACAAGTGTGTCCCAGCCATGTGCAACATTTTGTTACTTAGTAACAAAAAGAAAAACAGTTTCTGTTGTGTTGTGTTGCTGCTTGCAGCGTGTTTCTGTATTTGGTTGTGTTTTTTGCTAAATGCTGCGCATGCGTCGTCAAGTTGTTGAAGATGCTTTATATTTTGCTTGTGTTTGGTCTATTTACATGTGTTTTCTTAATTTGCAGTGCTTTGAGCTCTCATGGCCGCCGTAGTCCTGACACATTACAACATCTGCATGAACTGGTGTGGCTCATAGTCTTGATTACACACAGCAAGTAAATTGGAATATGAAATTCCCTGCTACCTCCTATAAAAAAAATCATGTAATATCGAAAATGTTCTGACTTACTGATTTACATTGATCAGTGACCTTTAACAGCACTTTTGATTGGGCTGCATGAATTAAACAGAAAACACATGTATTGAATCACATATGAATGTATATAAGATTACTTTCTTTCTTAGAAAACATGAAGTTGTCTTTTCAACAACAAGTAAGTGCACCGGTCTTTTCTCCAACCTCTACCCAATTAAAGAGAATGAAAAATCCATGATCGCTCATTACATGGGTTTACAAGTGGCCAATGAGCTGATATTTAAAACTTGTCACGTGCCACGTCTCTCTCTCTCTCTCGTTCTCTCCCAGTGTCTCTGCCTCTTTCTCTCTTTTTCTTTCTGTCTTTGGCTGCCCTCCAGGACAGAGCACCAGGGTGCCAATATTGCTCTGCATCAGCAAAATGTCAGCCAGGAACACACACCCACGCACGCACGCATGCATGCATGCACGCATGCACGCACAGGATCCAGACTGCATATCCCCAATGCCTATTTCCATCATGTGAAAGGACCCATTCAAGATGGACGACCTTAATTTGACTCTGGTAATATAAGTTTATAATAGGGTATATGACTCGAATTAACTATTTCACTTGTGTCTGTAATTATGCACATGATAGCTGTTCGAGCCCTTATGGCCTCAGGCAGGTGTGAAATTATACTTGTTGTCCTCATTAAGAATCACCTTAACCTTTTAACCACCGTGTGATAAAAAAGGGCAATTCCAGCCGGAGTCAATGCCTCATCTTTCATGCCAGTCGTCAATTCGTGGGCTAAAGCTGCGTCAGGTAGATTGCCTGCAGACCATAACCACTCTAGTTGCAGTTCAGGAAATATTACCTCAGTAATCTGCAGCAAGAGGCATTTCAGCCGGAAATAGCTCCCTGTGCTGGGGTTGTATATATGGCCGGGGCTGAGTCAAGCTCATAATTCAATGCGGTCGTTGACACTTTTCATCCTCTCTCCGCTGGAGCCGGGTACTGGCTAAATGACAGTGAAAGCCACAATGGCACTTCCACCATTGCTTTACGACTGGCAGAGACCCTGGGGCACCATGACTGGAGTGCTAAGTGAGAACACGGCTGCCAATCACTTGATATTAATCTCTGTGTGATCAGGGGAGACAGCCAGGCATGAAAGGGGGGAAACCTGGGGTGGGGAGGAGCTGGGAGGTGGACCCAGCTGGTGCCAGGCCGACAGAAATTAGCCGTGTGTCCGCTCAGAGCATCCAAGTGCTTCACACTTACCTACACACACGCACGCACGCACACAGAGACAGACACACACACTCACACACACAAACACACACACACACACACACACACACACACACACAGACAGTGAAGGTCAGTGGTCCATAGCCTTTTCTCAAGTCTACCATAACGCATAATATGGAAAGACATGAAATTTAAAAGCCTGATGAATTTCTTGAAGCACTGCACGTAAAATTATGGATCGCTTGGAAATATTGCATAAAAAGTCCAGTGTAAATATGAGGCCAAGAGCAAGGTCAAAAGTCTGCACCGAGGACAGAGGTGGTGAACTCCTGAGGCTTGTGGTGTTACACAAATATACTATTCATTCCAATACTGGCATAATATGATTATTTTGTACAGTTATGTTAATGACTCACATATCCAAATCGACGTTACATAAAAGGCATTACTGAGTCATTTTGACAGATTTTCTTTGCTCGTGCTACTGTTAAGTAAACACACACCGTTCACATTTCTTCATATTCTTCTATTATTTCATCGATTTTATTATTTTATCTCGTCCCTTTCTATCGTATTTTATCGTTTTTATTGAGTTCTTATTTCAAATAGTTTTCTTCTTGTATATTTATGGATCTTGCACTTTCCCGCATGCCTTTTTATTGGGCTCCCTCTGTCATTGATGACAGGCAGTATGAATGTGTATATACAGTATGTCTCACTCTATGGACTAAACTGAATAGCCATTCGGGGTTAAATAAAGCTATTTGTATCTGTATCATTTTACACCTGTACCGCACAGGCAGGTGCATCAAAAAACACAATTCTTGAATTTTGATATGGCTGGGTGCTAAAAGTGTTCCAATATATGTAGAAACAACATATGCAAAATATTTTTCCAGCACATGATGATTTAGGGGTGCCACCGCACATCTGTTTTTGTTGGATAAAGTGGTTAACAGTGCTCAATGGTTGCCATGGAGATCTGAGGTAAACAATACTACAGCTCAAGAAAACTGAAGTGATCTTTCTGTTTGAGGTGATATTTCTGTGTTGGGTATGTATTATTACATATTACTATCATATCTGTAGTTGTGTCTTTGTATACTTATTTATCATAAGTCATATTTATAGGTATTTGGTGCTCATTACATCTAGCTAACGTTAGCTAGCAACAGTTTGCTAACCACAGTTACCTATCTATGTTATGTGGTTGGTGTATAAGAAGCAGACCAATGAGGCATGTGGAGTGATCATTGCCCGGTTGACATGCAAGTTGCTGCAAGACTGGTGCTGCGCTGACCAGGTTGTCAACATGGCATTTGACACCACAGCGTCAAACACCGGCCATCTCACAGCAGCCTGCATTGCCATACAGCTCTCACTGGGCCGACCACTGCTTTGGTCTGGGTGCCGGCACATTGGTGAGGTCCTCCTGAACCAGGTTTTTACAGACCTGAAGGTGGAGTCATCACGCTCGGCAGAGGTTACCTTGTTCACACGTCAGAGAGAAATGGAACCTGTTACCACAAGAATCCAGCAGCCAATGGTCCCGCTACATTCCTGGCAACACCGAGCAACCACTCCTGGGCAATTTACGTGCTGGTAAGTCACTGACCACAAGCGAGGTGACTACCATGAGTTTGTGCAGCTGTGTCTTGTGTCCACAAGGCACGATGGATGGCCAAGCTGCTCTACACTCTCAAGCTGGCTTTGATGGAGCATCACATCGCGTTGCTTCCCCAGGGCAAAATCACAATCACCTGGAATGACCTGACACTCTACCTACACCTGCAGGCATACAAGGCTGTAGATGAGGGCATTGCAGAATCAGCGATCAAGGCGCTGGAGAGACATCTCTGGTACCAGACAGGTGAAATGCTACCCCTAGCTCTCTTCAGCAGCAAGGTGCCCAATGATGACAAGCGTGCACTTGCCAGAGCGATCTTGGAGCACAAGCCTGCTGATCTCCCCATGCACATCCCTGAGCAGCGCTTTGGCACTGGCTTTGGTAAGCCAAAGTTCCCCACCTTCTTACCAACCACCAGCTTGGCTGACCTCGCCAATAAGGATTGCTGGTTTGGGATGCACCAGCTGCACATTGATCGATTGATTGATTGATGTGAAGGAATGGGCGACCAATAATGCGTTCAAAAAAAGGGAGGTCAATGTAGGTGGTCAATGACTGTGCCAAGCGTGGCGTCAAGCTCACATCCGACTTCGTCGCAGTGGCAAGGAAGGAGCAGCACCTGCAGAATGTGCTGCAGGCAGTTGAACATGACCGCAACCAACAGCCAAACCTTCGCCGCTACAAACGCAAGCCAATCCCTGAATAGGATTACTCTTGGGTGGCGGGTGGGGAGACATATCTGGGGGGAAACGCACTAGCTAGGTTGAGAGTTCAAGTTCCATTTCCTCTCTCTTTCTCCCTGGTGATGTTGCTCAGTGGAGCAGGCTCTGACTAAGACTGAGCAATTAAGTTTGAAGTTTAGTTAGTGTCAGCTCTTACCATTAGGCCCTGTTAGTTGCCAGTGAGTTAGCCACTAGAGAGGGTTTTGTTCTTTGAGTCAGTATCGCCCCTTGTGTTTTAACAATAGTCAATTAAACTTTAAATGTGTGTTCGACATCCATCACTGCTGCACAAAATTCAGGGTAAGGCCACGTGACCATGTCCCATTGACCTCCATTCATTTTGTCTATAGGACAAATGAATGGAGAATCTTGAAAGTTGAATTCTGAGAAATTCCCAAGTTGCCCAAAGGACAAACAAAAAACTTTTACTTTGATAACCCTATATAACATGTTACTGTATAAATGTTCACTGTACTCAACATTTCCAGGTCAACCTTTAGGCAATTAGACTAAAAATTGCAAATTTTTCGAAATTTTGCCAAAGTTCATGTGTTAGGTGGCCCCCTAAATCTCAATGGAATTCCTCAAAACTTTGCAAAAGTCATTTTTATGTTAATTGGAACAAAATGCAATGCCAGCCAAATTGATATTTTGAAATTAAAATTTCCCATTAAAATTTGATGCATAAAGCTATTTGTATCTGTATCATTTTACACCTGTACCGCACACGGCACCAGACATAGGTTACATTTAAATGGTTTTAAAACTAAAAACACAGAATATGTTTGACAATGAAATCTTAACTCAAAATCCACCTTCTAGCTTTTCCCAGAGCTTTCAACCACATTTATTTCTAAACTGATTCAAATGTCTATATAAAAAATAGTTTGAGCAAGCCCCATGTGCTGTGGAAGACAGTGAGGTGGGGTTGAAAGATCCAGAAAAAACTAGTAAGTGGACCTTGTGTTCAGGTCAAGAATGGACTAACACTCAAAACTGTAATCTTCAGTGGCCGCTGTTTGCTTTCAAGTTGAGTTGAAGTAACAAATCCTTTACTGTCAGGTTTAGTTATGTATGCCAGGAATGTTGTTCAAAATGTTGTAACAACTACATGACTCATAACAGGAATAAATATACATTTTTAGTTTCATTCTCCAATTTCCTCGATTTTAAAAGTCATATCTCAGCTTGAAAACAGTCAATAAAACAAACATTTTAATAATTAAAAACTAGAAACGTGGCCGTATCATATCATATTTTGCATGTTTTAAGTTTCAAGAACCATTTTAATGCAATGATTTAACAAGCCTTAACTTCCCAGGTCCAGGCTGTTTAGGCAGGATTATGACTACTGTATAAAATTACATGGTTTTTTGCTACACCCTTGTGTAATTGCTTCTTTTATAAAAATGTCAATAAAGAAATTCTTCAAAAAAATGGAATACGGAATCTATCTATTGTATTTGTATTTAAAGAATTGATGAGTTAATGTTTTGCCTTAAACAGTCAATGCTGAGTGTAAACGTACCAGAATCAGCCTTAAAACCCTACTAGGCGTAATCTGTAATTTCACAAGGTTATTAAAACCTCCACATTCCCGGAAACAATACTGAGGACAAGACATCCATGTCCTCAGTGGCAGCAAGGACCCTGCTCAGGTCATGTACCCTACATGCCATTATCGATGGTGTTTTAAGCCCCCAACGTCTCCTTCCGGTTGACTTCAAGGCACCTAACCCTAACCTCAACTAACTATAACCATTGCCTAATCCTAGTGCAGGCAGCGCTGCCTGGAAGGAGATGTTGGGGGCTTAAAACACAGATAAACACATGCCACACTGTCATGATTTGTGCTTCTAGCCAGATAAAACTGCACTTGACCATTAGATAAATAAACTTTCCACTGATTGGTGACTAGGTGATGAAAAACCTTCTTAAGATGTTTAATTTAGCAAACATTAAAAACAAAAACTCCAACCATTCAATCATGTTGTGAACATTGTGGGCCTATGTGTTAAATGTACTGTTCATGGGCTAAAACAAACCGTTGAGGGTGTTAGTTTAAATTTTTGGTATTGTGAATGAGGAACCTGCACACCAAAAAAGTCATATTCAGCTGGTTTCAACAGGCATATTCAGCTCTTCTCACTTTTCCCCGTCGGATGGATTAAAGTAAGCCTGTGTATTCTGTTTTTTTTCCTCTCTTTTTGTCCTCATTATGTTTGGTTTAAACTTAATGCACTTTGTAAAGACTTTAGCAGCTTTGACATCTATATGTGGCGAATGAAGACTAAACTACATTAAACATTTTTGCAAACTATAGTTTAAGAAATAATCATCTCTATAGCCTACTTGCAGAAACGTGTGGTGCACAGCATGACACTGTAATTAAATAAGACTAGTGTCAGAGCAAGGGTTATGACCTCATCTTGCTATTCTCAAATGATGAGCTTTGACTTTCAAAACACAGCACATCTGAATTAAAATTAGAGGGTGTATTTATTTGGTGACGCTTGTGTGGTATTATTTACTCATCGCTGTCTGTAGTCTACATAATTTCCTTAGCCAGTCATATGACAGCCCAGACACAATCTGGCGGAAGGAAACGTCAGTGCTTTCTTCAATGCACACTGCGCAGATAGCGCAGACTGTTGGCCCGCCTTTGCCAGGATTCTACGGATAGTTCGCAAGAGGCGTTGGTGAATGACCTGCCTTTCGTGTGTTGACGTAAACCAGACGGTATATTTCTCTTTTTTTTTTTGGTACCGAGCGAAGAGGAAATGCACACGGCACTCGAGTGAGGTAACTATATAAAAACCCATTTGTTGTCATTCACTCCCACAACATGGACCCGGGCAGCGTTTGCCACAACGTGTCGATGTTACCACCAACTATTGAGAACATCTGATACGGAGTCTAAGTCAGCAAATGTTACAGTTGCTCTTTGTAAGCTGTGAGCTAGCTAGTTTCCTGTGAGTCGTATGCTAGCTAACGTTAGCTGATTGAAATGTTGCCTTCCTCTCCAAGCTAGCGTAGCGTTAGCCTGTACAAAAGGGGCGACTCTTAACAAAACAAGCCAGCGGGCTTTGAACGTGTAGCTCGGGCAGCTTTCTGGGGGCTTTTTTGGGGATATTGACGACTAGTTGTGTGAGCTGGTGGTTTAATTATATTATCAGTTTAAACGCTGCTGTGTTGTAGACACGTTTCAATGACGAGGATGAGTAGTATTCACTGTTAGTGTTGCATTATGCGCACCACGTGCAGTGTTCAAGCCCCCTCCGTTAACCAGAGCAATGGGCGGTATCGCTGCTGCGATTCATAACAGCGCGACTTCACTAGTCTTAAAGCAAAGCAAACTCTGGCTTGTGTTTGATATAACGTGCATTTTCACCTACCTTATTGAGCGGGCACATGTGTAGCTAGTGATTGCTTTTTTTGGTCATACAGTGACGTTGTCTCTTCCAATAAATATTCAATGCGAATATTAAACAATCAACAAAGTTGAAGAGCACCAGTGTGCTGATGGGAGATCATTAAACATGCAAACGGCATGCAACAGCTGCCATAAACACGTTTCTATTCATAAAGAAATATAGTTGTAAAATTTGCATTTATTCCACACAGTCACATTACATATCCTCATAAACCAGTCCATTCAACATAAGACTTACACTGCTGCAATATTAAAATGTCTGTAGGTTGAAGTTTGATAGTCTTGTTATGGATGTAATCAGTTTTTTGTTAAACACAACTCCCATTTTATAAAATATCCTCATCCTTGATGATTTTCATCAACTGACAGAATTAGAGAAATCATATGCTCCCCTCAGTTAAAATGTATCTTTTATTATAAAATGCCAATATGCAGCCTATCCTATCAGTAACGAAAGATGTAATAAAACATTAAACGACTAACAAAACGACCTGGTTCAAAAATACAATCA
The DNA here is from genome assembly GCF_004354835.1 of Perca flavescens. Lineage (NCBI taxonomy): Eukaryota > Metazoa > Chordata > Actinopteri > Perciformes > Percidae > Perca > Perca flavescens. The sequence goes on along the minus strand of NC_041341.1, from coordinate 29,984,689 downwards.
ACCAAATTAATTTAATAAAGCAAGAGAGCAGATTTTTATTTGTTGTGGGTGTCCTCAGTGTGTAACATCCTTGTATTAACCATTCTCTCGTTAGCTCCAGTTAAATAAAGAAGACAAAGAATTGCTATGCCCTCAGGATTAGAGAAGGTTCGGTCTGTTAAAACACGATTAGCTTGTTGCATGTTGACATGTAAATCCTCTATAGGAATTTAAATGGATTTGTGCCATGTATGTAATCTGTGCCTCCTTGTGCACCAAGTGGATGAATAATGCAGGTCTCATGTACTGTTTGAGCACTGCATAGTTCTCACTTAACACGTGATTTGGGACAAGAGGCGTAGTAAATTATTATTATTATAGTTATTTTTTCTGACTTGACAGAGCTCCCCCAGAGCCACAGAAGATAAACAACTATTTGAGTAGTAGTCAACGTGACTGGTAAACTGGCCTTCATGTGTGATGTGAGTGAAATTCACCTTCAAGTATTGAGCTGTGTTACCAAACCTTATTTACAACATACTTGAACCAGTTTATGATTGCAGCATACAGCTTGAAAGTATCATGCACAGTCTTTCCATTGTGTCATTGTGTATTTCAGAACGCTTACAGTGCTACATGAATAAGTGTTGCCTTTGTAATGTAGTAAACAGCCTTAAAAGTCCATAATATTTACATCCCAAGGAAAGTGTATGAATGGGGCTCAGCAAACCCTTGACAAACAGCACCGGTCATGTTCTAACTTGGAGTTTTTGTTAAAACTGGATAGTATTCAGTCCAAGGTCGCTTGGATTTTCTGTTGTTTGAGGTCCACTGGGGTCAAAGTGACAATATAAGGGCAATATACTGACGCTGAAATCAACCCCAAAAAACAAGTGTCCTCCCTACCACTAATGTGATTAAACAAACACTAATTTACCTGAAGGTTTGGGTGATGTTTTTTGTATGGCTGAATATTATTTACAGCATCTATGTTTACCAATATGGCGCTTTTTGTGTAAGATTTCTGCTGCAATATAATTAACTAAAAGTGGCCTTTGGCAATTTTTTCACTGATATTACTGTCTATCCACTGATTCAATTCTCATGTTCAGTAGATTTTCTTTTTTTTCTTAACTCAATGTTTTTATTGATTTTTCATTAGTACATTTTTAACAAGCCCTTAAAACTAGTTTTAAAAGGACATACAGTGCCTGATAACTGTAATAAAATGAGGAGAAGGGTGATGGTAAATCTGCAGAAAGGAGTGCATCACTCATTAAGCCTGAGGGCCTCATTCAACCTTTTTATTAACTACATCTTTTGTTGAGCTAAATAGTTTCTTTGTATATATTTATCTCATGCTTCCAGTGTCTTCAGGGGCTTACAGGTTAAAGATCAGTCCCAGATTAGGGATCCACTTCATCCTCCCTTGTGTTGACTTCAGGTCAAATTGACCCGTTTTCAATTTTTGTTTCATATCATAAAATATGGGACGTAGAAATAAGTGCTGAAAATGTGTAGAAGAAGAATTTTACAATTTAAAACGTTGGAAAAAGCAAAAACAAACTGTGAAAAAAAGGCGTCAAAAACATTGGAAAAATAATAATAATCATAAGCATGGGAGTTTTTTTTTTTTAATGTAACCCTACCTTGATACCTTACAGTGCACACCCTCGGTGAAAGTCCCTGTTGCTGCCAGCTGCAGGTTTCTTAGAAGAATTGTGTAAGCATTGGCCTGGCGGGTCAATTTGTTTTAGTGCTCACAATGTTAACAATCTGTTGCACGCCACACCATTCCCACACTCCCGCCGCTAACGATACAGTTTTTAATGCAGACAGAGCATTTTGAGTCCTGCTAGCCAAGATTTGTTAACCACAATGCATGTTTTTACATCCACTGTTTTAATAACCGAGGTCAGGGATAACACTGCGCTGCCATTTTAAAATATTTTACACATTTCAAGTTGCTGATTTACATCAAGGCAGATTAGTAAAATGGGCAGACTTCCTACCAACTGTACACCTATAGCGACACACACACACACACACACACACACACACACACACACACACACACACACACACACACACACACACACACACACACGTGTACCCCATGAGTAGCTGGTCAGGTGGTTGATCCCAGTCATAGCTCCCTGACTGCTTAAACACGCAGATACACACACACACACACACACACACATATATTCCCTCCCTGTGCCTCCCTCCTCCCTGTACAAATTAGTTAAGTCACTTGACTCAAAAGCCTCAAAACAGTCAACCTGTTACTTATGTTAGTGCTGGCGTGAACAATTTGTATTGGTGTGGCGTGAACTCCTGTCCTTTTTTTGGCTTATTTGTGATTAGAGGTAAGCATCACTGTGTTTTTGCCAAGGTGTTGTTTCTTTGACATCTGCATAGTGTACATACTCCTCCGCTGATTGTTCTGTTGACTTGTCTGTGTTTTCCTGGTCTAGCCTTGCGGCCTCAGACTCTTTTACACTATCCAGGCCACCGAGCATCAGCCACGCACCTGCGCCTTGCCCCAGTGATTACCGTACTCGCTCATTTGCGTTGCAGCTCCTGGATTCCAACCGAGGAATTCAGAACTAGTACACAGCATCTTAGGCAAGGCAAGGCAGCTTTATTTGTATAGCACATTTCAGCAACGGGGCAATTCAAAGTGCTTTACATAAAACATTAAAGAGCAGTTAGAAAACGACTCCGTGGCTTCAACTTACAAAACCTGAATTAGATGTGGTATTTTCTGTTTTGTGCTGTTTGACTCAATAAGTTCAGGGAAGTTGTGGCGTGTGTACATTGGTCTTATTTGAACCTGCATGTGTCATGGTGGCCCACAACCTAATTTCATACCACAGAAGGATGCAAAATATGTGCTGAACATTCCAGCCTTTTTTTTCTTTAAGGCTGTTTGGAAAGCAGGAAATGTGTAGGCCTTGGAAAGGTTGGACATTTCTTCATTAATTTATCTTCATATTCAGCTGAAGACAAGTGCGTTGCGATCTACTACTCACACTGAAACATGTGTCTTCACCTACCACCTGTGGTGAGTCTGCTTTAATAAGTGTTATTTTCAGGCTGGCTGTTTGAAAGACTAATGTCTACATTACAGTGAGTATGTCTGGTACTTGAGTCAGATGATTTGCAGGAGACCTACCGCACAGCTCACGACAATTTCCACAGAATAGCTGGTCTTGATCAGAGGATTGCTGGCTTGACGTGTCAAAATTACTACCTTGATCGCAGTTTGTTTTTTGCAGCAGTTGTGGGTGGTTGTCCATGTAATTACAAAAGCACTGTGTCTGTAAACATGAGGTGTATAATGCTACTTGCTTGTGCTTCTTGTGGACAGTTGAGCTAAGCTGTAGACTAATGATTTCACATTCTGTCTGCCAGTGTCGGTAACGTCTCACTGTGCAGCCTCACCACTGTGCCAGTGAATGCTTAGGAAACACTGATGGGTAAGCTATAAACAGTTGACAATAAGAGTGGGGTCTATTTCCGTTTTGTCCGGTCCGGTGTACGAGGCTAAACCGGTTTGAATTTATGTTAACCGGTTGAACCGGCATTTGTCACTATGTCTTCTTCAGGCAAATTCAAAATTAGCTGACATTAGCAACTTGTGCCGGCACAAAATCCAGTAGTAAAATTTGGTATACCGGTTCAGTCCGGTGTTTGGTTTGATATACAAACCGGTTTGAACATTTTTACATCGTCCCAAGCCTATTAACAATCTTTTCTCGCTGTCTTCAGTGATTCAGTCAGCAAAGATGTTTCTCTTGAACTCAGGTGTCTCATCTGTCTCTTACTATCCTGAATTTCACGGATACAACAGTAGACCAAACGGCCGAAATTTGGTCCGACCAAAACAGGTAGTCCGGATAAAACTGAACCGTGGTCCGGTTTGTTTATAGTGTGAAAGCATTTTTTGGATTGTTCGGACTTTCGGACCAAATACAAGAAGCTCTGGCAGGCTAACAGACCAGGGAAGCTCCTTTAAGGAATAACTAAGTGCTTAGTGTGTAGGCTACATGAGAGTGTTTGACGGTGAATGCGCTCAGAGCAGACAGCTGTCGGCTATCAGAGCTGAGAATACATCAGCAGTTTACTTGTTAAGTGGTAGTAAACGTACAGCGTAGGTTTCCGTTTGTCTCTGAAGAAATGCTCCTAAACATTGCAACAAAACAAAAAGAGCAGTCAGTTTCAAAAATTCCAACTCAGAGAGAGGTTATGAGAGGACCGGGAAGCCCGTCTACAAACCAATCAATTTGAAGTATCTGGAGACGCAGCTCACACGTGTAATGACGGCAGGACGTAGATTTGTCACTTATAGATCTTTAGTGCGCTTGCATAACTGCAGTGTGAAACCAAAACTTACCGGATCAAATGCAAAAACATGAACCTTGGTTCGGACTTTCAGGTGTGAAAGCCCCGTAAGATTCCCACAGACCATCCGCTGTCCATCTGCCCTCTCTTGCACACCTCAGGCCTTATTAAGAAACCTCCTATCTGGCATGTTTGTATTTGTCCTCTGACTCAAGAACAAATTGTGTGGTGCAACTTTTGGTTGTATAGTTCCCGGCTTTGCAGTATGCAGAGTCACACTGAAACCTTTCTTCCATACCGTTCTTTTTTTAAAACACGTTTGGACATAATACAAAATATTATAGTAAACCATTAAAAGAAAGCTGTAACACAGGTTATACATTTTCTTTTTTATTTTTTTTTATTTTAATGCAGGTGTACAGAGAGGCTGAGAGTAGAGCTGTCAATCTTCCCCAATAATACCATTCGAATTCCATTTGATTTTTTTTTTTTAAATATTCAAATAATATTCTGAGAATACAGCTATTTGAAGGTAATATAGCTGAAGCTAACTCTGACAGCTGTGAGGGCAGCTAACATTACCTTTAGCTGTCTCCATAGCTCCCAGCTACGCTAACGTTACTATACCTCGCGACGCGGTTAGAAAACAAGCATGAGTTAACTAATGTTAACATAAGCACTTTGGTTCGGTGGATGCCGATTTTTAAAGTCATGTTAAAACTATTTCCCGTCCTTCGTTACGATTTCCAGCCGCAGCCTGTCACTCCCCCTTGTACTAAGTTAACTCGGTACGTAACGTTAGCTCCGTAATGTTGTACTAACGTACGGTACGTAACGTTAAAGTTATTGTTCATAAGACGTGACATGAGTGACACCTGTGGGTGGCCAAGGCGAGAAGAGGGAGATTAACTAACGTTTGCCAACATATTTATAAAAAAAGGTTACATTCGAATAGTAATTTTAGCATTCAAATAGTATTGTTTTTTTTTTTTACTATTTGAATTATATTCGAATTTCAGTATTTATTCCAACAGCCCTAGCTGAGAGTGCATGTATTTTGTAAGAAATCTAAATATCAGATCAGGATCAGTGGCTACAAAAAAAAAACATATTTATCTTTTATTTGTTTTGGAACCATTTGATTCTGTTTCCTGAATACCAGAAGTGATTTGTATCCTTCATTCCTCTTTCCGTTTCCCTGCAGCCACAGGCTTGATAGTGAGGTGGTAAGGATGTGTGTATGGTCGCGTGATAATCATATGAAACAGCTTAAGGGCCAATCTTTTTAAGAGGAACAACCTGGAAAAGACATTGTGACGCATGGAGTAAAATTTATAGAAAAAGGTTTCAGAAATGACAGAAATAAGATCTATGATTTTTATGTTTAAGTTCTACAGTTGAGTTTTGCAGTTGTTTAACTTGGTTACTTGACCAATTGTTTTGACATAACACATTAATGCTTATGTCACATAGTTCGTTGCAGGCTGCAAAATTAAACTGGAGACCTTTGCAAATAGTCATTCTTAAAAGATTCTATTTTTTGTGTTTTTTAAGCTTGCTGCAGAGGAGTGAAAACCAATTTCAAAATTGGTTTTACAATACAGAACTCTTTTAAGTAAACATTTCATTTATTAATCATGAGAAAGATTATTTATAAACCTCCTACACTCTAATTTACCCTTAAATTTGTTCGCAAAAAAGGTTTCCACTTTCTGACAGTATAACATGTACATTTTCATTCCATTGTATTAAGTTATGCTGCTATTAATGAAATCCTTAAAAAGAAAGTTCTGTCTGCTCCTCAGTCTGTCTTGTAATTCTAGTGTGCTGGCCTCACAATTCTTCTTGACTTATTTAATATCTTTGAAAACTTTGTGGTTTCCAAATAGACCTTTTTCACACCAGACCTTTTGACTTGAAATAGTGGGAAAAGCACAGATGTTACTGATAACATTAGCAGTGAATCTGTTCTATTCAAGTGTCCCAGTAAGCCGTGACATTGTGACAGTGAGCCAGCATGAACAATACCAGGACCCTGAAACTGAAGCAGCTAAATGGAATTCAGCCCTCGCCAATTTTATTATTGACTATTATTTTTATTAGGTCACACATACACATAAATACTGTTTTATGTGCACATAACTAAGCTGACAAATCCTGCTTTAAAATAGGACCAGGTCACTACTTACAAGTTGTAAGGGGGTTGTGCCCAAATTATTAAAACAAAGACACTTAAGGCCTTTTTATGCTTCTGTGTAGAATCGACGGTGTACCCCCCACAGACCCCTCTGCCTCGTAGCCTGACGTGCACCTCTCAAAAAATGTAACTACACGTCACAGCAACCCACGTCGCTCGGCCGTGGCTTGGTAGCCTTGCATTTCCCCCGGCTCATTTCCTGGTTCTCCTCCATAAACAACATGAAATCAAAGAGAGGGTTAACTTTTCCTGCTACAGATTTCCAACCGTGGTCAGAAAACACAGGGGAGACACTTTGGTTCTCTCACTATGACTCTAGAGTCAGCACTCGCTCCGAAGCTAATCGCCGTCACTCTCTCACTTTTTCCCTCGCTCTATCACCCACTCCACACACACATACACACACATGCTGGCTCGACGCACACACCAGCGCACAAGTATTAATCAGGCCACTTACGTGGGCTACGGCGAAAGCTCTGCATGGAGCATGAAACGGCCTTAACACAGATTTGGCGAATAGGACAGAAGGAGTATTTAGACATGTGATTTGTGATGTCCGTAGACCACTGGCTGTTTATTACGTCATGCTGGTCACTGTCAGCTTTCATGTCCTTAATGTTTTCAAGATATTTTAGTTTGTTATGCCATTCGGTGGGGCTTAACACAAGGGAGGTGTTATTACATAAAAAGTGACTAACAATCCAAAACTGTCCTGGGCGGTGCTAGGTCCATGATGCAGCAACAGTGCCCTTGCAAAATAGATAGCAGAAATAGCTGAAGGGGAGGGAGATCACATGCCGAAGGTCAGGCTTTATCCCAGTAATGTAAATTTGTTGAGCAAGGTTAATGAGAGACCAAGCAAACAATCTCAAAACGTCCATAAAACCTGTCTTTAAAACAAGTTTTCCCTATAATATTGCTAACCAAACTGCTAATGCACAATCCTCACATGCCGGTCTGTGAATGAGCCACTGGTCATTTATTGACCAGGAGTCACTCTAAGTTATAATTGGATTAAACATGTTGACTCCTTTTTTAAATGGATTGTTCAGGAGAGTACTTGAAGGCACCATAGGCTGGTCCCTAGCCTTCCCACAACAATACTGTCAGTTGTAAATGGAAATTAAGTATAGACAACCCAACTGCATTTTACCGCAAACTTGGGACTAGTTAACTTTCTAAAGCGGGCGCAATCGCTTGTTTGCTAAAAGTCGGGTCAGGACTCCAACATTAACACACTGACAACATTGTATTCACAATATAAAATATTTTTATAGCACTTTTTTTGTTCACGCGATACCAACCTTTCGTGAACTTGTGAATTCTGCCAGCCGTCTTCTCTCGTTTTCATGGAGACGGACACTGTGTGCACGGGGGGAGGGGTGTGTGTGTGTGTGTGTGTGTGTGTGTGTGTGTGTGTGTGTGTGTGTGTGTGTGTGTGTGTGTGTGTGTGTGTGTGTGTGTGTGTGTGTGTGTGTGAGACGCAAATTCAGAGAGATGGATGAGAGTAGGGAAAGGAAATGCAAAACAAATACGCTGCGTGTTTTAAATAGCGTTAGACATTTTTTTTATAACGAAACTCAATGTGTGGCGGCAGGTGTTGATTGTGCGGCGCACCGCCACAAATTAGACGTCTGGGAAACACTGCAGATCATATCAACATCGGTAAATATCAGTTGTCAGCCATAACAGCAAGTTAATAGAGGTTATCGGTAGGGGTGCATGATATATCGACTCAATATCGTTATTGCAATAACACGTTGCGCAATATTATATCGAAAGTGTGAAATATTTTGTTGATTTTGTGGAGCGCTACGTCCCGTCCATTGCCTGTGTGGCTTAGGCTAGTTGTGTTGGATTTAGAGCTCGCTTGAAACGCTGTAATGATCATGTTTCATTGGCCAGTTACCGTGCCACTTGCACATTTTAGTGCACGTCAGCGCACGGGGTCCACTACGTGACAAACCCTGTGGAGCGTACCATGTGACGTGTGTGCATATTTCAACAGAGTGACAGCGTAAGTGAAAAACAGAACGAATCAGAGCAGCGAAAGAAAAGTTGTGTCCTGTTCTCTTTATTTATAAATTTGATTCTGTCCAACCAGTAAAACATGTCCTGTTCTGTAGACATGGTCCTTATTTATTTATTCATGTTGGACCAGTCCAATATGACTGTCAGTTGAAATAAACCTTGTGTTGTAAGAAAACTTGTTTAATTTGCTATAAATCTATTTTGATGCATTTTCCCATAACTTTTGTAATTTTACATATGTTTAAAAATATCGAAATTGATATCGCAATATTCATAATCAATAACACAATATCACATTTTGTCAATATCATGCAACCCTAGTTATCGGTATCGGCCAAACGTTTCATATAAGTTCATCCCTGAATCTGGTTATACACACAATAACACACAATTAAACTCTCGTACTAAATAGGCATTCTGGTGTTTTTTCCCAAAGGCCAAGCACAACAAAGACTCCAATCAGGAAAACACAGCAGGCTCTGTTGCTGCTCAGAGGGTGTGCTCTTAGAAATAGGTCTTGCCCCAACCTATCTGCTGTAAGGTTCATAGGTCACTGTTGTCTCATGTTTATAAACACTGTCTTGTCGACAGCCGTGAAGTAGGCTTGTAACCACACTTAACCGTCAGCCTTGAGTCAGAGCGGCATCATTCACTCCCAAACTTAAATTTCACACAGTGGTAAGTAGCTTCACTTCCAGTTTCTAAAGGTAACTTTAAATGAGAGTCGAGTCGGTGTTAAGTAACCGATTTTTATTTGCGGTGCTTTTTTGAAAAATGTTTGATTTGTTTGCCTCCTTTCGATGGTGTCGAATTGCACCACACGGTTTATCACATGTATGACTCATTTTAAGAGGGCAAATGTTGGATGTAATTTGGCTGTTTTATAACTTTAGTTTGTGCAGAAACATTTTTATGGAAGAATAACCCATAACACGACATTACATTTAGCGCATACACACTTTAAAATACAGATATTAAACACTGCTTTGACACAAGTTCTTGATCTTGTTATCTGGGGGAGAAGGGAGTCCATAACGAGCTAATAGTCATTTGCTGATAAGCTGATGTCGTCTGTACGATGATCAAGGCTTTGACGAAGAAACAAGGGCTTTGTTCCAGCCAAGCTGAATCTTTTCGAATTGTATTCTCTGTCAAATGTTTTAGTGGGATGAATACAAATACTTTTACAGTTAGGGATTAAAAGATTTTGTGTTGGCTAGATCATTTTAGATCGGTAAATTGTTGCATTTTTCACACTTTACCAAAAAACGTGATTTTAATTATGTCCTTAATGGGCGATAACCAGCCGTCTGAACAAAAGCTAATGACAGCCCATTTTAAGTCTATCACCAATATGCTCTGTTTAAAAATGATGTTATTGTGTAATGTTATTTAAGTGATCTTTGACTTGCCTTTTTGTATCTCTCTTCTTAGTTTTTGTTTAGGAATGTATTGCTTCTTCTTGTGGGGATCCAGAAAGAAATCAATGCATATATATTGTGCTCGTTTGTTGTTGTTGTTCCCACAAGCCTACAGTGTGCACTATGTTGTGACTGCCTTGACAACTTTGAGGAGCAACTATCACCCTCTTTATTTTTTAACATTTAGCTCCGTAGCTGTTGTCTGCACAACACAAATCTATTCCCCCAAGATGTGTATGTTGTAAATCCAGTGTAAACTTCACTAACAAGCTGGCTGCCAAAGGCCTTTGTGTGTGTGTGTGTGTGTGTGTGTGTGTGTGTGTGTGTGTGTGTGTGTGTGTGTGTGTGTGTGTGTGTGTGTGTGTGTGTGTGTGTGTGTGTGTGTGTGTGTGTGTGTGTGTGTGTGTGTGTGTGTGTGTGTGTGTGTGTGTGTGTGTGTGTGTTGCAGCATTTTGCCATTATCCAGCAGTATTCCTCATCTGACCTATCTTTACTCCTCCTCCTCCTCCTCCTCCTCCCCCCTCACGCATCAACCACCCACGGGCTTCACAAGAGACCTTATGAGGATCATTTGACTGGAATGATATTGCTGCTTCAGGCCTTTTAGAGTGGGGGGGAAAACAAGCAATTTGTTACATAATTCAAAGTGGAGAGTTTGTTGTGCTCCAGAAGGCTCCCTGATTCAGATATGTTATGTTAAGCTAAAGGTAGCAGCTTAGGTTTTTGTTATGAATGGTGTTATTATCCTAAATCTCTTTGTGTGTGTGTGTTTTTTTTTTTTTTTTAATGATTATACAGTATGTGAACTAATGTAGACCCTGTTACACTGAGATATGTCAGTGTGCCAGTGCATCGTTGCTTGGGAAGCTCTAATCGGGTGTTTTAAGGCCGATTTTCCTCACTGATCAGGAATGATTAATCTGACACAAGTCTTTCTTGTTCACAATCTTTTCCACACAAGAGTCCACATAAAAGCATGTTTTCCTCTTGTCTTTTACCCGTGATCATTTTGTGTTTACTTTGACTAATCTGTCTACTTTGACACGTGTGAATGTGTAAAAATAGTACTGTTAGAGTCAGCATCCGTACCTTTTTTTTCTTTTTCTTTTTTTCTTTTTTACAGCTAAGGCCATTACGGCGGTTTTATTATGTTGCAAAATTCCATAGTACTATTTACAATCAAATAGTAATTGAAAACTAACTTAATGAGGTTTTTTTAATGAGACTTTTTTTTCCTTGATCTATTGCTTAACAGTGGAACATATTTCCTTGCATTGGACATAAATTAGATTATTGTTTGTGACGTTTGCATACTTTTCTCATATTGCTATATATATCAATGTCAGAAAAATATGAATATTGTGGTATTTCAGTCAAACTTTCAATATGCTGATTTTCTGGTGCAGCAGAGCATTTTGAGACAAAACAATTGACAAAACAGACTTTTTACCGTAATATTTAATGGTTCCATGGCATGACAATTTCACTTTATGAGGTTTTTTAACATTAATATGAGTTCCCCCAGCCTGCCTATGGTCCCCCAGTGGCTAGAAATGGTGATAGGTGTAAACCAAGCCCTGGGTATCCTGCTCTGCCTTTGAGAAAATGAAAGCTCAGATGGGCTGATCTGGAATGAAGTCATAAGGAGCAAGGTTACCTCCCCTTTCTCTGCTTTGCCCGCCCAGAGAATTTGGCCCACCCATGAGAGAGAGACATCATGGCTTTCAAATGAGAGAATTGGCAGTTGGTCAAGGCCACACCCCCACCCTCCACCTTGCCCCCCCTCTCTCCTCCTCAATAGCTACAGACACAGAAATGGCTCATCCTAAGGAAAGCTCATTGTGGGACTGGCTCTAGTGGCTGTAATTCTGCACCAAGGCTGAATTTCGGGAAAGAGACTTCAGATACAGTATTAGGGGACCACTAATGTCTATAAAAGAGACTTCAGATACAGTATTAGAGGACCACTAAGGTCTATATAAAAGAGACTTCAGATACAGTATTAGAGGACCACTAAGGTCTATATAAAAGAGACTTCAGATACAGTATTAGGGGACCACTAAGGTCTATATAAAAGAGACTTCAGATACAGTATTAGGGGACCACTAAGGTCTATATAAAAGAGAGGACCACTAAGGTCTATATAAAAGAGACTTCAGATACAGTATTAAAAGACCACTAAGGTCTATATAAAAAGAGACTTCAGATACAGTATTAGGGGACCACTAAGGTCTATATAAAAGAGACTTCAGATACAGTATTAGGGGACCACTAAGGTCTATATAAAAGCATCCAAAGAGAACCATGTCATGGGACCTTTAAGACACAAACATTTAATAAAGCCAAAAAGACAAGACTGCTTTCATTTATAAAATACGTTTGGAATTCCTATTCAGTGGAGCACTATGTGAGGAACATAAACTCGCCAGTAAAACAGACTGGATGATGTTTACTTGGTTGCTTAAGCTGTTTTTATGATTATTTTGTATGGCTGGCAAATAAAAGTGATACTGTTTCCTGTTTTGGCAGGGGACCAGAAGTAAGGGGACAATGCGAGTCCAAGTACACACCAAGTTCTGTTTCCTGTGTGTGCTCACCTTCCTCTTCCATCAGTGCAACCACTGCCATGGAGACGGGCACAACCATCAGCACGGCGGACATCACCATACCAATCACAGCCACGCCCACAGCGACCTGCAGATTTCCGAAGCTCCATACGTGAAAGGACCCACTTTGTCCCCGGAACCTGTAAGTCACGAAGGGTACTCTCTAGAGGAGGAGCAGCGCTTCTACATCCAGCAGCTGTTCAGGCGCTACGGCCAGAAAGATAGGCTTGATTTCCAGGGATTTCAGAGTCTGCTGTTTAGCTTGGGCTTGGGTGAAGTGAAGGTGGTAGATGTAGATCACGAGGACCTAGGCCACGACCACGTAGCACACCTCGACCTGGTGGATGTGCAGGACGGGCTTCACTCCCATTCATCCACCAATGACGGCCATAGCCAGGGTCACGGGCATGGGCACGGGCACGATCATCCGCACCACAAGACCGGCTCCCGCCATCCGCTCACAGACCAACATCCGACAAAGTGCAACCAGCAGACCACTGCTGCCAGTCCGGCTGCTGGTGCACCTACAGGACGTGATCACCGTCATGGGCATGATGCAGAACATAATCATGATCACACCAAGGTAGAGGATAGTGACCATAAACACTCTGATGGACGTGTGCAGGACACACATGATCACGCACATAACAAGGAGCACAAACATGGGCAGGTACAGGTGGACTCTAACCAGAAGGACCTGTCTTCTCAACCTCACAGTGACCATGGGCACAGTGACCACGACCACAGTGACCACGATCACGGCCACGGTGACCACGACCACGGCCACAGTGACCACGACCACAGTGACCACGACCACAGTGACCACGACCACAGTGACCACGACCACAGTGACCACGATCACGGCCACAGTGACCACGACCACAGTGACCACGACCACAGCGATCACGGCCACAGTGACCACGACCACAGCGATCACGGCCACAGCGATCATGAACACGACCACAGCGATATTGTCCCCGAAGTGCAGACAGGCCCAGCCATTCCTCCCCTCGGCCAGGAGCAGCCGTCCCCAGTCCCTCAAGTGCCACACTCCACTCCTGCCACCACAGGAGGTCGGCCCAAGAAGCCGGGAAAGCCAGCCAGGGTCAGAGGACAGCGAGGGCGGAACAAAACTTCTTCTCCTCTCACGCCTCAGCCTAATGACCAAGACCATCAGTCTGAACACAGTCATGGCCATGATCACAGTCACGGTCACATCCATCCTCATAAAGATAAGCGGGAGGCACCAGGAGGGCATGCCGTCCCCACTTCGCCAGTCCCGGTCTTGTCTGGCCACCCAGAAGGAGTGGCTCACCAACATGAGGAGGTAGGACATGTTTAAACGCACCGACATGCAAGATGCTCCACTGTGAGAACTTTTGTTTCAAATATAAACCGATTCATATACATAGCACAGTTATCTGATATAGGACAAAACTTTTCCAAAGGCACCGTCGCTGCGTCTGGGGCTCAGCGCTGCCCAATAACGGTTGTGATTGGTTTAAAGAAACATGTCAGAGCTTTTCCCCCCTATCCCAACATACTGTAGATAAGCAGTGTAGCCAGACCACACTCCAGCACTGACACAGCGCAGTGGAGCTAACTCTAACCCTTGTTGCCATTCATTCTGACCAATTTTGGTCAAAGGAAGAGGAAGTTTGTTTGCGTACACAGAAATGTGGAATAAAAATGTTGACTCATTTACTACTACTGCCTGTAAAAAAATAAGAATTTAAGATCATTTTTTTGTGCTTTTTGGCTTTTATTGGAAAGGACAGCTTAGGACAGGATAGTGGGAGAGAGCGGGGGATGACATGCAGCAAAGGGCAACCGGTCAGAATCGAACCCGGGCTGCTGCAGTAAGGACTGAGCCTTGGGGCGCACGCTCAACCAGGTGAGCTACCAGGGCTCCCCGGCTCAGCGAGGGTTACAGTGCTCACCAGCGGGTGAAAGACAATCACAGATTTACTCTCGTTTTGGAATGACGTTTTTTCGGCAGTATGTCCGCTATTTCTCTTAAAGGTATAGTGGAGGATTTTCCCGAATTTTAGAAAAGAACCGCCCTCTGTACTTTTTGAAAAAATGCACATGCGCAACACTCTGCCTGCTCCCGAGAGCGAACGCCTATTAAACGTGTGCACGAGAGTGCACGGTTTACAAGTTGCTGTCGGCATTGGCTCACACAAGCCTACTTTCCAAAAGAAGATTTGCACTTTTTCACAAATTGAGATGTTTACCATGTGTGCGCGGTGCGTGACTTGTGCCAGGGCTAGCATCGCTAATCATAGCTTACATCAACTTTTACTAGCATTGGATTAAATGGATTTCTCCAAATAGCATGCCAAACTTTACCTGTGGAGTAGAAACTTCACGACTGAGGCATCAGTGGGAAGCCCAACCTGTGCTTTTAGCGCACGCCAGCGTGTGAAATATTCTCCCAAAAGCTTCAATGCTTCAATAAATGGCTGAAACTGTAGCTCAAGCTCACCACACATATACACCTGAAAGCTAGGGACGTGCACGTACCACGGCTTATGTAAACATATCACCAGAATGATTGACAACTAGGAGGACCAATAGTCTTGATGATCCATCCGGAAAAAGAAAATCCTCCACTATATCTTTTAACTTATTCTTAGATGCATTCTTACGATGTTTTGTTTTTTACTCATTGTGTCTTTAAAGAGCTGGGTTTCATAGAAATTAGAAAGTTTGCAGCCCACTGCCGTAGCATAAGCAGCTTCTCCCCTCCACTGTCCGTATGTCAGTATTGTCCAAACAGTCATGTGTACTTTGCTTTTACAGCCGCCTTTTAAGTTTACAGAGGTGAGTATTTGATATTCAAAGGATACATCTCACATAGGGCTTATTAGTTTATATGTCACAGTATTGACAATTTAGTTTTCAGTTGTTCACTGGCCAGTGGTTCCTTCCCTTTATACTTTACGGTTTCCTTCTCCTCCCAGTGTTTGAACCTGACTCAGCTCCTCGCCTTCTACGGCCTCAGTCCCGATTCGCTCATCTCGCCCAGCCAGTTCACCTACCTGTGTCCTGCCCTGCTTTACCAGATAGACAGTCGTGTCTGCATCCGCCATTATCACCAGATGGATGTGGAGCAGAAAGCCTTGGAGCCCGTCAGTTCCGGTAAGAGCCAAGTATCTCACTGATCCAGTGCATTATGACTGAAAAGACTAGTAATGTAGAAAGAAACAATCATGTCAGCAAGCGTGAACCTCAACACTGCTAATAGCCCTCTCAAAAGTACTTAAAACACCACTCAGGGTCTTACTCCAGACCCAGAAAGGCTAGCAGACTCTATGTCTGTCGGGTTGTTATTGTTGTGGATAGACACATTTTAAACCAAGAATATGAAGGCCAATATGAAGGGTTTAACCTCATTAAGCATGTTAGGGGTTTGATGTTTGCCCAAGGTGCCCCAGAGCCTGCAGCTCTTGGCCTAACCATTGTTCTGCATAAAACTAAAAAGAAATTTCATTAACAGCAACTCAGTCCACTCTTCTTTAACAATACCCTTTTCCTGTGAAGTTTGTGTCTTCTTTTTATTTATTTTTCACGCTTTTTTGAGGTGTAGTGAAACAAACATTAGCTTAGATTGGGAAGCTCTATCATGCTGAACAACATCACAGAAGAGTTCAGATTTTTTCTTTACACTTTAAATGGATTTTAAAGATCAATAGCTCACTACACAGCAAAGCAAAACAGATGTAATGCTTAGATATCGCAAGTAATCAAGCTTGGAAAATTGTGGGATGTTCTTAACCCATATTATTGCCAAAACAGAGTCACAATTAACTTTATTTGCACAGTGTATCAAGTAACTGCCTTTAAACCCATCAGTACATAATCACATTTGAACCACAACATATGTTTGTTCAGTAGGCCATTGTTTGGTAGTCTGAACCCAATAATACAGTGATATCATCATGACTGTGAGCGTATGTACCTCAGACAGTGACTCAAAACCCTACAAAAAAAAAAAAGGTTGAAGAATTAAATAAAACCGTGAGAAGGTAAGTTTTAGTGCTAGTCTATAAAAGTGAAAACAGTTGGCTGTAAATCTTTATCCATTGCTATCGGCCAGAGACAACAGCTACCTTCATAGCCAGGAAACCACAGGGACATCACTAAAAACCATTAGCTTCATAATCTGATGCTATCAGCATGTATAACCTGGGGCTCCTCTTGTGGAGACCTGCATGAAAGAACGTTTTTTGAAATAATCAAGCCATTTTTATTTATAGTGATAATAATTTACTTGAAGCAGGAATTCTAACCATAATCCCCTGAGTTTTTCCATCATTGTTTGCTCAATCTTTTCTCATTTTCTGTACATTGATATTAGAGGATGGATACCTGACCCAAGCCTGACGTGCCAGGTTCAGACAGAAATTTAGAAATGATGTCACTTCAACGCGATAAGGCATTTGTTGTGTGTGTGTGTGTGTGTGTGTGTGTGTGTGTGTGGTTAAGTAGGCAGAAGAGAGATAGAAAAAGAGGAAGCAGACGTGTAGATGCGACCGGAGCAGAGTTGGTGGAATAAGTTTAAGTTTTGTAGACAGTGTGTGCGTTGTCCGATATAAACCCCAGACTGAAAGCCAAGCTCATTCATTTGCTCACCAGAAAAAGGGATTTGGAGGTAACGAGGGTTTTCTGACCACACATTGAACATTTTAAATTTAAAACAGCTTATTAACGTGCGCTTGTTGCTCCGTGTGCGCGGATGCGCTCATCTGTTGAATGCCTTCCTACAGTTGCTTAATAAAAGCGGGCTTTCCACACACCAAAAAAAAAAATTGATTTTAACTGTGTCGGGCTCGGACATAAATATCTTAACGCCTGTCAGGGTCGGGTTGGGTTCAGACAGAAATATGTGGCCCGATCCGCACTCTAATCGATATGCTAGTTTTAACTCATTGTCTGCTATCCAGAGCAGCAGTGAACACTCACCACAGCGTAACGTGAACACTGGCATTAGTTTAAAAAAATATATTGAAAGTTAGTCGAAGTTTCTTTAAGTAGTTTGAAAGCACAGCTGAAATGCCCAAAAACCAATGAGTAGGCTGTTGCTGACTAATCTCAAGCTTCTTGTATTTCTACAACACTAACGCTTAATTAACTTTTATTTACAGATAAAGAAAGGGTAATGTCCTTAGATGTAAGAAAGCATGCTTGGAGAGAGTTAGCTCTCCAGTCACACCAAACTGAAGCACAGTCTGCTAATAAAAGAGCAGTTTTTCCTGTTTGTTGTTCACCGTGCTCTTTGGTCTTTATAACACTTTGCCAAGTATGAAACTACACTACAACAGACTTTTCTCAGTACAAACCTCTTTGTTTAATCTTTATTCTAAGTTTTCTCAAAACCCCCCAGCGTTTCTTTCAGGAAATTGTGCTTCTTAGTCATAGTTTTACACTTCTGGAAACTGCTAAATGTCTTTCACTGTGGCCACAGGAGCAGTCTGTGACTGGATGATTTATTAATGGGCATGCTGACAGATGCAGAGGGAGAACAGAGGGTCACTCCCGTACGTACCCACTCCTTTTCTTGGCTGGTCTTGCACTCAAACAGACATGTCAAAACCCACATTATGATTTTGTTCTTATAGATAAACTGCAGTTAAATGCATTCACCTGTGTGGATGGCATAAAAACACCAGCGTGGATTCAGACAGCCCAGCACTGTGAATGACCACTTCACCTGTTAAACTTCTAAAGCCTCCACTCTAAAGCCCCCACATTTTTTGGAAGAATGATTGTGCTAGTTACCATATCATCATGGAACAAATATGTTGGCTATTTTGAGATGGGATTGTGGAGGCAGCAAGTATATAGCATAATCATGAATTGA
This sequence comes from Perca flavescens, assembly GCF_004354835.1. Classification (NCBI taxonomy): domain Eukaryota; kingdom Metazoa; phylum Chordata; class Actinopteri; order Perciformes; family Percidae; genus Perca; species Perca flavescens. The sequence continues at coordinate 29,966,242 of NC_041341.1, read as the reverse complement.
TTAATTCTTTCAGTCAATCCCAAGTCCCAGTGAGCAAATGCATAACTAATAGCCATCAGCAGGTGTTGATAGGCAGGGAATGTGTTAGGAGAGCTGTGGAAAAGTCAGCCTGGCATGTGTGTCTTTGGGCCATATTCACTGGGAGAAAGTTAATGTTTGAATGAATTAGGCAGCCAAATTTGCCATATCACCTCCAGCTCAGGTACATAGATTGACACTCTAAATCAGGATCATTCACTCACCTAATTGCAGCACTTAACGAGTTGCGTAGGGTGCTTCGTGTCTATGACAACGTGTGCCCTTTGTTACTTTCACAACAGGAGGTTATGTTTGTTTGTTGTTTTGTCAGCAGGATTACAGAATAACTACTGGCCCCGATTTCCATGAAACATTTTATCTTTTCAACATATATTTATTGGGTTTTTGTACAATATCAAAAAGCAAAAATGGAAGGAATAAACATAGCATATACCAACCAAAAACGTAGCACGGAAACCCTCCATCCACTATACAAAAAAGGATGATAATAAAAAGAGGAAGAAAATAATATTAATAGCAAAAGCATGGATAATCCACTAGTATGTACATTTAGAAATGTTAATGACAAACTCTGCATCTGTATACATATAATACAATATCATACAAAGATATGTATATATATATATATATATATATATATATATATATATATATATATATATATATATATATATATATATATATATATATATATACACATACATATATATATATATGTTGCCACAGGAGTACATCCACACAATAGTTAATAAAACATAACATATGTACATAAAAAGAAAAATAGCCACGGATTTTCATGAAACTTGGTGGAAAGGTCTAGCATGAGCCAAGGGGGAACCCATTACATTTTGGAGCAGATCCGAATCATGAGGCAGATCCACAAATTTCACAGGCATTAGTAACCAGTGGTGTGACATGACTTTTCCACTATGAGGCTATGGATTTCTAGGTAGCCGTGTATTTTGGCCACCTCCATTACGTTTGCCGCTACGACACGGAACGTCACAGACAGAGACTCAGCGCTGACGTTTAGATGCTGAGTTTCAGTTTTTGTGATTGATTATAACGCTAGATTTATAGTATCAGTGTAAAACAGCGTCACCCTCAAATTGTGCATTATGCATGAGTGCCCTTCTAGTTATTCAATCATTTTAGTTGCCATGGCAGCAAACTAGTGGTCCTATTATCTGTATGAATTTTATTTGTTTGTTTTTTATTTAAACTTAGGTTGGGAAAATCTTTCTTGCAGTGATCTCTCTTCTTTCAGTTTGTTTTCCAAATCCCTGAATTAATGATATTCAAAAAGAAAGAGGCTGAAAGATCAGCTATAAAGAATGAAGGTCAGCGTGAAGCCCTGCTCTGGGACCTCGCAGTGTTTCACAGTTTATGAGAAAGCAACATCTAAAATCACAACCCTAAGTTAATGAGTTACAGGTTGTGAAATAAAGGTCATAAAGCCATAAAAGATGGCTACAAATCCAACCAGGACCAGTAATCACATTTTCTGCACACACAAACCACAGAAAAGGCTGCTTCTTAGGATTTCTGTGTCATGGTACTGTGTGTGTATTAGTGGGCCGAGCTTGTAAATCTCTAGGAATAGATAACACATGGACACCTGGAATCAAATTGCATTGTGTTTGATAATCAATCTGACCACGCTACTGCATATTACACCTAGTACATTTGTTCTCATGTTCTGTATTTATGCCTGCAGTGTAATTGGATTTTAGTTTTTATTCACGTTATGCAAAGTAGGCAAGAAGTTTGGGAGCTGTCACTGTAAACAACATGGCAAGCTTGGGGTCATAAGATGTTCTGCACATCCTGTTTGCTTTTATTAGATGCCGAAAGTGGCATTTTTATGACAACGGAATAGTTTTTTAGCTGCAAAATTTTGAACAAAAAAAGAACAGAACACTTTAGGACAGAATGGCACTGTCAAAGCAGCGGACACTTAAGTTCAACCGTGAGATTGGAGTAATTCCCTTACTGTACGGCCTCTTAAATCTTTAATTATTAAACACACTCCTCTCCGGAGACACCTGTATCACACGTGCCTCAGGCAGCAGTGTGCCACCATCGAAAAATGGTAATGGCGTCGAGGAACACCGCGGAACAAGTCAAAAGGGCAGGAGCGGCTCCTCATTAGTGGAAAACTACAGCCTGCGATTGTGCACCGTGAGTCAACCATAGGCAACACCACACGCCGCGAAGCTACCTCTCGTTTACCTCCTGTTGGCATCCATGGGGGAGCTCGGAAGATTTTTAGTCGGTTTCTCTCCGGTCCCCACTCCCCTCTCTTTTTGCGCTGTGCCAATTAGGAGAGCCTAAGCGACACCCTGGGCCATTTTTTTTTCTGAGCAATGGCTCACAGGAGATGCGTAATTGGAGAGAAGACACAGACCGGTGGGTCTCATCTTCTCTCTTCTGTTCCCTTATCGCCGCCTTCTATCGTCCTGCCGCAACCCCCTGCACACCTCCCACACACACACACACACACACACACACACACACACACACACACACACACACACACATACAACCACAACTGCATAGAGGTAATGAGATAGAGAAGTAGATGAGCTGTGTGAGTGTGAAGGACCTGCGGTGATGTACTGTGTGGCTGATGTACAGTTGCCTCTCAGGGTTACACATTGTTTCGCTTGATGCGGCAAATAAGAAAGCAGTCATCTGTAGCGCTTTTTACTTGTGTAAGGCACATTGAAAACCGTGGCAACGACAGAACAAGAAAGTGAGGGTTAGTAAAGACATTTCCATCCGTGATGAGGAAATGAATTCAGTCGATCCAGTTTGTGATGATGAGGTTCTCCCCACAACGTGTACTGTGGATTAACTGGTGCTTTATACCGGACTGTGGTCTATTGCTCTACTTATAAAGCCTAGAGCATTCCTTTGCTTTTATAGCAAACTAGGCTATGTATCAGTTTCACAAGAAAAGAAAAGACATCTCGTATCTAAAATGCTGTCACATTATTTTTATCAATATGTAGTGTAACATATTGAACCATTCCATTAACCTGTAACTATAGAGACTATAGACTATGGGGTCATTTTGACACTGAAAAGTAGCAGGGACACAGATTCTGGATCCACGTTACTCAGTGTTACTAATGTCTATCGGGGTTGTCTTTATTAGACATTAATTAAGTCAATGACTGGCTCATACTCCGAAAAACACAAAACATGCAGTATGCATACATTATTCAAAACGTTTTTTACTGTAGCAGTAGTGCCCAAAATAAATGCACAGAACAAGATCTACAAACATACGTGACAATTTGTAAAGAAACTGTAAAGAGCACACATGTATTTGCTTCAAAAATACGAAGAGATATCGCCCAACCTAAATAAACGTCAAGCAATACTGCAAATATAATCTATAAAAATACAAACCCAACTTGCATATTTCTAAAATATGTTAAAGCCCCCAAATGACCTATTTGCATTAATTAGCATTTTACCAAATTGACTTGTGAGGACTTTGTTCACAAATGTGTGTTGCATTTCCATGGTGTCGGGGAGGCGCGGTTCGTTGAGTACAGAAATAGAGGGCTTGAGAAAGCTGAGAGTAGTGTAATAAATATTCTGTTTTGTTAAAATATTGTACCTTATGGTTTCAATTCAAATAGTTCAAAGGATCCTGGATGAGGACGGTGCTCAGTTGTGGCCTGTACACTGACTTCACTGCAAAGGCAAGGGGTCTGTGTTGGGCCTTAAAAGAAAGCTTTAAAGTGCCAGGTGCAAGACTCCTTTGCCAGCAAGTAAATGCAACACATACAGACACAATGAAGGAAAAGCCTGAATAAATGAGTGGAGAAGCCAAACTAATGTAGATGTTTCCATACAGGGCATGAATGGTATGATGAGTATGAGAAATGATGAGAAAAACGATGTGCCATATGCTTTGGCCAACACAGTCACCAGATCTCCACCCGATTTAACACTTATGGGAGATTTTGGAGCAATGAACACCATCATCATTAAAACTACCAAATGCCTCCTGATGTAAACCTGCATTAAGAGTCAGGGTTTGAGTAGCAACCTTCCCAAGTGGCTGTAATCAGCGCTTAAGCATCAGGACCTTCGTCATCCGTTGAAACAATCCCCCCAGGAGGAACTCCAGCCTCCTGTTTTCTGAGAGGAGAGGCTGCTGCCAGGGGAGGGACTTTTTTTTTTTTTTTTTTTTTTTATATCCTACAGCTGGGTAATGGGACAGTAACAGCTTGATTCCGTCTCTCTAAAGACCACTCTGTCAGGCATAAGACATGTTTCAGATCATCTCTTCACAAGCGACACCACCTGGGGCCGATTAGATGAGAGGAAGTGTGTCTGCCAGTGTGATTTTACTGTTATCAGTCATTTCTTCCCTCTGGCTAGATGGCAACTTCTTCTGTTTAGATGAATTAAGCTCTATCAGTGCTCCGTAGTTTCTAATAGGTTGACCAGTTGGGAGGAAATATATTGTATATTTGTAATTGTATGTAATTATATAATATATTGTGAAGTAATGGTGAAATACTTCCCTAGGGTCATGCACTTTGACCCTGACAAACAGATAGGGCCGCATCTAACGATTATTTTCATTGTCGTTTTCTTGATTGATCGATTAGTTGTTTGGTCTATAAAATGCCAGAAAATTGTGAAAAAAAGGTTTATCAGTGTTTCCCAAAACCCAAATATTCCAGTTAAAAAAAAAAAAAGAAAATTCTATATATTCACATCCTGACCTTTATTCTCCAAATATTCCAGCAGTTTTGTCCACAAAGATTCCATTTTACTGTCCCAGAGGAGTGAAGAAACAAATAAATATTCACATTTAGGAACCTGGAATCAGAGAATTGTTACTCTTTTTTTCCCCATAAAACAATTACTCGAACAGATTAATGGATTATCCAAATAGTTTCATTGTTTTACACAATAATAACCAGCCAAATCTGTGAGGAACAGAACCTTTCAGTACTATATTTAAAGACCGTCTGTTGTGACAAATGGCTCACTGAAGTCACTTTTCTGTAGCGTTCTAGTCAATAGATGTCCTGAATATAGCTGAATGTCAGCAGCCAGCATCGCTTTAGCAAACACACCACCAGCTTTGGTGTTGACACTGAATTTCATACGACATTAAACATTTTGTCCTCTGTGACGAAAACAAATCACAAAGTTTTTCTCACGCGGCGTTGCGTTGTTTTGAAACGTGTCCTGGGCTGACAGGTGGACTGACAGTTTAAATGATAGTGTACCTTTCTGACAGTTTTCTCTTCTGCTTCATGTCTGCGGGCCAAATGAAAAATGAGGCGAGTAGAATTCTGCTGAAATGTCACTTCACATTTCTTGCTTCAGGCGTCATGTGATATCACAAGGACACATGGGCTGAAAACCTCAGGAGGATAGTTTCCTTAAAATGTGAACAGGATGGGGAACAAAAAAGCTAAAAGAGATAGCTAAAAGCTAAAAAGATAAAGTCAGCTGGCTGAAATCGTGACGATTATTTTCGTTGTCGATGAATACGCTGATTATTTTCTCTTTATGACCAGTTAGTTGTTTGCTAACTAGAAAATATTCACATCTAATAAACATCTTTTTAATCGATTGTCAAAATAGTTGCCATTTAATAGTTGACAACTAATAGATTAATCGATTAATCTTTGCAGCTCTAGTCCGGTGTTTTCTTCTTTTTATGGACTGTCACAGTTGACAAGTCATTTACATCTACAAAGCATCGGATGTGGCTAGCACGTGTTGGGCTCACCCTTTGCTGTGTAGGAAATGTATAGTAAATATTGTCTTTCATTCGTCTCTCTGTCTCTGTGTCTTTCTCCAGTGTGGGTGTGGCTGTGGGGGTTTGTGTCCATCACCATCATCAGCCTGCTATCTCTGCTGGGCGTGGTGCTCGTACCCATCCTCAAACAATCCTGCTTCAAGTTCCTGCTCACCTTCCTGGTGGCGCTGGCCGTGGGCACGCTCAGTGGCGACGCTCTCCTTCACCTGCTGCCTCACGTGAGTACGCCACACACGGCCAGGACACTATTGGTGTACAGTGAATTATGATCCATTTTGTAGAGCAGTCATAGTCTTTTAGCAGTCTTTTACATAATGAAATGATGCGCTCTTGTCTTCTCCACCCTTTGGGGACACACCCACAGCAATGGATGATATCAATACGTTCGGGAGAACTACTGTATATTTACAGTATAACAAAAGTCAGGGTCTGTATGCATAACACCTCGAAGAAACGGTCTTAAAATGGTCCTAAACTTGACTTACAAGTCAAACACTTGTAGAAAAAAAGTAGGACTTTGTATAAAGAAGCTGAAAGTAACTTTCAGCAAAGTCTAAGTGTGATTCTTAAAGGAATACGCCACCGTTTGTTGAAATAGGGCTTATCACGGTCTAACCTGGCTGTAGATAGGTGGGCCAACACAGTTTTTGTCTCAATGCAAGTAATTAGGTTGTTTTTTTGTCTTTTGTTGGCTCACTTTTACTCACAACATGCTAACCGGCAACATAGGATTCCATTCACTACGCTAAGCTAACTAGCGGCGGCACTGCCGGTGTTGCACCGGACTAAAACGATGCATGCACCAAAAATGCGTTGGCCCACCTATCTACAGCTAGGGGAGACCGTGATAAGCCCTATTTCAACAAACGGTGGCGTATCCCTTTAAATGCCTCACCGTTCCTGACTATCTGCACTATCTAATCAAAAATCATGTGTGGTCGGGTTGGCTCAGTTGGTAGAGCAGGCGCACATACGGTATATAGAGGTGTATGCCTCAACGCAGAAGGTCCAGGGTTTGAGTCCGACCTGGACGATTTTCCTGCGCGTCTTCCCCCTCTCTCTCCCCTTTCATATCTGGCTGTCCTTTCCATTAAAGGCTGAAATGCCCACGTTTGGTATAATATTCATCAGGTCTAATGAGTTGAAGATGGCTATGGTAACCCATTTAAGTGATATTCATCTGCAGATGCCCTATATAGTGATTGTATGTAACTCAGGGGTCAACCTTAAAATTAAATATTTCCTTAAAAAGTTATGTTTCATTGTCTTTCATCTGAACTCTTGTATTCCACCACTCAGCTAATATAATTAGTGCAGTTTTAATAATTGGTATAAAACTGTTAATGTAAATACGTAGGATCACATTTAAATGTGCAAACATTTAATTGTATTCCTGATGAATCCATCGTGTCATGAACTTTTAGTTTTATTTGGTATGGCTAATGTGGGACAGAATCTTTTAATAACTTATCATCATATACATTTGCAAAATATGAAAGTGTGTCGCTGCTGCCTCTGCCGGTCACTTCTAACTAACTCAGGAGACCTTGTTCTGGATATTTTCCAGAACAATATATTATATTATTTTTCCTTGATACTGAAAACTTTGAGTCCCTCTTGCCCTGACCAGTACATGTCTTACGCACCAAGTGGATTTGTGTGCACAGTCACACTATGTGTTTCGGCCTGTCAGTCAGGCAATAGGGCATAGTGAGCACAGTGGTTCCTGCCTATGCAGAGAAAGTCTATTTGCTCCATCGGCACCACAGCTCTGCGTGTGTGTGTGTGAGTGTGTGTATCGGCAGTCGGAGCTTCTGCGCTCTCGGGTACCAAAATTTGGCACCGTTTGATTAAAAGCGAATCCGTCCTCGGTAGTACCGATGTTATTTTTTATTTTGAACGCGTTCTGCGGAGAAGGGAGACTGGCGTTGGTCACGGTTTGGAATGAAAGGGAGGAAACAGGACAGAGTAATACGGTGGATATTATTGATATACATTTTTTTTAACGACCTAGTTAAGGCGGCATGCCCGTCCTGCTCAGGCGGCCGCCTAAGCTGCAAAGTGCTGCGGGAAACCCTGCTTGACTTAATACCGGTTCCTGAACGATACATTTTTGGATACCAATTTTATAAAATACATTTTAAAGCTTTAGTGCATAACTTTTTCTATATTAATGGACATAAGTTACATTCAAGCCATTGCCAAATGAGTTGATACAAAGCTAATTAAGACTATCAGCTCCACAAAACTCTCTCCGTTTATCTCAGTATGGCTATGTTTACAAAATAGTGTCGTCCGGCAACTTTCACACGCAGAAATTTGAGTGAAGATAATGAGTCCATCATGTGTTTTTAATCCTGTGTCCAACTTGATTTGATGGGTTAAATGCTACAAGCAACTGCATAGAGGATAGGGCTTTGACTTTTGCCCAAAAATCATATTCAAAGTTCGTTTGTTTATTAATATTCAAATATATTCGAATATTTATTAATAATATTTTTGACCAGTAAATGCCTTCAGTAAGACCTATATTGGTATCAAACTTAAGTTGTAGATGTTCTGTCCACCAGAGGGCAGTGTATCAGTCAATGTCAATAGGCAAAAGTCTTTCAGAAGAAAAACACACTGCCAATTAAAAGTCAGACCCTGGATTAAACACAAACCGTATGCTTTCGACAGGAAGTTTGGAGCTTTCGCCGTAGCCTACGTAAGTGGTCTGATGTTTATACTCGTGCGCTGGTGTGTGTGTGTGTGTGTGTGTGGGGAGTGTGTGTAATAGATGCAAGCCATGGCCGAGCGACGTGCAGTTACATTTTGAAATGCGTGGAAAAGCCTCTGAATCTGAATTGAAAACAATGTTTACAAGCAAACACATTTACAAAATATAATGCCCATAGTTCGAATATTAAGGGCTGCCTAGTATTCGTTCGAATATCATTGCTTTTTTAAAATGTTTTAATTATATTTGAATAACGAAGTTCGGAGTCAAAGCCCTAACCCCCAATTTCCACCGGCTGCGTAACGGCTGCGGATCCGCTCCGGAATGGCGGTGGAGTCGTTAGGTTTCCAGTAAAGTCGGTGTGTGTATTTCCACTGACTGCAGAATGGCTGCGTTCCGACTGCGTCCCAGCTCCGGCGATCCGCAGCCCTCCGGAGCTGATACGCAGAGCTTCTGTTTTTTGCCGGACGCAGGAGAGCTTCGCAGCAGGTCAAGCACAGAAGCAAAATAAAACATCTGGTTAATATTCAAAATAAAATACACTGTGCCCACGGCGGATCCTATCTCCCTGCACTACACCTTGAAAACACAGCACAGAGTCGTTTCCCCTCTACTCCTCTGGATGGAAACAAACAGTTGTTGGTTTTGTGGTTCTATTCTAAGTGAATTTGCGAGATCTCGTGGGTCCTCGTGACTTCAGCTGTCAGTCATGGCCACAGCCGTTCCGTCACAAATCCGGACCTGGTGGGTATTGACGGACGGTGGAGCACGGAGCCGGTCCGCAGCCATTCTCCATCCTGTGGAAATCCGGAGTAATGGAGGAGGTGTGGTGCGCCATCAATGAAGGCTTGCGTCATGTGGATCCAATGACGCTGCTGTTGTCATTGCTTAGAGTGTCCTCATGGGGGGAGGCAGAAACTACTCACTATAGCTTTAACAAAAAGAAATTATAAAAATGACACATTATTTTTTAGCTCCTACTATGTGAGCCCTGCATACCTCTATTAGATGTAACACTAGACAGCCAATCAGCAGCATTATTAGATCTTGGTGGAAGCATGTTGCATGCTAATTGGCTCACTGACGCTGATGAGATTTAATCCTTAGGTATTGAGTGAGATGTTTCCATACTGAGAAGGCAATTCGGTCAGTGGCCAAAAAGTATTGAATTCGGTACCCAGCCCTAACAACAGGGATTCGATTGAAATAAAATCAGTGTTCTGATCAATGTGTGATCCTCGGCCCTCACTCCCATCCTCCTCTCATTGGTCATATGTTCCTCTTCCCGTCTACAGTCCCAGGGACAGCACGACCACAGCGAGCCTGCGACGAGTCACGACACAGCCTTTGATGTAACAGCCTTTGATGGAGTGTGGAAGGGCCTAACGGCTCTAGCCGGCATCTACCTCCTCTTCATCATCGAACACTGTATCGGCATGTTTCAGCATTACAAAGACCACAGGGTAAGATAAACACTTGATTCTCACAAGCGATTGCTTTTGTCTGCTATAGTCCTTGAGTGTGGTACTTGTTGATAACAGACATGTATGGAATTTCCGTGGACAGAGAATTAAAACTGTGTCTCTGCTCCCAGGGCATGAAGAAGGGGAGCGAGGAGGGCAAGATTGGCAGGAAGTTGTCCGACCACAAGTTAAATCGGCGCTCAGATGCAGAGTGGCTGCACTTGAAGCCGCTCAGTGAAGGTAAGAAGCGTTGAGTCATGCAAGTGTTTTACAGGGAGCTTTGTCTCCGCGGCTGGACACTGTAACCGTAATTTCTCCTCTATCCTCCAGACCCCGACAGCACCGCCGTCTCCTGCGACAACGGTCACAACGACACGCAGCTCACGGAGCTCCAGACGCCCGACTCTCCCACCAACAAGACGCCTCTGGCACCCACAGTCCCCCAACAAGAGTCACCCTCTAAGGAGAACGGACGCAAGACCAAGAAGCACGGACACTCGCACGGCCACGGCCACTCTCACGGTGGGAACTGCCACTCGGACCAGGAGATGAAGGACGCCGGTATAGCCAGCATCGCCTGGATGGTCATCATGGGCGATGGCATGCATAACTTCAGCGACGGCCTGGCTATTGGTAAGAGGCTACGGGTTTGAATTTGTATCACTAGTGTCCACTGTGCCCAATAAATCAGGAATTCCTGTTACCCCACAAACAAGTCAGCCTTTTCTTTTCCTTTTTTTTCTAGCTCAATGTGACTTTCTTGAATACTTCGGAAGCTTTCACCCTCATTTAATGGCCTCCCTCAAAATTTCAAACATCACAAAGGCCTCATGAAATGCCATGTTCCGTTCAGAAGTTAGGATTAGTTAATGGTTACAGAGTTACTGGTTTAGATTCTGTAAGCTCTGCTAACATTATGCTGCTGCCACATTTACTGTACCATTAAAAACGGTCATAAAAGAGTTTAAGGAATATTTCAACATTTTGAGAAATGCCTTGAATGTTTGATCTGTACAAAAACTGAAGTGTAAAAACACCTTGTGGTTTTATGTGGCGGACTCATTTTTGGTCGGGCGCAGTGACTCTGTGTTTAGGAGTAGAGGCTCCAGGAAGTCACCGTGCCCTGCCAAGGCTAGCTGTATGGGTTTCCCCATGTTTCCAGTCTCTACACTAAGCTAATTGGCTCCAGCTTCACTTTTAGTGTACAGACATGAGAGCGATATCAATCAACTTTCAGCACAACAGCAAACAAGCGTTATTTCCCTTCCTAACACTTCCTGAACTCATTATCTCTACAGGCGCAGCATTCAGTGCAAACCTGACAGGAGGCATCAGTACATCAGTGGCTGTTTTCTGCCATGAACTGCCTCATGAACTTGGTAAGTGGAGTGCAACAACAGAAAATTGTCAACGAAACTAAACAAAAGAAGTCATTTTCTCATTACCCACTTGACACTGCAAACTTGTTGTATTCAACAAGTAGAACAAAGATGTATTGTGAAGGCCTTGCAGTAAGCTCACACAATGATAACCAGTGTGTTTAAATCACTGCCTCTTACCCAGACTGAAACTTTAATCGGAGGCAGTCTCAGGTCCCCTCGGCCCCTCGGAACTTGTTAAAAAACCCAGCGGCGTTAATAATCTCTTCCCCTCACCCCAGAAAAATGTACTTTCCCCCCCCCGATTAATGGCTTTTGTCTGACAGCAGCGAAATGGCTTGTCACCGTGTCTGTCAGTGAAGATTATGTACCGCGCCTGGCACGCATTGTTCAATACAGTCAGGTTTTAAAGACGGCACAGCTGCCGGTGCGTTCATTTGCATCAAATCTGTTCTCTCCGAGGACCCAGTTTGCTTCAGTTTGACTCAGCAACAGTGAACATTTTTGTTCCGAGTCCTTTTTTTTTGTTTTTCACTCCCGAGTGCTCTCCTCTGCCGGTTTGTTTATAGAGAGGAAGAGGTGGCGAGAGTGGGGCGTAAAAGACAGACAATGAGGCCATGCACAGCAGATCAGTACTAATGATGTGTCTTGTTGTAGCGTGGTTTCCGTACCTCGTTTGTGCATTTGATGAATATAGCGGTGTCAATTACAACAGAGTGTGAACCAGTGAATAACAGCCCACGTTTGTCTGCCTGCTCCCCCTTGTGTTGACGAGCAGCATCCTGTCCTACTGTTATTGCTGTGTTTAGGGGGGAAAAGAGGAAAAATTGGGCCTTTTGTTAAAAGCATCTACGTGAGGAAAAGCGATGAAACACATTTGGGGTTTACCAACGCTGCAGAAACCTGCTTTTAAGTGCGTTATGTCCAGCATTCATCTGTTTTTAAATGCCAAAAACAGTCTGCAGTCATGCGGCTGTATCTGTGAGGCTTCAGGACCGTATAGAAGAGCTTTGATTCTGGTCCAACATTTTTGTCTCTATTCTGACTCTGTCGTACTCGAGTTTCCAGATGGTTGACTGCCGCACAAATCCTGTCTCAAGCGGCATGTGAAGATTTGCGAGATCAGCCTCTCGCCGCGTTATTTCACATTTCCTGTTGATTCGGCGCCCGCTCTTCAGGCGCACTCGCTGTCGAGCGTTCACCCCTGTAGGGCCGCTTGTCAGACGAACCCAGCAGTTTGACAAGTGCACCTCTCGGCTCCTTCTGAACACAAAAACTGTCCCCCGCCTGGCAGCTGGATGGCAAAGATGATGATTATAAGGGTTCTTAACCACCCAGAGTGAAGCTAATTGGCAGTGATGGGTGTGTTAATTGCGGTAGATGAGGTGGCGACAGGCGTGTCTGACTGTCGGACGGATTGGAACCAGTGAGGCAGGAAACGCCAGAGTAAGTTTGAAGAGGAAAAAAAAAAGGGCCATTAAAGCGAGGTGTGTGTGTGGACTGTCTCTCTTTAACTTCTCCCCCCCTCTTCTCTGGGTTTGATTGATGGATGAGAGCAGAGTGGTAATATATTCATTGAGGTAATTAGCAAGGAAAAGAGGCCGCTTGTTACACGGCGCAGGAAATGTAGGCCACCCCCTTCTCAGTATTCATCTCTCTTTCCAAATCCAGGGCGTTTCCGCTGAGACTTGGGCCTCTTCCCGCATTTGGCCTGGCAATGATTGAAGAGGCTAGAGAGGCTACGGCACGCATGTGTAATCATGAGCGTATCAGAAGGCGAGTTAAAGACATATTTCTTAGAAAGAGCGCAGCTCCTGGTCTGTTTTCACCACCTGCTTGAAGAGACGGATAGCGGAGGCAGGTGTTTGGCGGGAATTTGCTCTGAACAAAAGAAACGGCCGAAAGAGTACAGCAAAACCACAGCGTGACGAGGGGGGGGGCCAAGCTATTCACCGAGGGGTTTAAATGCAGCAAAGTTCACGTCACGTCAAATTATACACGCGGCTGTCCCTGCTGCAGCGTTCCACTTTCTGTTACTTTTACCGTTCATAAACAACTTGTGAATGAACAGAATCATTCATGACACAGAGTGGTTTCACTCCGAGAACCCTGAGCGTTGCATGTTGGGATATGGTGTCAGAATAAGTGATAGGTACATGGGAGATGGCTTTAAATGGTGTTTAAGTGAGTGAGTGTGTGTGTGTGTCTTTCTCCTGGCTGACAGGTGACTTTGCGGTGCTGCTGAAAGCGGGGATGTCAGTGAAGCAGGCCATTGCCTACAATCTGCTGTCCGCCCTCATGGCCTACGTTGGCATGGTGATTGGCACAGCTGTGGGCCAGTACACACACAATGTCACCAGCTGGATCTTCGCCATCACGGCTGGCATGTTCCTTTATGTGGCTCTGGTGGATATGGTAAGTTGGCACAGTGTTCTTGACAGCCCCAGAGCGATAATTGTCCCCCAACAACATCAGCTTAACTTTCACTGCCTCCTCTCCCACACGGGCAGCCAGTCCTCTTCTCTGGGCCTCCTGATCTGCAGTGCTAATTCCAGGAAAGTCTGTTTGTGATTCCAACCGGTTCCCTTTTGTCTCTTTCACAGCTGCCAGAAATGCTTCACGGGGACAGTGAGGACCACAAGCGCTGCCAGCTGGGACACTTTATCCTACAGAACCTGGGCCTGCTGACCGGGTTCGGCATCATGCTGCTCATCGCCATCTTCGAAGACCGCATCGTTTTCGATTTTGGCTTTTAGTCGAGACGTAGAGAAGGGGGTGCTGGGAAACGAAAGGGGGGGATGTGGATGTATCAATATTGTTCTTCTTGGCCTTAACACGCTTTGTTTGCAACGTAACGGCCCAGTCTTGCATGCAATGTGGGTCCCGTTCACAGCCAGTGCCACCATTCCAAAACATGCAGCGGTAGTTTATGCATATCTCATGACTCTGCCAGTGATGTTTACACTCCGCTCCTCCATTACCTCTGTCAGCTCCAATCTGTCTGTTCCCTGTGAAGAAAAAAAAAATGAGAAGAAGAGCGAGGCTCCACAGAGGACACCTCCTCTGCTTTGAACCAGTAACCTCCATCTTAAAAGAGAGCTGTAGACAGTAGGGTGGCACAGGAAGGAAGCGCGCGCCTTTCTGCAGAGAGGCAGCAGTCACGGCCCAGCAGCTCACCGCCTATGCATCCATCACCTGTTGTTAAGTGTGTTGTTGCCGTACATCCCCCCCCCTCCCCCTCACTTCTCTTATCCACCCTGTGCTGTGTCCCATCATCCTTGCCTTGTACATCTGTGGTGTGTGTTCCACCCCGCCATCCATCTGATGCCATCACGCTGTGTATCAAACATCTCGTGTCTGTCTGTGCCGAGCCCTGGCCACTGGAGCAGCACCGCAGCAGTGGCGGAGCGCTCAGTTTAGCTTGCTACTACATCTGTGATAAACCCTTTAGCTCATGTTGCCTCGCCTTCAATATGCTACGACAAGCTATAAGCTGCAGGGTCAAAATAGAAAAAAGCGTTGCCCGGCTTTCCATAGTCGATCATTGAAACGGCTCAGTGTTGTTGTTTTTTTTTTGCTGCAGCTTTTCTCGATTTATCACATCCGAGTTATGTTTCATTGTCTATTAGATCTTCGGGATTATTAAACCTTTGTAGTTCATAGTTCTAGCTAACACAGCTGCCAAAGCCTTTGCAAATTAGCCTTTAAGATTTTAATGTTTTTGTTTAGAGACTAGATGATTAATAAGGGTTTGACAATCTGTAGCCAGAAGAGACCTATCGTCGTCAGGCCTTTACATTAAACCTTTTCTTTTTTTTTTTATTGGAATCCGCAGCTTCAAAAATGTGAAATCAGAAACAAAGAACGAGCTGTTCTCGTCTTCAATCCAAGTGTTGTAGTGTACGAGATTTATTTAGGGTGCCTCTTTTGAGTTCCTAAAAGGTGCTTTTGTCCTGTAGTGGACATTTCATTACAGCAGGAGGGTGAGTCGTCACACTAATGCAGATTCTTTCTGATGTACTGTAAATACATGAAGTATTGATAGCGTCAGTAGTGCAGCAGCTAAAAGCTGATTCTTGTTGCTGCTAAAATAAAAGTTTTAAAAAGTACTTCTGTTAAGGAATTCACTTCCTGACAATCTGAGAGACCAATCAAAAGACAGTGCTCTTGTATCACAGCAGAACAATATACTGTGTGACAGCATTCCCCGCACTTGTAATGGATGTTTACCAGAGTTATAAAACCGTAGGACAACAAGACCTTTGATATGTTTCTAAGGGTGTAACATTATAGTCACTTTGCTGACTGTGCCCAAATGTGGATTTTCAATGGTTGGTGCTTGACACTTCGACACCCCCCCCCATGCATTCCATTGGCTGTCCCGCGGCTCACATGCTAAGCTAGTTAGCATAGCATCAGCTGCTGGAGCACACAAATAATGTGTGTGGCTTCATTTATCCTGTCACTGTGTGACATCCATCATATATGTCTCAACTGGCTGTAAATCATCGTCAGTCACATTGGGCTCGTGATATTGATCGGACTGAATCATGCATGAAGCATGAGTGAAACGGTACAGACATTGTGTTGAGTGTAAATTTGTTTTCGTTCTTTGTTCTGAAAAGTTAAACTATTGACAACCTTTGTTACTTTTTCAAATGAACTGTGGGAAGATCATGAGAAATTCTTTGGGGTGTAGTTTAAGTGGTATTGTGAGCCTTGTTTTTTTTTATACAGGTGCAGGACGCATAACTTTTCTGCATCACTTCTATCTTTTTACAGACGTTTTATTTAATCTTATGTTCAACACGACTCAAATGTATTTTCATTCTGTTTTAGCACCAAGTAAAGTTAATAATTTTCTGTTTTTTAAAATATGAGTTTATTTGACATGTAGTCAGTTGTTTGCTACAATATGAATTTTGATTGTGTTTTTTGTATTTTAAAAGATTAGGAATCTTTTTTTGAAACATTATTTCTCTTTTGAGTTCCTGTATTGCCTGTATAATTAAAATCTAAACTAAGTGTGCCTGCCCGTAGAAACACAATGCCCCAAAGAATAAGATTCTTCACTTCTTATTTGGCAAAGAACTGTCTGTAAAATGAAGGTCTATGATTGTTCTCATTTTTGCTTTGTTGTATGTATGTTTGTTTAGTATGCTGGATATAAAATGCAAAGTGTGACATCCTTGCTGTTTGCCTGTCTGTGCATTCTCCCCATTACAGAAGGAAAATAAACGCTGAAAAGATCGCTGATGGCTCTGGCATAATGTTAAAGAGACAACTCGTGTGCAGCAGCAAAACCACAATAGCGTAACACATCTATCTGTAACATTCCTCTGTCTCTCGCTGCTCCCCTCTCCATTCGTCTCCTGCTTAGGTTGCCTTCCCAGATCAGCAGGTTTATCAAAGCTGATTATTAAATACACGTGAAGGCTCAGTGAACGATGCATACATTTAGAAAACAAATGAATGGTAAGGTGCAGCTGAGTGTATCTGTTATCAGCTATCAAGCAAGGTATCTGAAACAAGGTACAACATGGTGAAATCACTTATCAGAAAAAAGTCCTAGTATAGTGGTCTGAAAAAGTTATAAAATAGTTATAGTATAGTATGTCGACAAAAGTCAATAGTATACTATGTCGAAAAAAAATTATTAAAGTCTTACGATAAAAGTAAATATAGTATGTTGGAAGAAGTCATAAAAAGTCATAGTATAGTATGTTGAGAAAAGTGACCAAAAAGTCATAGTATAGTATGTAAAGAAAAAAGTCGTAGTATAGTATGTCCAAAAAAGTGATAAAAAGTAATAGTATGTCGAAATAAGTGATTAAAAAGTCATAATATAGTATGTCCAAGAAAGTGATAAAAAAGTAATAGTATAGTATGTTAAAAAAGTTATTAAAAAATAAAAGTATAGTATGTCAAAAAAAAGTCATAGTATATTATGTCAAAAAGTCATAGTATAGTATGTCAAAAAGTCATAGTATAGCATGTCGACAAAAAGTGATGTCATTTTTATGTCAAAAAAGGGATAAAAAAAGTCATAGTATATTATGTTGAAAAAAGTGATAAAAAAGTCATAGTGTAGTATGTCGAAAAAAGTAATAAAAAAGTCATAGTATAGTATGTCGACAAAAAGTGATGTCATTTTTATGTCAAAAAAGGGATAAAAAAAGTCATAGTATATTATGTTGAAAAAAGTGATAAAAAAGTCATAGTGTAGTATGTCGAAAAAAGTCATAATAGTATGTTGAAAGAAGTAATTAAAATATCATAGTATGTTATGTCGAAAAAAATTATACAAAAGTCATAGTATAGTTTAAAAAAAAAAGTGATAAAAAAGTCATAGTATAGTATGGTTAAAAAAGTGATTAAAAAGTCATAGTATAGTATGTTGAAAAAAAGTGATAAAAAAGTCATAGTATAGTACAGTGATCGGCAAACGTTTTAATACGAAGTGCCAATTTAAAATGTTCTTGTTAATCAGTGTGCCATATCAGCATTGAGCCCCCATCATCTAAGCAACAAGGACTAGCTAATCTTCTCAGAATGGAGATGGGGAAAAAGTCAGTCAAACTACTGTAAATAGCAGGCTATGATCCTGCATGCCAATGGCTGTGAAAGAGTGATTCAAAAAGTCATAGTATGGTATGTCAAAAAAAGTGATTAAAAAGTCATAGTATGGTATGTTGAAAAAAGTGATTAAAAAGTCATAGTATGGTATGTCAAAAAAAAGTCATAGTATAGTATGTCGAAAAATATTGATAAAAAAGTCATAGTATAGTATGTCAAAAAGTCATAGTACAGTATGTCGGAAAAAGTCATAGTATAGTATATCGAAAGAAGTCATAGTACAGTATGTTGAAAAAAAGTCATAGTATAGTACAGTGAAATGTAAAATGTTAAAATGTTCTTGTTGTTGCCATATCAGCATTGAGCCCCCATCATCTAAGCAACGAGGACTAGCTAATCTTCGCAGAATGGAGATGGGGAAAAAGTCAGTCAAACTACCGTAAATAGCAGGCTATGATCCTGCATGCCAATGGCTGTGAAAGAGGTCATTTGGCCTAAAAAACCCTATCTTGCACACTTCTTGCTAGTGTGCCATTGGTTGAGCTACCAGGTGCCAATGGTGGCACACGTGCCTGAGGTTGCTGACCCCTGGTATAGTATGTTGAAAGAAGTCATAGTATAGTATGTCGACAAAAGTGATGAAAAAGTCATAGTATGTCCAAAAAAGTCATAGTATAGTATGTAAAAAAAGTCATAGTATAGTATGTAAAAAAAAAGTGATAAAAAAGTCATAGTATAGTATGTATAAAAAAATCATAGTATAGTATGTCGAAAAAAATCATAGTATAGTATATCAAAAGTCATGGTATAGTGTGTCGAAAAAAGTCATAGTGTAGTATGTATAAAAAAATCATAGTATAGTATGTCGAAAAAAGTCATAGTATAGTATGTCAAAAAGTCATGGTATAGTGTGTCGAAAAAAAGTGATTAAAAAGTCATAGTATAGTATGTCAAAAAGTCATGGTATAGTATGTCGAAAAAAGTGATTAAAAAGTCATAGAATAGTATGTCAAAAAAAGTCATACTATAGTCCAAAAATTCTTTCAGGAAGACTTCTAATAACTTCAATCACCGCTCTCTCTTACTAAACCTATTCAGCTGTTTAGAGGCGTTCACTTTTCAGTAATCCAACCAGAATTGACCATGAAATTCATTATCCAATCACAGCATGACATCCCTGCTTTAAATCTGTTTCTCTCTCTGCTGCTGTCAGCTGTCATTTCAGGCCAGGCATGCAACCCTCTTCCTCCCCTTCCACCTCCAGTCACCATCACACACGTCACCCTGGGTCTTCCTCCAGCAGAACGCTCCGTCGACTCCTTTGGTCTGGTCTTCGCGCTCCTTCGCCTCCGCCATCAGTGTCTAGACTCCATCAGGGGAATATGTCTTGGCTTCTCTATCTTAAAAAATGTAGTCTAATCTCCAAAGGCTCTGTACATTTCACATTATGCATATGTACAATAAATCTTTGCATATCTGCAACAAAGTCTCTCCTGATTGAAATAGTATAGTATGTCGAAAAAAGTGATAAAAAAGTCTTAGTATAGTATGCCGAAAAACCTTGTATAGTGTCTCAAAAAAAGTGATTAAAAAGTCATAGTATAGTATGTTGGAAAAAGTCATAGTATAGTATGTCGAAAAAGTCATAGTATATTAAGTCCCAAAAAGTCATAGTATAATATGTCAAAAAAAGTCATAGTATATTATGTCGAAAAACTCCAAAAAAGTCATAGCATAGTATGTTAAAAAGTGATAAAAATGCATAGTATAGTATGTCGAAAAAGTCCCAAAAAGTCATAGTATAACATGTCGAAAAAAAGTGATTAAAAAAGCCATGGGATATGTCAAAAAAAGCAATAAAAAAGTAATAGTATACTATGTCGAAAAAGTCCCAAAAACTCATAGCATAGTATGTTAAAAAAGTGATAAAAATGCATAGTATAGTATGTCGAAAAAAATTATTAAGAAGTCATAGTATAGTATGTCGAAAAAAATGAGAAAAAAAGTCATAGTATATGTCGAAAAATCCATAGTATATTAAGTCCAAAAAAGTCCCAAAAAGTCATAGTATACCATGTTGAAAAAAGCAATAAAAAAGTCATAGTATAGTATGTCAAAAAAAGTGATGAAAAAGTCATAGTATAGTATGTCAAAAGAAGTCATAGTACAGTATGTCGAAAAAAGTGATGAAAAAGTCATAGTATAGTATATCGAAAGAAGTCATAGTACAGTATGTCGAAAAAAGTGATAAAAAAGTCATAGTATAGTACAGTGATCGGCAACCTTTTTAATATGAAGTGCCATTTTCAAATGTTAAAATGTTCTTGTTAATCAGTGTGCCATATCAGCATTGAGCCCCCATTATCTAAGCAACAAGGACTAGCTAATCTTCGCAGAATGGAGATGGGGAAAAATTCAGTCAAACTACCGTAAATAGCAGGCTATGATCCTGCATGCCAATGGCTGTGAATGAGTGATTAAAAAGTCATAGTATGGTATGTCAAAAAAAGTGATTAAAAAGTCATAGCATAGTATGTCCAAAAAGTGATGAAAAAGTGATGGTAAAAAAGTCATAGTGTAGTATGTCCAAAAAGTGATAAAAAAAAGTCATAGTATGTCGAAAAAAATTAGAAAAAAAGTCATAGTATATGTCGAAAAAGTCATAGTATATTAAGTCCAAAAAAGTCCAAAAAAGTCATAGTATACCATGTTGAAAAAAGCAATAAAAAAGTCATAGTATAGTATGTAAAAAAAAAAGTCATAGTATAGTATGTCGATAAAAATAATAAAAAGTCATAGTATAGTATGTGGAAAAAAGTGATTAAAAAGTCATAGTATAGCATGTTGAAAAAAGTAATAAAAAAGTCATAGTATGTATGTAAAAAAAAAGTCATAGTATAAGTATGTCGAAAAAGTCATAGTATAGTATGTTGAAAAAGTCATAGTATAGTATGTTGAAAAAAGTGATAAACAAGTCATAGTATAGTATGTTGAATAAGTCATAGTATAGTATGTTGAAAAAAGTGATTAAAAAAGTCATGGTATAATATGTCGAAAAAAGTGATAAACAAGTCATAGTATAGTATGTTGAAAAAAGTCATAGTATAGTATGTCAAAAAAAGTGATGAAAAAGTCATAGTATAGTATATCGAAAGAAGTCATAGTACAGTATGTCAAAAAAAAGTGATAAAAAAGTCATAGTATAGTACAGTGATCGGCAACCTTTTTAATATGAAGTGCCATTTTAAAATGTTAAAATGTTCTTGTTAATCAGTGTGCCATATCAGCATTGAGCCCCCATTATCTAAGCAACAAGGACTAGCTAATCTTCGCAGAATGGAGATGGGGAAAAAGTCAGTCAAACTACCGTAAATAGCAGGCTATGATCCTGCATGCCAATGGCTGTGAATGAGTGATTAAAAAGTCATAGTATGGTATGTCAAAAAAAGTGATTAAAAAGTCATAGCATAGTATGTCCAAAAAGTGATGAAAAAGTGATGGTAAAAAAAGTCATAGTGTAGTATGTCCAAAAAGTGATAAAAAAAAGTCATAGTATAGTATGTCCAAAAAAGGGATAATAAAAAGTCATAGTATAGTATGTCGAAAAAAATGAGAAAAAAAGTCATGTATATGTCGAAAAAGTCATAGTATATTAAGTTCAAAAAAGTCCCAAAAAGTCATAGTATACCATGTTGAAAAAAGCAAGAAAAAAGTCATAGTATAGTATGTAAAAAAAAAAGTCATAGTATAGTATGTCGATAAAAATAATAAAAAGTCATAGTATAGTATGTGGAAAAAAGTGATTAAAAAGTCATAGTATTGCATGTTGAAAAAAGTAATAAAAAAGTCATAGTATAGTATGTTGAAAAAGTCATAGTATAGTATGTCGAAAAAAGTGATTAAAAAAGTCATGGTATAATATGTCGAAAAAAGTGATAAACAAGTCATAGTATAGTACAGTGATCGGCAACCTTTTTAATATGAAGTGCCATTTTAAAATGTTAAAATGTTCTTGTTAATCAGTGTGCTATATCAGCATTGAGCCCCCATTATCTAAGCAACAAGGACTAGCTAATCTTTGCAGAATGGAGATGGGGAAAAAGTCAGTCAAACTACCGTAAATAGCAGGCTATGATCCTGCATGCCAATGGTTGTGAATGAGTGATTAAAAAGTCATAGTATGGTATGTCAAAAAAAGTGATTAAAAAGTCATAGCATAGTATGTCCAAAAAGTGATGAAAAAGTGATGGTAAAAAAGTCATAGTGTAGTATGTCCAAAAAGTGATAAAAAAAAGTCATAGTATAGTATGTCGAAAAAAGGGATAAGAAAAAGTCATAGTATAGTATGTCGAAAAAAATTAGAAAAAAAGTCATAGTATATGTCGAAAAAGTCATAGTATATTAAGTCCAAAAAAGTCCAAAAAAGTCATAGTATACCATGTTGAAAAAAGCAATAAAAAAGTCATAGTATAGTATGTAAAAAAAAAAGTCATAGTATAGTATGTCGATAAAAATAATAAAAAGTCATAGTATAGTATGTGGAAAAAAGTGATTAAAAAGTCATAGTATAGCATGTTGAAAAAAGTAATAAAAAAGTCATAGTATGTATGTAAAAAAAAAGTCATAGTATAAGTATGTCGAAAAAGTCATAGTATAGTATGTTGAAAAAGTCATAGTATAGTATGTTGAAAAAAGTGATAAACAAGTCATAGTATAGTATGTTGAATAAGTCATAGTATAGTATGTTGAAAAAAGTGATTAAAAAAGTCATGGTATAATATGTCGAAAAAAGTGATAAACAAGTCATAGTATAGTATGTTGAAAAAAGTCATAGTATAGTATGTCAAAAAAAGTGATGAAAAAGTCATAGTATAGTATATCGAAAGAAGTCATAGTACAGTATGTCAAAAAAAAGTGATAAAAAAGTCATAGTATAGTACAGTGATCGGCAACCTTTTTAATATGAAGTGCCATTTTAAAATGTTAAAATGTTCTTGTTAATCAGTGTGCCATATCAGCATTGAGCCCCCATTATCTAAGCAACAAGGACTAGCTAATCTTCGCAGAATGGAGATGGGGAAAAAGTCAGTCAAACTACCGTAAATAGCAGGCTATGATCCTGCATGCCAATGGCTGTGAATGAGTGATTAAAAAGTCATAGTATGGTATGTCAAAAAAAGTGATTAAAAAGTCATAGCATAGTATGTCCAAAAAGTGATGAAAAAGTGATGGTAAAAAAGTCATAGTGTAGTATGTCCAAAAAGTGATAAAAAAAAGTCATAGTATAGTATGTCCAAAAAAGGGATAATAAAAAGTCATAGTATAGTATGTCGAAAAAAATGAGAAAAAAAGTCATGTATATGTCGAAAAAGTCATAGTATATTAAGTTCAAAAAAGTCCCAAAAAGTCATAGTATACCATGTTGAAAAAGCAAGAAAAAAAAAGTCATAGTATAGTATGTAAAAAAAAAAGTCATAGTATAGTATGTCGATAAAAATAATAAAAAGTCATAGTATAGTATGTGGAAAAAAGTGATTAAAAAGTCATAGTATTGCATGTTGAAAAAAAAATAAAAAAAGTCATAGTATAGTATGTTGAAAAAGTCATAGTATAGTATGTCGAAAAAAGTGATTAAAAAAGTCATGGTATAATATGTCGAAAAAAGTGATAAACAAGTCATAGTATAGTACAGTGATCGGCAACCTTTTTAATATGAAGTGCCATTTTAAAATGTTAAAATGTTCTTGTTAATCAGTGTGCTATATCAGCATTGAGCCCCCATTATCTAAGCAACAAGGACTAGCTAATCTTTGCAGAATGGAGATGGGGAAAAAGTCAGTCAAACTACCGTAAATAGCAGGCTATGATCCTGCATGCCAATGGTTGTGAATGAGTGATTAAAAAGTCATAGTATGGTATGTCAAAAAAAGTGATTAAAAAGTCATAGCATAGTATGTCCAAAAAGTGATGAAAAAGTGATGGTAAAAAAGTCATAGTGTAGTATGTCCAAAAAGTGATAAAAAAAAGTCATAGTATAGTATGTCGAAAAAAGGGATAAGAAAAAGTCATAGTATAGTATGTCGAAAAAAATTAGAAAAAAAGTCATAGTATATGTCGAAAAAGTCATAGTATATTAAGTCCAAAAAAGTCCAAAAAGTCATAGTATACCATGTTGAAAAAGCAATAAAAAAGTCATAGTATAGTATGTAAAAAAAAAAGTCATAGTATAGTATGTCGATAAAAATAATAAAAAGTCATAGTATAGTATGTGGAAAAAAGTGATTAAAAAGTCATAGTATAGCATGTTGAAAAAAGTAATAAAAAAGTCATAGTATGTATGTAAAAAAAAAGTCATAGTATAGTATGTCGAAAAAGTCATAGTATAGTATGTTGAAAAAGTCATAGTATAGTATGTTGAAAAAAGTGATAAACAAGTCATAGTATAGTATGTTGAAAAAGTCATAGTATAGTATGTTGAAAAAAGTGATTAAAAAAGTCATGGTATAATATGTTGAAAAAAGTGATAAACAAGTCATAGTATAGTATGTCGAAAAAAGTCATAGTATAGTATGTCAAAAAAAGTGATGAAAAAGTCATAGTATAGTATATCGAAAGAAGTCATAGTACAGTATGTCAAAAAAAAGTGATAAAAAAGTCATAGTATAGTACAGTGATCGGCAACCTTTTTAATATGAAGTGCCATTTTCAAATGTTAAAATGTTCTTGTTAATCAGTGTGCCATATCAGCATTGAGCCCCCATTATCTAAGCAACAAGGACTAGCTAATCTTCGCAGAATGGAGATGGGGAAAAAGTCAGTCAAACTACCGTAAATAGCAGGCTATGATCCTGCATGCCAATGGCTGTGAATGAGTGATTAAAAAGTCATAGTATGGTATGTCAAAAAAAGTGATTAAAAAGTCATAGCATAGTATGTCCAAAAAGTGATGAAAAAGTGATGGTAAAAAAGTCATAGTGTAGTATGTCCAAAAAGTGATAAAAAAAAGTCATAGTATAGTATGTCCAAAAAAGGGATAATAAAAAGTCATAGTATAGTATGTCGAAAAAAATGAGAAAAAAAGTCATGTATATGTCGAAAAAGTCATAGTATATTAAGTTCAAAAAAGTCCCAAAAAGTCATAGTATACCATGTTGAAAAAAGCAAGAAAAAAGTCATAGTATAGTATGTAAAAAAAAAAGTCATAGTATAGTATGTCGATAAAAATAATAAAAAGTCATAGTATAGTATGTGGAAAAAAGTGATTAAAAAGTCATAGTATTGCATGTTGAAAAAAGTAATAAAAAAAGTCATAGTATAGTATGTTGAAAAAGTCATAGTATAGTATGTCGAAAAAAGTGATTAAAAAAGTCATGGTATAATATGTCGAAAAAAGTGATAAACAAGTCATAGTATAGTATGTCGAAAAAAGTTATAGTATAGTATGTCGAAAAAAGTGATGAAAAAGTCATAGTATAGTATATCGAAAGAAGTCATAGTACAGTATGTCAAAAAAAAGTGATAAAAAAAGTCATAGTATAGTACAGTGATCGGCAACCTTTTTAATATGAAGTGCCATTTTAAAATGTTAAAATGTTCTTGTTAATCAGTGTGCCATATCAGCATTGAGCCCCCATCAACTAAGCAACAAGGACTAGCTAATCTTCTCAGAATGGAGATGGGGAAAAAGTCAGTCAAACTACCGTAAATAGCAGGCTATGATCCTGCATGCCAATGGCTGTGAAAGAGTGATTAAAAAGTCATAGTATAGTATGTTGAAATAAGTGATTAAAATGTCATAGTATATTATGTCGAAAAAAAATGATACAAAAGTCATAGTATAGTATGTCGAAAAAAGTCCTAGTATAGTAAGTCAAAAAAAGTGATAAAAAAGTCATAGTAAAGTATTTCCAAAAAAGTCATAGTAAAGTATTTCCAAAAAAGTCCCAAAAAGTCATAGTATAGTATGTCAAAAAAGTGATTTTGTGAGTTTGTCGGGAAAAGTCATAGTATGTTGAAAAATAGTCATAGTATACTATGTTGAAAAATGTCATAAAAAGTCACAGTATGTCGGAAAAAGTCAAAGAAAACAGAAAATGTATTCTTATTTGTCACATACAATGTAGCTATATTCAAATGTAACCCATTAGGAGCAGTGGACACATACAGCGCCAGGGGAGCAGCTTGACGTTTTGCCGAAGCAGGCTGGGATCGAACTGCTAATCTTGTGGTTGAGGACCGACCCTCTACACTCTGAGCCACATGCCACCATCATAGTATATAATGTCATAAAGTCTTAATATAGTATGTAAAAAAAGTCATAGTATAGTATGTCGGAAAAAGTGATAAAAAAGTAATGTATAGTATGTTAAAAAAAAATCATAGTATGGTATATAAAAAAAGTCATAGTATAGTAAGTCGTTAAAAAGTCATAGTACAGTATATTGAAAAATGTATAGTATACTATGTTGGAATAAGTCATAATATAGTATGTTGGAAAAAAGTGATAAAAAGTCCTGGTATAGCATGTCGAAAAATGTCATAGTATAATATGTTGAAAAATGTCATAGTATAGTATGTCGAAGAAAATCACAGCATATTATGTTGGAAAATGTCATAGTATACTATATTGAAAAAAGTCATGTAAAACAGAAACTTTAATCTTATTTGTCACACTACATTTAACCCATTCTAAGCATTAGGAGCAGTGGACACATACAGCACAGGGAGCAACTTGGAGTTCAGTAGCTTGCCCTAAAAGTCATAAAAAGTCCTAGTATAGTATGTCAAAAAAGTAATAAAAGTCCTAAAATAGAATAAAATAGCAAAAACACTGTTGTGTCCTGCCTTGGTTGCACCGGTTAGTTGTGGTCTGCAGAAGCGCAGAGAACTCTCCTTTTTACCTGAATCCTATTATAGAATGTTGGGGAAAAAAAGTCAAAAAAGTCATAGTATAGTATGTAGAAAAAAATCATAGTTTAGTATGTAGAAAAAATTGATAAAAAAGTCATAGTATAGGGATTTTGGAAAAAAGTCATAATACAGTAGGTCGTAGTATAGTAAGTCATAGTATAGGTTGTCCTAAAAAAAGATATGAATGTTATGAGTTCAATGTTCTGCAAAATCATCTTAGAAAACAGATGTATACCACTTGTTCATCCTTTACATTTAAATAAAGTTTAGAAGTTAAAGCAGTATAGTAAAATGTACATAATAATACTATACAAAAGTCATTGTATAGTATGCCATAAAAAAATCATAATCTAACTATGTTAGAAATGTCATGCTTTTCTCATAAAATGCATAATTTTTTAGAATAGGAGAGCTTATTCGCTGTACTAACTAGTAGTCATTGTTATTATTACCTGTCTGTTGTATTTATTTAAATTGTTATGTAATGCATAAAAAAGAGACTATGTTTTGAATTTTTTTTTAATGAAAAGCCAGTGCATGTGTGTGAGATAAAAAGGGACTAGGAGCTGAGCTGGCAGAGCAGTGCTACCCCTCGCCTGATCCAGTGTTCAGCAGGCACGTCGGAGTTGAGCGTCATGGCGATGACATAATTGGTGGAGTGGCCCGTGGTGGACAGGGTGCCACGCCGCTCACTGGTCTTGTAGACAGGCACTACATAGCACATCCTCTGGGGGATGTCCTCCCGCTTGACAGGCTTCAACCACATCTGATGGAGAGAGAGGAAAACAGAGGGGCAGAAGGGGACAAATGACGTGATTTCAAAATTGAAGATGTGGCTGCCAAATTTGCCTACTCTACCTCCATTAGCTACTTTTACAACTAATCGCTGCCATTTAGGGGCGGTTTTCCATGCCAAACATTTGACTAGTGAAAAAATTAAACTGTCAAATGAAATCCTGTATGCCTCTGCTGACAAGCAACACATTTACTGTAACTTGATTATATGACAGATGCATCATGATGGGCCGTAGTTGCTGTCAAAGAAACAAAAAGATCAGATTGTATTTAAGGTTTAAAGGCCAGGACATAAAACAGTGGAAACTAACCTGGATCTCCATTTGTTATCCAAACGTTAAACTTACAAATGGGAACTTTGGGGGCATAAACTTATAAAGCAATAGCATTAACAAGGAAGAGTCCCCTTGGACTATTAAACAGGCTTGGTTATGCAAAAGGGATAAACTGGGCCACAAAAACAGTTTGTTGAGTTGCAGCCAGTAAAGTACTCAGCTGGTTCCATAACGGGCGCCTCTGAAGATTTGCATTTCAAAGCCAGCCAAAGCAGCCGCTGTTGTGATTTCTCCCCCCACATACAATAAACACATTTTTAATTAAGTTCCGCTCTTGTCAAAAACTGATTCTGTTAATAACTTGCCCTGAAATGTCTGAATATTAAAAAAGCCAGGCTTGTGCATTATTCATAATCACTGAATGCATTGTGATGAAGAGAGAACAGAGGGAGAATCAAACTTGATCAGTCTTCGCTCTCTGCCCCTGGCATTCTGTTCCATCACTCTGTCAGTCGGCTTTCATATACCATATCAACCTCTGTTAATTAATAAAAGGATGAGAGAGCAAAGGAGCTCGGCCTCCTGCAGGCACAACGTGAAATAAGAAGTGCTGAAGCTGCTGCTCAGTATCGCATCCAGAGAACAAGGAGCTGTGAACATCCTCCTGGGTAGAGCGGCAGCTACAGTATAATAACAGTGATGGTTGTTCACTTTCTCCTCAGAGAAAAACAGCCAGCTCGTAGAAGTTTACAATCTGAATAATGATGGAATCTGCCCCATTTTCATAATCTGATACGTGAACAGATATTATCTTTCCTCTCTTGTGATGGCCAGAGAGCTTCACAGGCTCGATGGTGTTTTTTGCCTCCAACAGGCAGCTAACCCTAACCTTAACCCTAAACAGAACCATTGCCGCGCTGCCTGGAAGGAGACGTTGGTGGCAAAAAACACCAAACACCGCTTCACAGGAGCAGAATCAATAAACCTCCTCCCCCTCAAAATGTATGGAAGAATATGTTATGCAACAATTCAAATGCACAAGCCTGTGTACATAAAAACTTCAGGGAAGTAGTCAACTATGATTACCAATGTGCATTTCAGCAAGAAACATCCAATTATACAATCTTCACAAAAAAACGATTTTGCAGGAACCAAGCTGAAATAATTAAAACATAAACCTATAGGGTTGTTGTATTATCAAGGAGAGTCCTGTTTCTTTATATTAAGCCATATTGAGGATATCGTTTAAAGAAAAAATGTGGATGAGATCATTACTGGCTACAGATTGGTTATGGCGAAATAAAATAAATAAAAGGAAGTTGGCAAATATGCACACAATGACAGGCTGATAATCCATTTTGCACCACTTCATTCATTCAGCCTATGTCTGAGGATTCTTAAATTCATAATTCTAACCGATATCTGTGTACAGTATCTGTGTGTGCTCCTCACTCACCACAGGCATGGGGTCGTGCAGCACTTTGGGGTAGGACTCAGCAAGAAGTTTGGTCTTCCTGTCCCAGCGGGCGCCATCCAGAAACAGACCTCTAATGTACACACCTGGGTGTCACACACACAAACACAGAGATAATTCAGAGGCACAAGAGAAGTCGTTAGCATTGCTATGATAATAATATCACCAACTACCTTCTACTAGCATTCCATAACCTCCAGTTATGGAGGAAACCTGTGACTGTGATACACGTTGGCCCTTCCAGCAACTGTAAAACTTGATGAACCCAGCTGAACTGACCTCTGTGCTGTAACACTGTCTTTCCATAAAGCATGGGAGCTCTCCTATTAATAGAGTGGGATAAAGGGGTGAGATTTTGAGATAACTGACTGTTATCCTCTCAGCATCAACCAAAATGCACAAACACACTGTACAGTAGCTTAGCAGTATAGGCTGTGTTATTGTGATGGGGCTCCAGCTGGGGACTGTTCAAGAAGGAGGATTTATGTGAGACTGACTGAGAATCTTACAGCAGAGCTGGAGGCACAGCGAAGCCTGCATGTAGACCAGAGGCTTTCACTTACTTTTGCACACTATGCCTCTTTTATATACAGTCAGTTTTCATCCGTTTTTTTTCTTCCCACTCACTTATGTTCCTCTTATTTCACTTTCTGCTTTGAAACCTCACTTTTCATCCCCTTTTGTTTAATAGAGACATTTTATCCTATCAAAAGCTATCCTTATATCTGGCTTTTACTATTAAACTGTCATCCTTCCTTCTCTCTAAAATCACCCTTTCTCCCCCTATCTTCTCCACTACCCCCGTTAGTATCCTACCATCCTCTGGAGGCCGTTTGTAAGGTATCTCATCCAGCACTTCAAAGTCGAAGCCGAGCAGGTCAATAGGAACGGTGTGTTTCCTGGCATAGTTCTGCTGGCTGCCTGTGAGGAAGGCCTGGGTGAAGAAGAATCCCGATACCCAGAATACAGCGGGCATACCCTGATCATACCAGTCCTAAAAACACAGCAGAGAAGAGACTTTTTTAGAATGAACCCCCTGGGTATTGTGTTATTCTTCTTTTATTCAGGTTCGTCCAGAAAAGAAAAAAAAATATATTAAAAAAATGCACAAACGAATAACAAAAACATACATTAGGGATGGAACTACAGGAAAATACCATACATAAAGTTTAGTTGATTATGTGAAATAACATTTTACAGGTCAGGTCGAACTGAAAAAGGAACTGACTTCCAAAATCATCTCAGGTTCAGAAAAAAACTAAAACAAAAAACATGTCTGGTCTGAGGTCAACACACCATTGATCTTGATCTTTGTGCAACTGTAAGCTGGAATTTTCCGTCTACTGAACACACTGAGAGGAAGCTGATGTTTTTCTTCTCAACTCTTGTTAAAAACAGCAAACAATCATATGCCGTGAAATGTCAAGGCATTCTGTTAGGAAAGCATGCTGTCTCAGATAAGAAACCCGTGACTTTCCAGTTCACCCTGTGGGGAGTCATGGGTGGACATCTCCGTTGGATAACACACACACACACACACAGACACACACAGTACATTCTTTTCACTCCACTGAGTAATGATGAACATGAGGAATGTGATATTTCTCCAGTGGAAATAGAAAGGGAAACATGGGAAATGGCTGTTGATGAAAAAGTTCACTTTGCAGACTCACATGATGATATCATGTGTCTGCATGTGTTTCCTGTACGAACCCTGCCCATGAGTAAAAAACATTACTACCCCCTACCTCCTATGTGCTGACACGTCGAATGAATAACTTTAAGTCTTGTGTCAATCAAGTGTGACACAGCTTAAGGCAGGGTTCCAGTTAACTGTAGAGGGCACAGTAGCACTAACATTTCATGTGACACTAGCTTCTCAACACTGAAAGGCCTAACAGGGTTCCAGAGACTAGAGTCTATAACAAGGAACACTGAAGTAGTTCTGGAGGCTTGTGGTGGCCCAACATACACTGTGGTTACACACTTTTCAATGTGACTGTTGTCATCCGATCATGCCAGGACACATTAACCATCAAGTCTGTACATTGATTTATTTATTATTTATTTATTTATATATTTATTTATTGTTTGTTTGTTTGTTACTAATTTTGCTTGATTTTAGTGCTTGTGTTGTGCACTTCAATTTGTACAGTACTTTGGTCAACTTTGGTTGTTTTAAATGTGCTATATAAATAAACTTGACTTGACTCGACTACATTCCAAGATCGGATCTTGCTCGCATTTGGATCCAGTTAGCTAGACCACATGCTGAGGTGGCCTGGCTGGCACTAAGTTTGGATCTCAGTGAGGAGTGGACAGCATGTGGGCACACCGAGGACAATTGTATCAAACGTAGATCTTGCGGAAACTCCCCGCCACACAGAAGTTCCTCTCCCAAGCGAGAACAAAGGGAACAAATTGGAGGAAAACCGGAGCTAAAGCCCAGCTGAGACCGCTGTCTTATCGCACTGCGGTCCGACACCACTGTGAAGTGAGGAACGCAGTAACTGCTCGTAACAAAGCGCGTCTCATACGGGCCATGCCACCATTACAAAATAAACAAAATATAAAACATGAAGAAGGCTCTCTCTTGGACCAAGTGCTCTCTTGGACCCATTCTGGAAGCACCTATCACGCGGTCACTGATCTGATCACAATCTGTTCAGGCAGGTTGCATTCAAGTGTCAAGTGTGGACACAGCTGATTTCCGATCTCACGCATCCGATCACAAAAGCTGCATGGAAGACAAGTGTAGGAAGACATTTTATGTTGTTTTTTCCTTGAATTTTGCATCACAACATTGGTGAAGTAACATTACCCATGCAAAGACGGAATCGGTTTGTGCAGTCGATTACGCACTTTTTATTGTTTAACCAATGTTTTCCATGCAAGCGACCATCGCAATATGTATGCACTAATTTGACTCTGCTATAAGAGGGATTTAGAGATTAGAGAGATATTTATATTTAGAGATAATTTCTTTCTCTCATTTCTGTTTTTTTTTTTAGGGGCAGAGCATCGAAGCTGTGTGGACCCTATTGTTTTTGCCAGTATTATATTATTCTTCTTCCTACAAAATCCACGTTCCCATGAATGAAAACTCACCAAACTTTGCACACAAGTCAGTCCTATGCCAAACTCAATCAGTGAGATTTGTGTGCAAATTGTCCTGATGGTGATGCTAAAAAAGCCATCTAAAATTCTAAACTTTGAAAATTCAAAACAAATCAGCCGTACATGCTACAACGTCACAACTTAAGCCAAACTGTAGCCCCAATAGGGCAGAAACTATACTCTGCTTTTACCTAGTGGCAATTTTAAAGACCATCACTCTACTTTTTGCAAAAACTGCAAAACTTCTTAAACCTCTCTCATCCCACATTTTTATTTCAATTGACACCAAATATGGGGAACTTCATCTTCAGACTGTTTCATCAAAAATTCACACAAATTCTGCAATTTCTTCTGAACTAAATATTTGATGTTCATGGAAAAAATTCACAAAATTCTAAGATCATTGTAGATTTGGTGTGCAAAATTTCAGAATTTTATCTCACAAAGTGAAAATTTTCTTCTACGCATTGCAGTCAATACAAAATAGAACATCTATAAACATCAGTTTGGCATTTATTGAGTTTTGTGAAAATAAATTGCAGGCATCTTTATGTTGTCTTAACCAAGTAAACATATTCTCAGAATTTTGTAATGAGAAATACATTTTTTAACAGTAGCAAGCCTGCTATTTGTCTACTAGGTGTTGCGATGCCAGTTGCAACATCATCCAGATAATAGCTCCATGAGATCAGCAACTACCTATGGCTTCAAAGGTTCTGAGTTTGAGTCCCTGGTGTTGCATATATCTAATCAGGCATTGTGCTGTGGACAACTGCCCTGCATATTTTAAATGTGTGTCTGCATTAACACACCTGATTCTGATTAACAATCAGTCCAGTTTAGGAAAGTCATGTTATTGAGTCAACCCAGGCTGACTCAATAAAATATATCCCCAATAGCTCACTCCTTGCCTTTGGACACAAAGATTGTGAGTTCAAGGCTTACAAGGTCACGTCTTATTCATAATCAGCCATTGTGCTTTCGACACCTTCCATGCATGTTTAAAATGCTTGTTCCCTGACCATTGCTGCAGAACAGCTATAATTTCCTTTCTTTTTTATTCAAACCCCCCATTGCCTCCTTCTTTGAGACTGATATTTTTTTGAATTTATTTTCAATTTACTTAGTATTTATGACTAACCCCAAATACTCCTTTCGTTTTATCAACGTCTGATTTGAAGCATTGTGGCAGGGTTCTGTACCTGTAAGAACTTGAGCCGCTCCAGGAAGTCATTGACGTAGCTTCCTAACGGTTTGAGGCTGGGGTAGGACTTCTTCATCCACATGCCCGGGATGCGACCCGTCAAGATGCTTCTAACCACCTCCTCCAGCTCTGAAGACATCACCACCAGCCCCTGCACACACAAACACACACACACACACACACACACACACACACAAACAAACACATAATTAACTTCTGCACTACTTGAAAATGAATTGAATATAAAGAAATTCAAGCTTGTCACTTAAAAACCTTTCTGTGGAGATAGGTGACAGACAGCCACATAATGGGAACTATTAATAATGTGCTGTGTAGGGGGGCTTTGAAACAAGTATGAAAAATGATGTGCTCATTCCCCTTCCTGACTCTTTAGGCTTTTTCCACTTCAATCCCACAGGGCGGGTGCATCTCAGGAGGAGAGGAAGTGTGTGTGGAGTTTGTTTATTAAATGGTATACAGAGACACACGTGTGTGCTCAGGCATATTTTTTATTACTTTTTTTTGAATGTGGTGTAATTAGGAGTGCAATGCTACGCATATTAATGCACATATGTTTGGATGACATTCTGTTTGGTCTTCAGTTCGCAACCTTCTATGAGCTAAATAATTACAGTCTTCTTTCAGTCTTATGCAGTCCAATTAAAAGCTATGTCTTGGCATGTGCGATATCGCCAAACCTTTGGAAATAGAAAGTCAGTAATTATTTTACCAGGGATTCTATGGCTAAGTAGATACTCTCACTTGTTCAAGTGTGTCTCTTGGTGGCAATTTGAAGAAGAAAAAAACACTGATTAAAATTATATCAGGGCCTTAAGATAACTACATTTGGGAGTCTGTTAATTGTCTAATTGTCAAGAGTTTTAGCTCATCACATGCAGCAGTGCCAAGCTTCCTCCCTCTTGTTTTTTATGGATCCAATAACTGCAAAACCACAACCCAAGTTTCAAACTATTCCTTGTGAAGTTAAAACATCATATACACGTTAATATTTTTAGCTGTGCTAACGTCTGTCGGTTTGCCACTTTTGTCCGACTGAAATGTCTCCACAACTATTAAATTGACTACAATCAAATCTGGCTCAGACACTTATGGTGCAGAGAGGATGAATAGTAATTGCTTTGATGATCTCCTGACATTCCAGTCAGCCTCAGCTGTACTTTGTGTTTTGTGCTAATTAGCAAATGTTAGCATGCTAACACGCTAAGATGACGGACATGGTCAAACCTGGCTAATCATCAAGTACAGCCTGACAGAGCAGCTAGCATGGCTGTAGATTATACTGTAGAGTCTGTGGCCTAGGCAAGAGGAAGTGGTATAAATACGAGGATAAGAGTGCTTTATGAGAGAAGGTCAAGAGCACTTGACAAGAGGCTTCATTCCTGTCATTCCAACAGGGTCAACATTTCTATAATGTATTAATTTCCGTTATTCTACAACACATTGCTTCATACCTTTAACTGGTGCATGTTTTAACAGTAGTGCTTGTAAGATATGAAATAGAGTAACTCAGATGTTCAGATGGAAGCACTTCTTTTGTACAGTGATTTCCAGAAATTGCCCTAAACTTTCACAATTACAGTCTCACTTGTTTCCTTGTAATAGAAAATGATGGTATTAGATTGGTGCATTTGGAGTGTTGTGCTGACTGCCTACAGTATCTGTTTTCTGAGGATGTATTACCAGAGTTTCCCCTGTAATCATTCAGCAGATGTGTGCTTCCTCTGATGAAATATTGCTTTCACTGCACAGAAATGTGAAATCAATGATGATTCATCATTTGGCCTTACTGTTTATCTAAAACAAACACATTTAGTGTAATTAGAGTGCATTTGGCCATGCATCTTGCTATAAGTATCCAAACAATAAGGATCCCTGAGAATTAATCAACAACTCCTCACCTTTATAGCTAACATGAATTTGAAGGGATTGAGACAAGACATCTCACATGTGGATAATGTAAGAATATATGTATTTTTTTTATTATTATTTTTTTTTACATCCAACCACTTCTCTACCTCCTGCATACCTTTATGGCCTTCTGAATGTTGACACAGGAGTTTCGGATGGTGCAGAGCAGGTTGTTAAAGCGGCCCATCTCCTGCGCCAGCACTGTGTTCATGCTCTGATTGTAGCTGGTAGGGAAGCGCCTCATCACTGCCTCCAAGTCAAAGTCTGCAGGCAGCTTGCTCAGGATGTCAGCTGCCACATCAAAGACCATGTCATCCGAGGATTTGGCGTCTCCGCCTGAAGAGCGGGACTGATCAGAGACACAGAGTGACAGAGGACGGATGAGAAGGGGAGGCAGGACTTGTGGCTCCGATTGGTTTGACAGTTCATCATTTTTGGAGGAAATTATCTTTTGCGGTCTTTGACTTGTCAAATTATGCATTCCCTTTTAAAAGGACTTGTTTGCATTGGTGCTATTTTGATCCTGAAAAGACCCTGATAGTAAGAGGTTCTGACTCCTGACTTGACTTTGCTTATATTTCATCATCTTTGTGCCAGATTGATTTATATGTATGCTTTTTAAAAGGACACAACCTGACACAGAATATCACAGTCATATGATTTACCTCTTAATTTGACCTTCCCTTCCTTAATTTGTAATTCATTTCTCAGGCTAGCCTACAGCTACCACTATAACACCACTGATGATATGATCCTAAGAATATACTTAGCATATAACACCCTGTGTGAACGAACACACAGTTTCACCCCTCCCCGCATAGTCATTTGACACAATCTTATCAACAATTCTAATAATCATTCATGCTGATAATTATTCACTCTAATCTGTGATTATAGCGTTTTCCTCTTAGTCCAACTTGCACCATTTACCTATTTGATGCTCAGTCCCTAGCCAGCGGTAATGGATAATCATTGGCTAATGCCACTGAGGTTACAGTTGGGGAATGACAAATAGCTGCTTCATTCCATTTGAAGCGTCTCCCTGTTTATCGGTCATTGAGACTGATGGGACCGTATTAGATGCTAATAAAGTCCACACATGACTGAAGACATTATTAATCATGTTGAAAGCAGTTTATATGAATAAATGCCAGACTCCACTAAGCTCTAATTTTAACATGAAGTGGCAATGCCTGTGAAAATAAGTTTATATTTGTTTGTAGCAAGCCAGGTCTTTAATACACTTTTTTTTGTTATTATTATTTTGTGACAGTATATGTACACTGTATATTATTATCTTAAAGAGATTAAATCATAGGAATTAGAATGTATTGGATGCATACAGAGTATGTGCACATGTGACACTCAGGTTCTATATGTAGATCACTTGCACTTGTTTAATATCAAGTTTAATTCCCACAGGAATTTAGACAAGTTTTGGCATTTTGAGAAATCTTCGCTAAGTAAGAGGCGCTGCTCTGTATCTTAAAATAAATAAATGGATATAGGGCTAAATAAATATCCCTTCCCATATTGCAGGAGAAGCCGCACTTCTTTTCTTCTTCAACTAGGTCTTGATGTGAAATCTCTTGATTTGCAGCAAACATTAACTGGAGCCGGGATGTGGTAAGATATAATCCTCAATAACCTAGTCTAAAACTCCACATAGCTGAGATATATATGATGTGGGATCACACAGCTTCGCCAAAGCCACTGTGAGTCATACAGTCAAAGGAAGACAACCTTATAAGAGGGATTTTTTGTTTGTTCTTTGAGAAGTCTCTCTACAAATTACTGGAATTGTTGGGGGCTTTGTAAATTATAGTGTGGTCTAGACCTACTCTATCTGTAAAGTGTCTCGAGATAACTCTTGTTATGATTTGATACTATAAATAAAATTGAATTGGATTGAATTGAATTGAAATATTTATTTATATTTTTCTCTTTAATTTATGTTCAATAGTACATTTGAATGTAGGGTGATATTTAATGCTGGCAAATATGCCTATAATAGACGGTGGAAACTCAAGGGAAGCATATTGATGCTGTGTGTGTTTATTTGAGGCAGTATACTAGTGTCCAGGTACACGTTTTTAATGTGTGCACTCCAGTCTATGTGTTTTGCGTGTGTGCGTGTCATGCATTTGCTTGGTAAGAGTGTAACGCATGTTATCTATAATTTGAAAATCTACCAGCTGAGTAGTGACACTCCAACTGAGCATCTGGGATGTTGGCCAATAAGGGACACATTGGTTTCAGAAGTGACCCAGGGCTGCTGGCACTGAAGATCAGTGAACTTTGTTTTTTTCACCTGTACCCATGCCAGGCCACAGCGCGGTTTCATGTCTGTTATTTCTTGCCCAGTTTTATGGTCATTATGCTCCAGGTCATGTGATGGCATAATAATGAATTCAGTATTACACTGCTGCATTAAATTCTGGCCCTCTGTCTTCATTATTATAACAAATAGCGTTAAAAACAAATCTTAGCAGTAAACTTTATATTCAGAAGTTGCAATGGCTCAAATTAAATACTTAACAAATGATAGTACAAAATCGCAAAGCATTAGTCTGTATTTGTTTGCTGTTGTGGTGTGTGTGTGTGTGTGTGTGTGTGTTCCTGACAGGCAGCTAATCAATATAATACTTGGAGTTTCGGAGGTCCAGGTGGATTTACCTGTGTAAGCAAGATGCTGTTAAACAGTAGTTGTGTCTCAGATTGATCCTTGGTGATATCTGCATTGGCGTTCATGCCAAAAATCTCCGGTGACGGGTTGAGTGGCAGCGACTTGGTGTATTCTATGTAGCTGTTGTACTGCAACCGAGATGCAGAGAACAGAGGGCGAGGAGTGCAGTGAAAGAAGAGAGGACAAAAAACATCAGGAAACATCTCGAGTAATAACACTCATTGAAAAACAAGTCGGCTCCTTAGATTGCTGACATTTATTATAATGACTATGTAAATGTGACTTCATGAATAAAAGATGTGGTTGGAGGGGGGTGCAGCACTGGAAAACAAAATGCCAAATAAAATGGAGCGTGCCATAGATTGCACTTGTGTTAACAAATATATCAACTCTCACTGATGGTGGTTGCCTGCTGTGCCCTGTTACACACATTTTATCTCTTAATGACTTTTTAAAGGTAGCTCAACAACAGTGCTAAGCAACTGAGTCCTTTAATATGCTTAGTTTAAAAACAAACACATTAAAGTGAGTTTAACTTTTCTTTAAAGTTTTTAAAGCAATCAAACTCCAGCGCTTTCGGGGAACTGATGGGTACATGGATAAGGAGCTGTTTCAGCTGTGCTGTTCTAACTAAAGGAAGGGAAATTTGTTGGAAGACTTTTGATATTTACATTTAAATAACATGCTGGATAGCATATCTGTGCTGCAGTTTACCATATCTAAAAAAGGTCAAACTATTGTTAAAACAAAACACAGTCATGCAAAGCACATCTTTTACATAATAGCCCCTTGTGCTGGATATATAGGTTGGTGTATAATGAGTACTTGATTCAGATAAGGGAGTGGAGAGCCACTTTCTGGTTGTTACCAAATGATACATTTTCTGCCCTGGCAGCAAATCACAAAGTCACACTACTGTATACAAATAATCACAGACAGTAAAAAGAAATTGCATTTTTTAGATGATTAAAATGTTAATTAGAGCAGTTTAACAGTTAACACCTCCTCCTTGTGGTGAATCTGCAGCCTGCTAAATGTGACTGAATAAGTGAGTGAGTTACAAGGCAGGTCAGACTTTGCCCACCTCTATGTAAAATACTGTACTCATTTCCCCTGGACATAATCTCTATAAATCTCAGCCAAATCTAAGATAAATTGGGATTCATTAAAAAATAAGCCCCTTCTTGATGGCTTAAGACTGGTATTTGCAGTCATTTATAGCAATTTTGTGTGAGTTTCGCTTTCTTACTTCTTCCTCAGCTGGTGCATAGTAGAGCCCACTGGGATCAAACTTGTAGTCAGGGTTGTCAATGACCTTTGAGGTATAGAAGATAGAGAGGATCGTGCGCAAGGTCCGTCTGTCCCAGTCATCTGTCACACGGCCTCCATAGTTACACTCACCAGTCATGTAGCAGATGGC
The DNA here is from genome assembly GCF_004354835.1 of Perca flavescens. Taxonomy (NCBI): domain Eukaryota; kingdom Metazoa; phylum Chordata; class Actinopteri; order Perciformes; family Percidae; genus Perca; species Perca flavescens. The sequence continues at coordinate 29,926,453 of NC_041341.1, read as the reverse complement.
ATCAAACGGCACTTCCTGCAGCAAACAAGAAATCATGCATTTTGAACAGGAAACTAAGAATAACCATGTGTTAGGGTGTTTTAAAGGAGGTGATCACTGATCATTGAAAAAAAACCTGCACGATATTAATGTGTGTGAATATTCTTAGTTGTGTTGTGTGTACGTTCTTCCGAAACAGGAAACCGGGCTGCAATTCTCGTCACGACCTAGACTTGGAATGGAAACTGAAGTAATAGGAGGTGAAAGGGTGGACATTGTGGCATTTTCTGGAGGAGGATTTCACTTACAAATTCAGCGAGCGACACTTGGTTACAAGATGAAAATGTCACTCTGTACAAAAAAGATTCCCTTAGTACTTTATTTCAGCCACTTCCTCCTCGGCCACAGCGGTGGAACTGGGAATAGTGGAGGGTTGAAGTGCTATCTGTTTGTGGAAAAATGTCAAGAGGGTTTTTGAATATGGCTGATGAAAGCAGATACTTGAGTGAAGAGGAACCCACTTGTAAAAGCCAGAATTTCTATTATGGGCTTAGATGTTGAATATATACACGTAGGAGTGGATGGTGTAAGTGCATCTGCATGTGAGAGTCAGAGTTTTACTTTGAGCCAGAGATATAAAGTCAGTTCATGGGAGTGTATGTAAAGTATGGATGACAGAATAATGCTGTGTTCGTATGCACTAGCCTACATCCCACACTGTATGGAATATGGGAAACATCTGACAGTGTTACTTTAATTGAGTTACATTAAACACAACTATGATTCATTTAAGAAATATCAACAGTGTTCTCACACCTTGAGTGCCTGATCTTAAACATAAAAGGACTTTCCAGACCCAATTCCCTCAAATTCAAAGACCCAACATGGCATAGGTTGAGACACGGATCAAGGTCAATTACTGTTACAACACTGAGAATTTTTATTATCAGAAATAGCAGGCTGGCGAGTAAAACAATGACGCAACTGCGAGAGTAGTAAGTTCACTACTGCTTTTATTGCTCTCAATAGTTGTGTCTTGTCTAATCTTTGTACTCTATGCTCTGTTATTTTATCTTGTAACCTGATCTGCTTTGTGTTTTTTTGCTAATCTTTTTTGCTTCTATGTCTTGTTTTGTGCTAAGTTCTGCTCTGTTTGTGTTGTCTTTCTTTCTTGTTTATTTGTATTTTAAAAAGCCATTTTTAACATCGAGGCCAGGGGACTGCAGATGAAAAATTGCCTTTTGGCTAATTCTGGCATTTTTAACCCATGTATAATCATGCGTGTTATTAATTTGCACTGTCCCCTTTCTGAAATAAACGTAATTGAACTGAATTCAGAGACACACACGTAGACAGCTAAACATAGCCTATTAAATGACTTTATCAAAAGAACTTTAATTTCTATTCATGCACAAAATATATGCGTTTATGCACTTTCAATGACCCATGTCTATTTATATCTATTTTAAAAACCTTTCAAGGCCTTGATTTCACCCTCAGATTCACAAACTTTCAAGAATTTCAAGGACCCATGGGAACCATGTAAAACAATAATTTGTGAAAGGAAAATCTTAAAAATAACTACCTGGTACTGTTCAAGGAACATGTGTAGCTGCTGTACAGAGATCCGGAGGTCGGTCTCATTGAACTCATACGGAATGTTCCAGCCTAAAGGTCCAAACTTCCTCCTCTCCTGGGTCAGGGCGTGGAAGAAACACAGGCCGAACAGAAGTTTCTTGAACACAATCTGTGAGGTGCAGAAGCAAAGATGGAAAGCATGGTCTTAGATCAATAATTAGATAAATAGTGTTGGTCGTTTATTATTTCCACAGCTAAAACAAACACAACCGGAAATGCACAGTGGGGGTTATAACAGACACAAATGAGCTTCACCCACTGATGTAGGCATGATAGATATGCACAGCAAACCACCTAAACATACTGTACACAGAGACATGCATGCGAACACTGACCGGCTTGCTGCTACTGCCAAAAAACTCTGGGTCAGAGATGGGGTCCATTAAGAAGCAGCGTGCAATGTTAGCGCGGAGGCCCTTTGGAGCCTCATTGGTCATCTTCACCCCATTCTGAAGCACTGACACGGGGAAGGTGGGAGACGGGTAGCTAGTCAGCCAGAGCCTGAAATCTGGGTGGGTGGTGTCCGGGTTCAGCTCCTGCACACAGCCACAAACACCAAGTCAAAAAAATGTTTTTAATTGGAAGACATGTATTTGCACTGTTCCCATCTGGTATAGAAAGTGTATGTGTTGATGTTCTGACCTCACAGACTCTTTCCAGTGTTGACATCCATGATGTAGCCAAGTGGCAGTTCTGAAGAACCACCCAGGTGCCCTCTTTAATGGCCGACTCGATCATACGCATAGCAATAGGACCCTGGCCTTGGCCCAGAGAGAGGGAAGTCAGCTTGTTACCCGTAAAGCCCTGAGGGATAAGAACAGCCGTACGCACACACACAAACACACACACTTTTAAGACTTGTGTGGGAGCCTGGGAAATTTTAAGGATTCAATTTGCCCTCTTATTTTGAGTTTGTACAAACAGCAGGCTTCAAAGCTGCTGAATTTCCCAGGTGTCTCCATACCATTTCATCTCCAAACTTAAGCAATGCAGCCATAGGGTCTGAGCCGGGGGAGAGGATGAAGATGAGGGGGGCACAACAGTGGCTATCAACGAATGCCTGACTCAGGTTGAAGGGTGGTGCTTCGATGAAGGGACGACCCAAACTGTTGCAAACAAATTCCTGTACCATAGGAACAACCTGGGGGGGTAAAATAAATGGAATAAGTTCTTTGTTACTGTTTTCTGATATATGTGCAAAAAAATTGGGACATTTTGAAAAATTTTAAAGATAATAGAGACATTTGAAGAAATAATAATATCCTATCATAATCTGAAAACAGAATATGAACTGACCTTGTCTGGTCTGAGGCAACGGATTACCAGCATCCTCTGAAACTGGCTCAGCTTCTCCTGCCACTCATCTGGGAACGGAGTCTGATGAGGGTTCTGTGAATATGCACAACAAAATACCATACTGAATTCAGACTGTAGATACATATCTTCGAGTAAAATTCCACACTGGAGAGAAGATTGAGTAGTAATTAGTTTGCCTAAACCTAAATTTCAATGCCAACACTGGGCTTTTTTTTTAAAAAACATTTTTTCGTGAGGGTTGCTTAAAGAGACAGGAGCTAAAACAGAGCGTTTCAGACAGAGGGTGAATACAGATATTCAGACAGACAGTATGAGAAAAATAACATTAAAGCATGTAAACATGTTCTAGAAGAAACACAAAATACAAGTATGAACCTGAAAATAAGTGTAATATGTGACAGGCAAGCAGCTTAAAGTGCTCATATTATGCTTTTTGGCTTTTCCCCTTTCCTTTATTGTGTTATATATCTTTTTTGTGCACGTTATAGGTTTACAAAGTAAAAAAGCCCAAAGTCCACCCCTAAAACACTGTTCACAAACTGCTCCAAACAGCTCTATTGTAGTCCAGCCTTTACTTCCGTGACGAACATGCGTCACTTTGTAACACAAGTTATAATGCTGTGTGGTGAGCGTTCTGGCGTCTGGTGTCGTAAGGCGTTGTATGGCTGCCGTGCATCACCCAGGTGGGTGCTACACATTAGTGGTGTTAGAGAGCAGTCCCCACCCCCCCCCCCAAATGCGCTTTGAGTGTCTATGATAAAGCGCTATATAAATGTAATAAATAATAATAATAATGCTCGCCTAGCTGCTAGCGTGGCACGCCCTCATACTCTGCTTCTGACTGGCTGGTTGTCCTTACCTAGCTACTGCGCATGTGCGACTCCCAACAAAGATAGAATAGAGGTGTGATGCCTCACTCTGTAGTTAAAACAGAGAGCTCAACACACAGGGTACAAAATGTAAACAACTGTACAACCTCTAAATACAATTATGAACCTGAAGATGAGCATAATAGGAGCAATTTAAGGCCTTTTCTGTCAACTTTTCTTGGAGAGGGCGAGGGGAGTTCTGAGATAGGGGTTGTATCGAATCGAGCTGCTGCAAGATTAAGTAATGTAATTAAGCAAAAAGAGGGGTAATCTGTAATGTGAAAGGGGAGGACTGTAATGCGGGGAGATAAATACATATGTTTGAAAAGCCTGTGGAAAAGGAAAAAAGCGTAAGGAGAAAGAGGTGGGGAAACAGAAAAGCCACTGGGTACTGGGTCAGAGCAATATGATTGATTCATTTGTGGAACAAGTGCACCAGAGGAAGTGAGCAATGGTAGTGGGAACTTTTGGAATTATTCTCCCCAGGCTGTTTGTCGAGAGACTTGTGGCTATGTGTGTTGGCAGGTGCTTCGATACACCTATTTACAATCTCCTGGGGATTCTCTGTGTGTAAGTACGTGTGAGTGTCTGTGTGCTTGATTGAACAGCTGTTCTTGCATCAAGACTGAATAAATGTGAATTGTACAACTGGAACAAACTACATTTAATTGGATAAAAGTGTTGTGGCTGATTCCGTTGATTATAAATCAAAGATGGTGTGTGTGTGTGTGTGTGTGTGTGTGTGTGTGTGTGTGTGTGTGTGTGTGTGTGTGTGTGTGTGTGTGTGTGTGTGTGTGTGTGTCACTGCAAAAAAAGACTGCACACATGCTTGTGTGCACCACACATTGATGAAACAGCTGTTCTTGCGTCTAGATTGCATAGATGTGACTGGCACAACAGGAACAGAAAGGATTTAATTAGATAAAACCTCAATTTTAGATTCTTTATAATTCAAGGACGGAGAGAGTGTGCATGTGTGAATCATCCACACCTGACAGGCAAATTACTTTCCTCCCATTTTCTTTCTTCCCTTTTCCCTTTTTCTATACTAAACTAATAAAACATTGTTCTTTAAGTAGAAACTTAAAGATAACAGCTACAAATGTTGACTTATGTCAGTACTTTGACATAATGACAAAGTACTGGAAAGTATAGTCTGACAATATTAAAGCTAACTCCTAAAATAAATTGAAGAAAGAGGGGGCGGAATGCTAAGGGGTTAAACCTTCAGAATAGTTAAAGGTGGAGCAAAGACCAATGCTTGCAGCATGCTTGTTGGGAGCTACCCTGCTGAGCTGCAGGGTGTGAGATGCTGGCCTGTGGTTCATGTGCCAGATCCACTGGAAAATAGGTTTAACATATTCACCCTGCCCTTGTTCCATTTCTCTTGTTCCATCATTTCTCATCCCACCCTACACCAACACTGTTTTGTTAAGGTTTGCCTGGATTCCAGTCAAATTACTTATTTTCCTCTGTCTACTTAACTTCTTTTTTTTGTCAGTGTTTAATCAGAAACACATGACTTCTATTGGAATCTTAGCTTAAATGACAAGCAGTCTGAGCTACGGTTGCCTGCTACACACTGACTGCGTGGCGTTTCTGTTGCGTGTCAGCTGCGTGGATTTTTCTGTCTTTACACACCAGAAACGTGTCTGATGCGGCGCTGCTGCTGCTAGCCTTGTCTGGACACATGGATGTTTCCCATTGATTACTGCACTCAAGCAGTAGTATACTTCATGTTAAACATAAATGTATACTGATTTGATTACAGCAAAGATAACGTCGGCAGTATTGGCGGCAAAATAGGCTACAGAATATTTTGTTCTGTATTGACAGGTGCAATATTTGAAAATCGATAATTATTATTATTAATTATTATTTTTTGCAGATATAAATTAAATTTATATCTGCATTTATGTCGAAACCTAGAGACTTTCAAACACAAACATGTCATTTATTAATATGTATTTGTGTCAAAATGACATATAAACTTGTTTTCCTATTCTATTTTGCCTGGAAACACTTCCATTCTATTTCTAGCATGCACGCTCAAGCCGTGCCTGAGACGTGCGTGTCACGCAGGCAGTGTTTAAGCTCTGACCTGTTAACATGGGAGCCGAAATATAAACGGACACGCCACGCAGCTGACACGCTCAAGCGACGCAGCCAGTGTGTAGCCGGCCTAAGTGTTACCGCAAACGGTGTATCTGCTGCATTTAAAGAACTTAAAAGTCTTGCTGAAAAAATATAATATAAACTCAGGAGATGTGTTCTCCATTTTAAAATCTACTTGGTCGGCCACAAAAAGTGATGAGTGAATAATTTGAACTTCGAGCAGAGTAAGGTGGCACTGATGCAATGTTTGTTCTCTTATCACACATCGGTGTCCTGGAGTGCCGAGAAAGTATTATTATAAAATGTATTATTATTATTATTATTATTATCACAGGAAAACTCAAGCTTACGATGTTGCCAAGTAGTTTTGTTAAGCCTTAGCATCCATAGACACTGTATGTTGGCAAAATATCTACATTTGCTATAGATCAGAACAGATCCTGTGGCACCTCTAGAATCTAAATGTTCTGGTGGTCTTAGAGCCAGTGGACTGGTGCTAGATGTTTTATTTTGTGGTCTAACATTTTGTCTGTGTTAAATGTGACCTGGTTTAAACAGCTCACCTCCTGGACTTCTAACCACAGCCACATTTTCAGCTGAAAGTCAACATATGCACAGTTTTACACCAGCAGTGTCAGCCATATTTATGTGTATACCAACTACTTTTGCACTTTAATGGTGCCTTTCCATACACGTATGCTGATTTAAAAAAATGTTGTCTGCAGAAGAGAGGAAGGACAAAAACAACTAACCGTTCCCAGTGTGTCTTTGCCATCACAATAACATATTCAACAACCACAGACAGAGCCCCACCCAGACAAGCCTTGATGACACTCACTGGGCTGTCGTAGACCTCCTTCCACTCATTCCTGAGGCGAGCCATGTCATGCCGCAGACCTTTGAAATGCTCCATTTCCTCCAAGCGGCAAATCTCATCCCAAGACATTTTGGGGAGCCAGGTGCAGGGATTCGAGTAGGGGTTGTCCAGACCCACACCACCCGTCAGAAGGAAGCGCCACTCGCCCTCATCCACCTATAACATTAATCACTATCAGTGATAAGTGTTTACACAGCGGAGGATTAAAGAGAATTTGTGATCTAAAGTGAGTTAAAGGTTGATTATTAGGTGATTATCTTTCAATAAAAATTCTATGCAAATATTTAAAAAAAGACAAGACACCAATAATCTGTGGCAATTATAGAGAGGGCTGGTTGTGAAGAATTAGGCATTACCAGTTTGTTTGATTAGCTAAGCACTTAACTAACAAACCAATCAAACAACAATATATTCTCAAACAACAGCTATGGTTTTTAAGTACAGTGTTGTATATCTGTACACGTGTGCAGTGTGTGTATTCCTACCAGCTTGTTGTGCATGAGCAGATTGACAGTGAGGCAGAAGGAAAAGAGGAGCTTATCCTTCTCAAACAGTGAGCGACACACATTGACATATAGATTGTAGGTAAAGTGGTCTTTCAGGATCTGTAGTCTGAAGAAAACACATATGTGAGCATTTTAATAATCTTGTTCCAAATCAAACAGAACTCACAAACATATCCACACTATTAATAATCTTCCTTTGTTTTAACAGTTAACAAGTCAAATAAGATCTTTCGAGTGGAGAGGGAGTGACTTGTAGGAACACTTACCTCTGCATCAAGTCGTCACTCTTGTCTGAGTTGTCGATGGAGCCGATGAAGAGGTTAATGAACCAGGTGAGGGAGTACTGGTACATGGGCTCAATGTTAGCCAGGTCAGCAATGGAGAAGAACAAGATGGCTGAATGCACGGCAATGGGTTTATAGCCCATGCGGGTCTCATCAATCTTCTTCTCCGTCACCTCAGCTACAGCCTGCTTCTCTGAGATTTCATTGGCTAGCACCTTGGAGCAGGAGAGGATCTTGACGGCTGTCTCGTCCTCCAGGATGTTGCCCTCCGACGAGGAGAGCACCTCTAAGATTTTGTCCTCAATCTCCTTCAGTTGTCTGACAAAAGTGCAATTCAAAAGGTCTACAGTATACATTTTGACGAGGGAGACATTTTATTTGATTAGTTGAAATGATTTGACCTGAGCCTGGTGTGTGCTAAGTGTACCTTTTGTTCTCTGCTCCCTGCAGGATGAGAGCCTGTTTCTCTTCCTCCAGGTCGGGCCTTTCTCGGGCCACCACAATACCAAGTAGTTGGTCCTGGATGCCCTCTGGGGTGATCATGAAGTTCAGAAGGGTCACCTACAGCACAGAGAAAGAGCAGTACACAGGCATGTACATGCACAAATTAGTGTGTGTGTGTGTGTGTGTGTGGGGGGGGGGGGTGTCTCTCAGACATTTAAGTGAACTACTCTACAGTGCAGTGTTGATCACCTTGCCTTCAGGGCTGTTCTTCCCACGAACCTCCTATCCAATCAATTCCAATCACCACTCCAGCCTTGGCAAAGCACAGTTAGGATGCATTTACTTTTTTTTTTCTTTTCTCTGAAAAGTGTGGAAGTGTGTCTTTTACCACACCGCCTTAGTCATTCTGCTCTGCACTTACCCGGAGGTTAAAAGCCTATATGTGCTATCTACTCTCTGCCCTAGTAAACGAGTGCACTTCTCCGGGGCCTAATTCCATTTCTATTGATGCTGCGGACCCACTCAGCTGGTGGTAAAGACTCAGAGCCCATATAACTGTCCCGTTTGTCCTTTTCACACATACACCCTCCGTTTTTTCGCTTCCCTACGTCCCTTGAGCTCCTTAAGGGCTGGTTTTCTAACTGCTTGCCCTTTTGTATTTGAAAGTATTGCATTTCAAATAGGGCTTAATGGATATAATAGAAGCCCCATAGTTGTGTACTGTACTGAAGATGAGAAAAAAAGGATTGAGCCAGTTTTGAAAAATGAGTTGAATGTATCTAATAGCTGTCCATAAAAGCAGGGCCCTGCAAATAGATGCTTGAAATGTGATATTCAGTACCCTGCCTCTATAATGCAGTTTCCTTTAATGGTCCTTTTTTTAGGGGGGGGCTGGTGGGGTGGGATGTCTGTGTTCCATTGGGGAGGTGGTATCAGTGAATGATGTTTCACTCTGTTGCTGGGGTAAAAACACGCTGCCATTTCAGGGGTATAATGCAATAAGTGGGAACCAGCAAGGAAAACTAGGGCTTGTTTATCTGGAGGGGAAAAAAAGTTGTATTTCGGAACAAAGGTCTAAAATAATTTATTCAGTACAACGAACAATTTGCTGTTGCGTTCAGATTTTGAAATAAACAAGACTAAGAGTCTACAGCCACGCTAGCGGCTCTGTGAGGCTAAACCATGAAAATAAAAAAGCTGATGACATTTTTCAATCTGGACCAAAGAGGTAGACCGACCAAGTGACCAGCCGACACTGCCATCCATAGCGTAGCTTAAAACATCCCAAATGATAGAAAGCCCCACATTTTGAGAGGCCAGACCATCACATTAATAAGCTCTCCTTCACAAAAACTGTGTCACGTTGCATGGTACCAACGGAAAATACAGTGCCCCACATAGCAGTTACACTTCAGCGAGACTGAAACTGTATGGAAAGTCAGTTCTATCATTTATCCTAATAAAAATCACATGGGATAACAAAACAAATTAGGTTGAGTGTTGCTATTTGGTATGATGAAAATAATACTTTGTAGGCAAAGGTACTCCTTCTATTATCTTCTGTTCTGGCAGAGCTTTGTTGTGGATGACGCAACTACCCTTAGCTGCGGTGGGATTGAAGGGTACCAGCTCCATCTGCACGGAAGGGGTTGGTAGAGGGTGCATGGAGGATTGCACAGGGCTCATTGCAACAATACTGATACCTGCTGCAAACAGCCATGGGCATGTTGTGTCTCTTGTCTGTCTGTCTGTCTGTCTGTCTGTCTGTCTGTCTGATTATGTTTCTTTGTGTGTGACTGGTGTGGGTTTGGATGAAGATTGCAGACATGACTTCAATACATCCCTAACACACAAATACATATTGTGAGGAGCAGGTCTGGTTGTATGTCTCAATATTGTGGAATGAATACAACAACAACAATACAAGTTTAAAGTATAGGGGCTGTAGCATTGATATGCATTCTGATACTTCAGTTACTGTGGTACTAACAGCCTTGTTGCCCTATCCATCTTGTCAAACTGTAGCAAGCTGACCAGTGAAATTGGTGGCAAGGCAATATAGCATTTAGGAAATGTTACCATTGAATACAGCAAAAAGTATACTGTTTAAGTATTAGAGTCACTCTATTTTTTATGTTAATAATTTCCCATAGTTTCCCACTACAGTACCTTAACGGAGGTCTCAGGCAGGTAGTGTGGGCTGCGTAGCTTGGTAGTGATGTAGAAGCGAAAGTCTGGAGCATATTCAATGGTGGAGTCTCCCAGGCGGATACACAAGGCACCACCCTGTTTAAAGGTCTGTCTCAGCAGCAGAGGCTCCAGGATAGGGTCCAGCTCCTCTCCGACATTCTCCAGCAGCACTGGCAGAAAATGTTCAATCTTTGTCAATGTCTTCTAATCAGGGGATGCTCACTCTTTTCACTACTTTTCTTAATACAAGCAATCTCATATGGGAGCTGTCATGTTCAGCCATTGTTTCCTGCTGTTGACCAACTCCACTGCCACAACAGTTGAACCATTTGTCTTCAAATTTTAAGTTTGGCAGCCCAAAGTTTCTTCAACACAAACCATTTTCCCACATCACCCAAATCTTAGCATCATTGCACTGGTTATCTTTTAGAATACACTTTAAAGTATTACATTTTACTACAATGTCTTGCAGAAAATTATACTTCTAGTCCCTTACCTTGTCACTCATTGTCATTACATTGCTGGCTCCTAGATCTATAACAGCCTTCCATTCATTCCATCAGGTCAGCTAATAACATATCTACAATAACTTTTCTCAGAAACTAATATAATATTATTTTTGCGTGGCTTGTCTTGATGGGTCTCTTTTACATGTCTCACTTCCTGTCATTGTGTATATCTTCTTCTCTGGGAAGAACTCAAAAATGAAGTCTGTGAAATCGGTGCAGCACATGTGCATTACTAAAGAACCATTGAAGCAAGTAAAACTTTACCAGTTGCAAATGCCTTATTCCCATGACATCATTATTAATGTGATTTCACATTAGGTATGATAATGCTGTTCTCATGTTAAGAACATTAGCCCATCTATAATTGACATTATGCCTGAGGTAATAACAAAGTTTTTATACAGCATTCAGAGCCAGTGACATCTAATGAACTTTGTCTCCCAAGATAGTGAACAAAATCAGGTCAACCTTTTGCAAATTGCTTAGGAGCATCATTTTATCCTGGCACATCCATATTGCTAATATTTCAGCAGATTAAACAGTACTTTGTATAATTTAATAAACATGAGCCTTAGCCTATTAAAAGATTTGGCAAAAAGAATTTGTTCAACCATGCTAGAATAAAGAATACTAGCACATCAAGATTATCGGCTGCAATACAAACCGTAAAACTGTGAAGTAAGACAACGGGCTGTTGAGGGTGGAACTGTAGCCTCTGGGGACATATTTTGCCCCACTGCAAGGGCAAGCTACTCTCTGTACTGTTAGCCTTGCAATCTGCCAGTAAGCAAAGACCCAGTGGCTGGCTCAGTCAAGTCATTATTTAGATGTCTTTTTAATATAATGGCTATATAGCTGTCTCTCTCTGTTTCTAACTCAAATTCCTCCCTTGCTGTTCCCTTTTAGATCCTACAAGAAGACAAAAGTATGAGTAAACACACACTGGGAAAAAAACGGCACAAAAGACTGCCACTTCTGCCCACACATTGATTTCTCCTGCACATTTGTATGATTTACAGTAGTTTGATATACCAATGGTGCAGTAGGCCAGAATAAAGGTTCATTGGAACACCTCACTAAAAATTATTGCTAATATGAATTCCTCCTCTGCAGAACAGAGAACAAAAGAGAAAAACATTCTTTGCACAGCCTAATTAGTCCCTGTGGTAAAGAGAGACCTCAGCAGGCAGTTACAGGAACTGCAACATTGTGGGTAAGGCACAAACAGAGTAGGCAGCAACAGCAGAGCGAGACATCAAACCGTAGAAATGCTTACCTGGCGTGCCAAACTGGATGCAGTTCTCCAGAGTGCGTACAAAGTCGCCATCACTCAATTTAATGATATGCAGGCTATTGGCCTTCTCCATATTTTTCACCCACTTGTTGGCCTGGCCCTGGGGATCAATCATCAGAGGCCACCGCCTGGCGTTACTACACACACACACACACACACACACACAGTAGTGGGTGATGAAATGGTGCTGCCTTGTCAGAATGAGAGATCCTGTAACTGTTAACCATGAGACATCACAACAGCAGGGGGGATGTTGGAGGACAAACATTGAGATGTAGAGAGGAGCTTAGGGGGGGAAAATTCACTCTAAACACAGATAGACAGCTCACAGTTGGGTAGCACACCAGGAGCCATAGTATTGTGATTAAAAGGCAATGTTGCTGCTTTATTTACACAAACAAGCAGATGTCTGCTGAATTCTTTTTAACTGCACCTAAAGGTTGATTCACACAATGTTACTTGGGCTTCTAGGAAAGGTTACAAAGTTCTGTCTTACAGTGGTCTCTTTTTTCATGAGGGTAGACTGATTTATATTGGGCAATCTAATCTTGATCCCTTAATGAATTGTAACATGAATTGTGATCCAGCAGCAGTTAAAACCACACAACTGCACACCGGACACATCGGAACCTATTCCTTATGCAAAGAGAGTAAGTGAGAAATGAAGTGGCATACAAAATAAATAGAAGCCAGCAGTTTTAATAAAGATATTCACGCTCAGGGTAAGCAGAGGCCCTTTGGGTTTTTGAAAGGAGATTGATTCATTTACCTCTATTCCAGAAACAATTTGCAGAGGTACCACCGCTCTAAAATGCTGCTTTTATGAAAGGTGTATTTGAAAACCAGTTGTCAGCTTGTGTTCATGTCATTATGTCATTTACAGAGCGTGTCCAAATCTTGTCCATACTTTTCTGCCATAACAATTCAAGCACAGCTTTATTATGCACTGCACTTTACAGCTTTATTGTGGAGGAAAAAATTAATTTTGCATCAACGCTGGTTGTCTGCAGATGCTCAATATGAAATGACTCGGCTCAGAAGCAGCAAAAGAGTAGTTTAAAACATTCATAGTTGGTGTGTTAAACTCTTGGCAATACATTACAATTACCCTGAGTACAGTACTGAGGGAGAGAGAGAGAGAGAGAATGCCATGTCAATGTAAAGATTGTCTTAAATACTCACGAGATTATGATACCGTTGTCTATGGAGAAGCTGTCTGATGGTAGGCCAGCGATGGTCCATGCACGAATCTTTACTGGATCGCCCAGAGAGTTCATTAGAGACATGTTGGGGGAGCACGGAATCTCTCTGCTCTTGCAAAGATTCATCCACTCCTCTGTCTGATCCTGTAGAGGAGTACATTTACATTTTCACTTTACTACATGAGCAGAATCAAACACACACACACACTAACCTGTACAGAAATTAGAGCATATGCTTGTGAACAATTCAGCTATGCACATAAATTATATTCCCTTTTCTCCTTTTTCACTGAAGAGTGTTTACTTTCCACCAAACTGCTTTCAAGCATTTGGCTTTTGCTGGTCTGAAAACTGTCTCAGAGTATGTTAAAGAGAACGAAATAAAATATACTCTAAAGCTCTAAACACAGGCTTTACATATACAAAGGTAGAAAACAGTACTGTACACTCACCAAGTGTGTACCAATTTATATTCTCTAATGGAAAAATCCAAAATCAAGAACTTAAAAACATATACAGTATGTAGGTGCAGTGATTTAAGTAAAGTAAGTAATATATACTTACTATCTCTTTCTCAAATATGCACTACCTACTCAGATTACCTGTCTGTAGCTGGAGGTGAAGGCTCCCAGGTAAGCCACTATGCCTGCTGAAATAAGGATGTCTCCAGTCAGGTTGTTGTAGAGCTTTCCGAGATCGACCGCCATTTCGCTCCAGCGGGTCTTCTCTCCACCCAGGCCTCCAATAAGCTGCTCAGCTCTCTCAAGCTTCTTACTGCACAGATCCACCTGGAGGACAAAGCAAAAATGTTTTGCACTGTGGCTGTTTTCCCAGGTCAAGGAACAGAATGAAGGTCATGCTAGCCAGAGCGAGTTTGTGTAATTCAGTAATCATTGATATGGGCTAGCTGTTTGGTCTATCAGTGGCTTCATTAGGTAATGAAGTCAATTATCTTTGCCTGGTTGCTTTGTCAGTGGCACACTGTCCTCTTTGTTATAAATTTTATTTCTCAGACTTTCACCTGGAACTGCAGTTATACTTCTAACTCCTTTTCATTACATAGCTAGATAGAGGAACTATTAAACAAAATATGAAACCAAACTAAAAAAGAACATACCTGATTCTCCAGGTCAGCTTTCTTGTTTTTGTTAGCTTCCAAAGTCTCCTGAAGCTTTGCGAGTTTATCTTGGACTTCTTTGAGGGCAGCCTGCTTTTTCTGGAGGCTCCCCATGGCCACCTTCAGCTCCCCCTCAGCCTGTGCCAGCTTCTCCTTCTTCGGAGCCACCACCTTGGCCACTCTGAAGGATGATTTAATAAGTAAACATTAACAAGATAAGGAGCCTCTCAAACGTGCATATGTTTAAAAATATAGAATTTTGTTAGCATAAATTGGGTATACATGACAATATTTAGCTTCTATAAATGCGGGTTACATTTAAGATTGTCAGCAAAGTAATGATGAAAACATTTCCCTTTAAATAATCTGCATCTTGATTTGGATTTTTTTATATTAATCGCTTGGCATATGCATGGTACACTTGCGCTAGGAAAATTATTATTCACGTGAAGTTACCAATAACCAAGCTTCATGTTACTCACTTTTACAAACTTTGTAAATATGCATCACTTTTCATAACTGAGATCACAGAAGGAGAAGAACATTACTTACTTTTCATACTTGTCCATGGCGCAAACCCATTTACACATGCCTTCAGCTGCAGTGGATGCTGTTCGAATCTTCTCTGGTACAAAGTCTGGGTTGGTAATGTACTTGCTGCGGATGATGGCGATATAAGCTGGTGGGATGTTGTCCTTGTCATAATCATGGAGACTTTGGAGAAACTTCATGTCTCCTAGAAGCTTTTTGGCTGGGCCCCAAAAGTCCTCAATTTTTTTACCGGAGCCTGAGGGGTCAGGCACGCGATCTGGCTTGATACCTTTGAGAATGCAGATGGCCTCCATCACCAGCTTGACAGCTGTGGGTGGGCTTTTCATGGACTTCACCACAGTGATATCCTGTACATTAAAAGAACCACATCTATAGGTTTGCAACTGGCCTTTGAGTCAGATCAGATGTAAGCACTATCCTACATTAAAACAACATATCACTCCTTTTACCTGAGTAGTGAGAGTATTCAATGCAGAGAGGGCTGACTCCAGAATAGGCATGGCTACAGCCAGGTCAGCATCACAGTCATCCTTGATGGCCTTGGCAGCCATGGCTTGTTCGTTGGCCACGGCCTCATCCACTTTCACCACCTTCTCTGTCTCAGCCACCTCCACAGATTCATGCTCAATTATCACCATCATCTCATCTACCTCTTTGCTGGCCACACGCAGCTGTGGCTGTAGAGCCTCCAGCTCAACTTGCATAGTGGCCACCTGGTTTGCTGCTGACTCAAGCTTCTCGAGGCCCACCTCATAGCGACGTTTCAGCTTCATCACCTCACTGAGCAAAAGACAGAGAGAGATAAAGAAAGTTTACACATGGATGCTGGAATGTGGCTTTCTTGTGAAGAATCATGCATCTGAAGTAATAAAAAAACACACATCAGATAACAGTTAACAAAACAAAATCACAATGTACATAGAGAGTATATCTTAAATCTTACGCTCTTTTTGCCTTTAGCAGGTCCTTGAAGGTGGAAATGAGCTCCAAGTATGAGGTTGGGGTGACATAGTTGTGGCGCTGCAACTCATTCAAAAAGCGAAGTGATAGTTCTATGGTTGAGGTGTGGAAGCTCTTGCACATGTCGATGCAGCCTTCTCGGGACCTGTCAGTCATCTCAACGTCCTCCAGGAAGCGACAGGCCACTGCCTGCAGGGCATCCTCTGGCCAGGTCTGATAAGGAAGGAAATATGCTGTACTGCAACTGTAGTGCCATACTTAATGTGTATTTCAATCTTTGCTTTCTGCTTTCTGGTAATGTAATCAGTTACCACTAAAGGAAGCCTGAACAAAAATTTGGGGTGGGATCATCCATAAAGGAATAGTTTCAGATGTTTTGAAGTGGGGTTGTATGAGGTACCTGTCCCCGTCCACAGCAGTACATTGCTTAGCTTCCATGTCTGGACTCCTACCTGCTTCTCCAAACTGGAAGTGTTCCGACCACCATCTACTGTAGCTAATACACTGACTATGGATTAGTACCTCAAAGAACCCCACTTAAAACCGAAACCAACTATCCCTTTAAGGGTTGAAATAAAAAATAAAACACACATTTGACTTATCTTTGTCTTAAAATAGGGATATTCCACCCCTGTGATGATGCACTAACATTCCTGCACGCATATTGTCCCTGTCTTTTGATTAACTACCTGCGACATATTTTGGTGCAACCAACAGCACACCAGAAGTCATGCAACATTCATACACACACCTGGAACCAGTCAATGGTGCAGCAGTTAATGAGGGCCGGGAAACGCCTCAAACGGTTCCTAAATGCGTCTCCAATGGGACTCATGGCCAACACCACATGCAGCTGTGTGCGACAGCGCTCCAAAAACATGTTGAAAAGGGATAGGGGGCTGCCATCCGTCTGCTTGTCACGGTCACGTTGCCGGTCCAACACGCGCATTCGCTCACAGATTTCCTGCTTCTCATCAACTGCAAACAGGTTAGGCACCTGAAAACAACCAAAAGACAACAGAATGGTCTGTGTTTGGGTATTGGCTTTGTAAAATAGAACACCCTTTCTATCTATACACATCTACTGTATTTAAATAACCATGTGTTTATCCATCTCTCAATCTATCCACAGTAATCTTTACTTCATCCAAAGCATCAATCACTTCCCATCAGTTTGTACGTTATCTACCTCAACTCATCCATCAATCCACCTACAGTATCTACTTTACCTCACCAGTGTTGAGCAGGTTGCCAATATCCTCTAGGAATGACTCCATTTTGATTTGAGTGTCTGTGAAGAGGAAAACACCATGAGCTTCACCCTGTGTGGACTTCCTCATGATAATCTTGAGGTCATCATGCCATTCGGTGGGTCCATAGGTCTTGGAGATTTCCACCTGGAAAAGTTCTGCCTCTGCCATGTAGGCAGCCAACCGGGTGAGAGACTGGCGGCCGCTCCCGCCCACACCCACCAGCAGGGCATGACCACTTGGCTGCTTGAGGATGCGGGAAATGCGGCACACGTGTTCGATGGCAAAGCGGAAGAGCACCAGATTCATGGGCGCTTTGCTGATGTTGTTGTACTCCTCCAGGTGTGATTCTACCACCTGTCGGAGCTGGTCGAGGTTGTGCACCTCGCGGTAGTTGCGGTCCTCGCCCTTAGGGTCGTGAAAGTCGCAGAACATGAGGCTGCGCAGGTCATCCTCAGTGACCTTTCCGTCATTGTCCTGGTCAAGATGCTGGAAGAGCTGATGGAAGTCTTCCTTCATGTGACTCTGAGACACCACCTGTAAATGGCCTACGAGCCAGGACCGATCTGTGTCCTGAACCAGTCGATCATAGTATACCCTCAGAACCTGAGGACCAACGAGGCAAAGAAAGTGTGAAAGCCAGATTAGAGATAGAACGCTTTGAAGAGATGGCAACACAGGGAGGTTTAGAGGAATACAATGGGCTATATAACAGGCTAGTTTGTCTTAACGGTAGTCTCGCTTTGCCAGATGCTCCTCCAAAGCGCGCTGGTGGAGAGTCTGGCTACTCCACATAGCATTCAGGGATGGGAGGAAAACGCGCTCTGGTTTAATAGCATTTCTTTAAACCAATCACAATCATCTTGGGTGGTGCTAAGCCCCGTAGAAAAGCTCCGGTGCCGCTGCAAAATAGGCTTGGAAGGAACTTGTTTTGGTGGAACATGTGTACGTTTAAAAGTTGTTGTAGTCTTGCAACAGAAAACTCAACAGACAGTCTAGCTGTCTGGATTTACCTTGCAGAGGTCTGAGAAAAGGATAGTCCTCATATATCGACCGGAGTTTAAAATGCCAACACAAAGGAAGCCCAAGGCAACGGATATTCGGCCTAAATGAGTGAAATCTGGCAAATTTTCCGGTAGCAACAGAGCAATCCCGGAAAGTGGAACGTCAAGGATTTGGACTAGCTTGACGGCAGCCAGTGTTTCAGTCGAGTCACCACATGTCCATTCCAAATCAAGTCTCGAGTCCCCAGTGTTTGAATCCGATTTGAGTCTGAATTGAGTCGCCATTATCTGAGTTTGAGTCCGAGTCAAGTCACAAGTCCAGGGAATAGTGACTCGAGTCCAGGGCTCAAGTACACATCACTTCCTATTACACAGAAAAGTAGTCAGAAACTTCATCCAACTTCCGAGTCCTATTACCCGAAAGCTCAAGTCTGATTTTATAAATCCTTGAGTCTGAGTTCAAGTCATCAGTGTGCGAGTCCAAGTCGAGTCACGAGTCCAGAGAATAGTGACTTGATAAATCCATCACTGACTGCTGCTATATCTTTTTTCACTTTTTGTATTTCATGATATTTTATCCGCATGTTTAGGTTACTTTAGTTACATAACTAAAGTAACCTAAACATGCAGAGGTATTTTCTTCAGTTTGTTGTTTACAAGTTTGTTGTTTACAACATTACCTCATGCACCCAGAGCCGTTTGATGACAGAAGGTTCATTTGCAGTCTCTGGCCGTGACAGGCAGATGCCCTGGATGACCCGGGAGACATCCCGCAGATTGAACAAGTAATGGGACTTTGTGGGTGTTGGTAGCAGGTTCTTGGTGGCCTCCTGGTACACTGACATGGTACTTTTAACGATCTGAGAGGTCAGAGCGGCAAAAGGCTTGGGGAAAGAAAACCTGTAGATGGAATGGTTGATTCATTGATCCCATTAAGATTATTCCCTACAGTTTAGTTAGGAAATGTAATAATTAATAATTAATGTTGTAATATTTTATTTTATTTTGTTAAAGGTTCAGTAGGTAACATTCATAAAAAATATGTTTTTGTCATATTTGTTTAAACTGTCACTATATCCTGACAGTTGTACATGAAACAGATTATCTGTGAAAATAAATCATGTTCCTCTTTCTCCTCCTGGTGCTCATAATGGCATTTGGAAGTTTCCACTGTGCCTCAAGGAAAACAGTTTGGCAGTTTGATCGGAGTTCACAAGCAGTCATTGACACTGCGTGAGAGACTCCTCGGCTCTGGTAGGTTGTTTTCCTCATGCCATTAGGAGCACCAGGAGGAGGCAGAGGAACGTTATTTTTTTTTTTTTTAAGATTATCAGATTTATGTAGTACTGTCAGGATAAAGTGACAGTTTGAGCAAATATGACCAACTGCAGCTATAACGAAACACTTATAAAATTAATTCATGAAATATCTATGATTATGGATCTTTCTGTTATCATTAGCATTAACAATGTATTTCCAAAAATACGGTCAAAGTGGGAAATTGCTATTTTGATGTGAAGTGATAATGATGTTTGCAGAAGTAGTTGGGTATAGGTAATAGGTCTCTGAGGTAAACACTGTGGCAGTGTACTAAGAGAGGAGGAAAAAGAACACTTTAATCCTCTAATTATTGAAACAGAAACTGATAAATAAAATAATTGTTAATAACATTTCTCCTCCTTAAGGTGCAATATTGCAGTTCAAGCTGCTAAATGATCTTTGGCTAATAATTATTTACAATTCATTCTTTGCTTAAAGTGGTGAGATGCTACCCCAGGATTTGAAAACATTGTAGGTTAAACGGGTCAAGCTGCTAGAGTAGCTCAGTGGATTACATGTAAAAGGTTTAATTATAAAGATTCCTAAACTGATTCCTAAAACTTGGGGACATTTTGGGGAAAGGCACCTTACAAAAATACCCATGCTACGTAGTTACCGTATGTTGAAATGCCAGTCTGAGATCCTGGAGAAGATTGTATACATGGTCTTCTCATCAAAATCATTAATGGTAATCATGTTGAAGTGGCGCAGGTACCGAGGTGTGATGGGGTTCCGCCCTCCACCTACACAAGCAGGACAAAAAAAGAGGAAAAACTGTAATCTTTGACAGAGATAACACTTCTGATAGGTATTGACTTATTAGCAGAGTTCTTCTGCTACCCAGTACCTAGTTTTTTAGGCTTATTTTACTATATGTTCAATACGTTGTTATTATTGTTTCAGAGCATAAATGTATTAAAGCGCCCATATTATGCTCATTTTCAGGTTCATAACTGTATTTTAAGGTTGTACCAGAATAGGTTTACATGGTTTAATTTTCAAAAAACACCATATTTTTGTTGTACTGCACAGCTCTCTCTCACTGCTGCAGATCCTCTTTTCACCTGGTCTCTGTTTTAGCTACAGAGTGAGACCTCTTTTCATCTTCTTCTTCTGTACTATCTTTGATTGCACTGACACATGCTCAGTAGCTCAGATGTAGAGCATGTCAGCTAGCTAACTCTAGAGACAGTAAAAGAAAGGCTGTTTCTCCCACTTTGGTCAGTTACAAGGCAGGATTAGCTGGGAGACTTCTAAATGAGGGCGCACATGTAAGTAGTTCTTTTGTAGATTATGGTGAACTTGTGTGTGTTGTAGCAGTGCTTTGCTATTGAGAACGACGTAGCATGCTAGCGTTAGCATTAGCATTATCATGCTAACGCTAACGCTAACGCTACGAGCTAACGGTTGTGGTTAGCCAGCTCATTTCGGACTGTGACGAACAGCTCACTAGGAGACTGAAGGCAGGACACATTCAGAAACCGTATTTCACTCAAAACAGCATGGATGGATTTTTTTCAAAGTTTGTATGCGTGTGGAAGCACCAGAGACACAAAAGAACACCCCAAATCCTAGAAAAAGGGATTTTTTCATAATATGGGCACTTTAAAAGTTGACCTAAAAACCATAGCTATAGTCACACATGACATACAAATGATCCATATTATTCTCATGCTCTAAGTGACGTAATACCATTTAACATGTAATCTCATTTCATTCAACATTGGTGCAAGTTTTTCTGGATCTACAGTATGTCCCCCTAGTGACATAGCACACAGGAACAGGGGAAGCAGTTATGTCTCAGGGTGTCAACAACTTGCACAACTCATCATGACTAGGCAATCTGAGTCAATAGAGTCCACTCAGGGGATGTTTTCTGTGGAGTGCTTACAGTCAACAGTTACTGCTAGCTCTACAGTTCGGTGATGTTTGAGATACAAGTTAACATCAACACATTTACATGTACATTGATAGATTATTTTAGCCAATTTATATCATAAACACAGTAAGGCAATTTATTATCTCTATAATCACTGAAGAGGTGTAATATAATTCAGAATACTTGAGGGCTCCTCCATTGATTCCCTGGTGTGGGTTTAGTGGTTGCCATTGACAGACTGGGCAGCAACTTAGAACATCTAAACAACTGTCAGTACAGGTATCAGGAGCAAATACTGTGTGGGCACCTGAATGAGGCACCCATCGCCTCTCTCTTGCAGCTGTCGCAGCCAGCTGCCTCAGTGAACAGAGACGCTTTTGTGTTTACACTGGTAATGGATGTGGAGGTGGTAAACACTTGCTATTTGTAAGCACCTTAAGGCAGTGAGGAACTCCACAAAACAGCAGCTAGTTTGTGACATTGACTCAACAGCACTTCAGCAGCAGTAAAAAAAAAGTATTCACTTAACGATGTGCATTTTGTCGACCAATCTAGGGCTTTGTTGTTATTGTGGTTATTGCTGTAACAATACGCTTCTAATTATCTTTAGGGTACCACAGCTACTCACCAGGTGGTCCCATGGCACACATGACCTGGATATCCACCAAACTGATCATGGAGCAGTCCTTCAAGTCATACCAGTTCCAGTGGTCCAGCCACTGGCGCAGCAGCTCCACAGGGGGCTGGGCACCATAAACCTCCCGGGCTGGCATGTTCACATCATCCACAAATATTACCTGATGAGATATAACATTACTTGAAATAAGATTAAATAAGGATAAAACCACAATGTATTTGATATTTAAAGCTACACTTTTTTGTTTTGTTTAGATTCAACATTTTTAAAGATGCGTTTCAAAATAAAGTATTATAAAAAGACTACAAATCTTTACAACTGCCCACATTTTAGTGACTCACTAAACTGACTGATGGAAAACAGCAACAAGTCATAGCAACATAAAATATCATATGAGCATAATAAAGAGGCTGTACCATTTTCTTTCCCAAAGGGGGGCCGAACAGTCCTTTGCGTCGCTTATCTAGCTTGGACATAATAATGTTTTGGGTCTGGGCAGCAGTGGTC